>NW_024350926.1:7242488-7316959 GCF_902729225.1 Pteropus medius
TCCAGTCACTGTCCCCATTTCCACTGCTGCGGCCCTATCCGTGCCGCCACGGGCTCCCACCTGGCACACGGCCCAGTCTCCTAACCGTATCTGTCTCCTCTCCCGCCCCTCTACCGATGCCTCATCTGACACTTAAATGAGACCTTGTCATTCTCCTGACTAACTCTAATGGTTTCCCCCTGCAGGAATCGAACCCAGACTGCTCGCTGAAGCCCCAGAGGAGGAGCCCGTGTGACACACCTCACGATCCACTGACGCCTCACTATTTTCTGGGCGCCTCAGCTTCCTCTCTGCTGTGCGCGCTAATTCCTTTTCGACCCCAGCTGCATCCGAGCATCTGCATTCGCAGCGACGGCTGCTTGGGCCCCGCCTCCCCGAGATCTTCGCTGGCATCTTCTCCTTCCTTCAAGCTCTAACGTCACCGCTCCAGAAAGACCACACTGACCGCCTGCCTGAGGCGACTCCCAGGGGCTTTTATCATTTGATTTCAGTTTATCCTCTTCGCGGCACTCACAAGTCCTGAAATTTGTGGCTTTGGACTGAATTGTGTCCCTACAAAATTCATATGTTGAAGCCCTAACCCCCAGCGTCGCTGAGTCTGGAGTCCTCGTGAGGCGGTTCAGCTGAAATGAGGTCAAAGGGCAGGGCCCTAATCCAGCAACACTGTGGGCCTTATAACAAACACATATTTTTTCTTCTTTTTCCCTTTTCCTCTCCTTCTCTTCCCCTCTCCCTCCACCTGCCCCCACCACCATGGGAGCACACAGCTGGAAGGCGGCCATCTACAAGCCAGCAACCATGCTGCCGCCTGATCCGGGACTTCTTGTCTCCAGAACTTCAAGAAAATGAATCTCTGTTGTTCAAGCCACTCATCTCTGGTATTTTGTTACGGCGAGACTCACCGAGCGGACCAACGCATTTGCGTGCTGGCTTATGTGTTTGTTATCCATCTCTCACAGTACCATAGCCGCTTCTTGGGTAGAGTGTCATACGCTTTGCTTGTTGCTGCATCTCCAGGGCAAGGAACAGCATCTGTTGTGTTGCAGGCACCTCATAGGAATAAATTAACTGACGTGGTGACAGCTGCCTCAAAAAGTAGGTTGCGGGAAAGGACGGTTGTATGATAAATCTGAGTGCTGCTATTTGTGGCAGGCTGTACATCTAGAAAAACTTTCCTAGCCTAAATCATTCAAAAATACACAAGTAGGAAACATCTCTTTAAGTTTATAAACTTGTGAGAGGATAATCTCAGGATCTAAAATGACTGCAAATGACAAATGTTGAGACTGGACAGCTTCTCGGGGGAGATCTAATCATTGAGTTCAGGATAACATAGATTTATGTGTAAGACGGTAAAAAATATAAGATAGAGACTTAAACAAATCATGGAAAGACTTCTAATATTTATACAATCTAAGAGAAGAATATGTCAAGAAGTTAGTGTAAGTTTATCAGACATTGATTAAAACAAGCCAACTGGAAAAGGCTTGAAAAATTCAAGGCAGGAAGATTTTCATATGACTTGAATGCAAGGGAAAGGGGTTTGGATTTAATTTTCACAGAAATATATCTCCCCACCCCCTTTCTTCCTCCTCCTCCCCCTCCTCATTTTTCTCTCTCATTTTTCTTTCTCATTTGTTTGTGACTCTTTCAACCATTCAGAAGCTCTATCATGGGCTCCATGGCATTCGAACACGCTCCTAGGTAGATGAAAGCAGATGGACGGTCCTCGCCTGCAAGGAGCTTGGGGTCAGGCGTGTGTGTGCCTGTGTCTGTGCGAGTGATGTGCATGTCAGTGGCAGGGAGTGTGCAGGGAAGGGACGTGGGGTGAAGAAGCAAGACAGCGTTATGGCTCTGGCTTGTAATCTGAAAGTTTATCATTCCCTTTTGCTGTCAGTTATCTATGAGGTATCTAGAAAAAATCCCTCTGTATTTTGTTGGTTACGACTTAAGGAGACTACATTTTTTTCTATCACTGTCATTTCTGGTTGACCAGGACTGATTCTGTTATTTGAGGTATTTTTATACATGTTCTAAGTATAGCTTTCCTTGCTTTGTAGTTCTTGCAAGTCTAATTCTGGTCTTAATAGATAGGTTTCTGTTCAGTAAAGTGGTGAATTTGAGATTAGTAAAACAACTACTTTAGGTACTTTCGCCCTCATTTAAAAAGCTGAGGAACTAAAAGTAGAATTTATGTGCTTTCTCATCTGGAGATAAAAAACGCTATTAAGATCCAACTGGTCTCAAAACCCGAAGTTAGAGCACGGGGCTGTTTGAAGAGGAATTTGCTGGTAACAATGAGTGGCCCGAAATGAGAGAACTATTTGCGTAGGGCCCTTCGCGGCGGCTGAGGTTTCCTTAATCATGGTCTTTCATGGTCAAAGACAACACAGCTCTGGTGCTGCTCTGCACAATATCGACTCTTTGTACTTTCTGATCTGGCACTAAGGTTGAATTTTATCATTTTCTTGCTCGAAGATTCAATTCCCATTAACAGAAACCCACTAAGAGGAGTCCACTTTGTGGCTTCCATGGCCCTACCAAGCCAAACATCTCCAGGTCAGTTCAGGAGAAGAAAAACGATCTCTTTCAAAAGGGCTATTATTGCACAAGAAGGAAAACGTCACCAAGTGGGATGTCTTTTTATAGGTGAATTTTAAGGCAATAGCAGTATCCGTCTTCCTCTGTAAACCCTGCTGATATTAAATGCCAAATTGCACTGGCAGCGTGTGACAACAAAGCTAAGATTACTGTTCTATCCACATATTAATATAAAATATTTATTAAATAATATACTTGTAATTCTCTTTTCCTTATATTTCTTGGCCTCTGTGCATGGCATTTTCCCAAAGATGTTAGAACATAGAAAATGTCACAGATGTTAGCTAACAGAGGGTGTGCTTATCGGGGTTTTGCAAGTCCAGTGTCTGCTGAACTCAGAGAGAAGACATAGCACATTTACACTGAAGAACCCGGAGCACAGGAAGTCAGCGTGATGTTGTGTCAGCAGCTTGCCGGCCTGGTGAATCTCAGTATGATATGAGGAAGATACAGAGGTGAATGGGAGAAAAAGAGGATCATGTAGTGATATCAGACAGGTGGTGACAGGAAAGGTTCTTTTAGACAGGTAAGGGTATTTTAGAAGTGCAGGGTAAATAGTAGTAAAATGGGCTACTAGTCCTAACAGTTAAATGGGTTTGCAGGAATGTTTCCTGCAGATGGTTCCCGATATCAATGGCCTGTAATCAGAAAAATAAAAATTCAGGTGCTATGTCCAGTAAAAATTCAGGGAGGATGGGAAGAAACATGTGACAGCCAGCAGTTTATAAATATTTAAATATCATTCCAGAATTTGAAAATTCATACAAATGACATTTTAATATCATGGATGGTCCATTTAGACACAACATTTTATGGCTTTACTATCTTCTAAATTCTTCTCATATTCTGGTAAGTATTATTTTAAAGTGTAAGTGAATGAAACTAGAACCCTATCTTAAACCACTCACAAAAATTAATTTGAAATGGATCAAATATTTACATGTAAGACTGGAAACCAAAGAACTTTTAGAGAAAAAGAAGGAAAAAGTTCCTTGATATGGATCTTGGCAATGAACTTTTGGATATGACACCTCAAGCACAAGCAACAAAATGAAAAATAAACAAGTGGAACTATATCAAAGTAAAAAGCTTCTGCACAGCCAAAGAAATGATCGACAAAATGAAAAGACAACCTATGGAATGGGAAAAAATATTTGCAAAGCATACCTGATAAGAAGTTAATATCCAAAATATAAAAAATTCATACAACTCAATAAGAACCACCCCTCCCCCAAATAATCCAATTTTAAAATAGGCCAAGGAATTGATTAGACATTTTTCCAAAGAAGATACATGGCTAGTAGATATACGAAAAGGTGTTTAACATCACTAATCATCAGGGAAATGAGATAATCACCTCACAGCTGTTAGAGTGACCATCATAAAAAAGACAAGAGGTAAGAAATGCTGGCGAGGATGTGCAGAAGAGGGAACCCTCGTGCACTGCTGGTGGGACTGTAAACTGGTACAGCCACTACAGAAAACAGTATTGAAGTGCCTCAAAAATTAAAAACAGAACTACCACATGATCCAGCAATTCCACTCCTGGGAATATACCCGAAGGAAATAAAATCACTGTGTAGAATATCTGCACCCCGCCCCATTCACAGCGGTATTATTTACAATAGCCAAGACATGAAAACAACCTAAGTCTCCATTGATGGATGAATGGGTAAAGAACTTGTTTCATATATTATTCAGGCATAAAAAGAAGGAAATCCTGCCATTTGGGACAACGTGTATGGCCATTATACTAAGTGCAAAAAGTCAGTCAGAGAAAGACAAATACTGTATGATCTCATTATATGTGGAATCTAAAAAAACAAAAACAGAAAAACCAAACTCATAAAAAAAAATTCAGTTCTCTGGTTACCAGAGGTGGGGTGGTGGGGAGATTGAATGAAGGTTGTCCAAAGGTGCAAAATTCCAGTTGTAAGAAAAATACTAGGAGTATAATGTATAACACTATGATGGTAGTTCACACTGCTACATGGTATATTTGAAGATTGTTAAATGTAAACCCCAAGAGTTCTCATCAGAGGAATTTTTTTTTGTATCTATATGATGATGGATGTGAACTAAGCCTATTGTGGTAATTATTTCCTAATGTATGTAAGTTGATTCATTCTGCTGTACACCTTAAACTTCTGCAGTGCTGTATGTCAACTGTATCTCAATAAAAGTGGAAAAAAGTATAACTGTAGTCTTATCACATTAACAAAGGATTGCCTTTCTCAAAAATGTAAATTGAATTATTCAGAGCTTAGTGAGATAAGTCCCATGCTCTGGTGGCCTCCTTATTGGGCGATATGCCTCTTGGTTGACTATCACAGAGAACAGCGATCATGCACACAGCTGCAGGATGGATGATGCCTTCTCTTCAATCCACTGGTGACACTTCTCATCAATGAGACAATTCGTGATGGAAGAGGAGACAAGAAAAACAACTGTGGGTTTTATTGAGAGGAAGGAACTCCAGCTGTTTGGATCATTATGTATTCTTAAAAAGGGTAGACGTTCTTAAAACATGAATGTGACAGCTGTTTGCAAAGGCCTCCGAGCCTGAAGGGAAAACAGGGCCACGGTAACCGTAAGGAAATGGAAGAATCTGTGGAACCTCATTTCTTTCCAAGTCTCTCTCTGCTGGTTTAGTGAGTCCCTGGGGAGTCTCTCTTGAGCCTGGAGGACCACGAATGCATTTGTCTTCCTACGTTTAGTACTCACCTCCTCAGCTGGTTCTGACACTGAACAGACAGATAAACCAGGATTTGCCGAACTGATATTCTTTCCCACTGTCAGTGCTGACTGCCATGGCTGGCTACCGAAACTGGTTTCATATCTTGCTGGTTACTTCAGTGACAGCCTTTTTTTTTAGCTTTAAGAGTGGATGCACTGAAGTAGAGGTAAATAACCTTTTAGTTTGTGTTATACTTTATTTCTAGGCTCAAAGCATGGAAGAAAATGATACATAATTTTCTTCCATTATCGCTAAGTCATTTCAAATTTTTTTTTTTTGTTTCTCAATCCATAGTCTTGTGCAAGAAGAGAGTTTAAGATACATACTGTAGTTCATTCATATTTGTCCCTCCTTTAAGATGGAAAGACACTAAACTTTGGATGACATGCACAAAATGCAATACAGAGATGATGTATTGTAACACTGTACACTTGAAACTTACATAATCTTATTAACCAATGCTACACTAATAAATTTAATTAAAAAGCTCTAATGTGTTTTCTTAGAAAGTCATTTCCCTTTATTCTCAGGATGGCTTGTTTTCCATCTGGTACAGTGTCCGATAGGTTAAAGGGTATTTATTTTTCCCTAAATTTTTTGTCAGTTTGTGCTTGGGATTAACTCTAATAGTCAATACATCTTTTTATTTTGTCATGAAACATTGAAGTCTCATGTAAATTTCACCCAGATCAGTCTGTGTCATCCTTACAGATATTGCTACATCCCTGAAGTGATGCTACGTACTTTAGACGGGGTACACTAGAGATTTATACTCTCGATCCCACATAGAGAGGGCAAGTAGGATTTGTCTCCTCTGCCTGGGTCATTATGTTGATGAAGACGGTGTCCAGAATGAGCGTATCACTGATTAGTTACGTCTCCCATGGGTGTCGGTAGCAGCAAAGGCTATCTGCTACCCACAATCTAGAGTAATGATTCTAGCACTGGTTCACCTCCCACTCCTCATCCACTCCACTCCCTACCCCTGGGTTGTACCGACTGAGTTTAGTGATTAAGCATTTGGAGAACTAGAGCACCATAATGATACATGATGCAAGAAAGTAAGGGAAGTAATTCTACATGAGACTAAACATAACGTCAAAAGGTATGACTTTCTGGTCTTGTTAGAACACAACTTGTGCTCTCATCAGCATGTCTTCATTTTCCTCTCAAAGAAGGAAGAGCCATGAGAGAACTGGGGTGCCTTTAGTGTTCCCCACTTTCCGTGGTCTTCTAGTTATTCGGTGTCATAATTTATATCTCCCTCATATTCCAATGACCTCCCTATCTTTTTTACCTTCTGGCTGCTAAAATATCTTAAACCATAATTAAAGAGTTCTTCCATCTCACTGATTAACAGGTACTAATTGAAGTAGATACGTATTTCAAGTAGTATATCTTTTAAGACTATAAACATTTTATATCTATTTGTATTTAATAATTCGACAAATTTATCAAAAATTTCCTGTGTACCTTGAAATTTTCTAAACTGTCAGGGCAGGCTACAATGGTTAATAAAAAAAGTTTTTGTCCTCATGGGACTTGTTTTAGTGTGGAAAGAGACAGCGAAAACAGAAGATACTGGATAGTAGTAATTATTGTACAGAGAATTTAATTAGGAAGATATGATGGTGAATAATCAACTAAATTAGGATAAATGATCAGCAAATAATTAGTTTGGGTGAGTGGTTAGGAAAGGCCTTTCTGATGAACGACATTAAAATTTCTGAATACAAATGAAAGATCCAGCTATACGAAATATCATAGAAAACACGACTTAAACTAAGAGTAGAATTTCAGGCTCAATAAAACAGGAAGGCTTTGAGGAGGATGGAAACAGTCTAATGACCTTGAAATCACATTGTATGATGTTTCTCCTACACGTACAACAGCCCCCAGTAGCAAATATTTCTTAAGTGTCATTAGTATCTATTTGATATATCTCTAAAATTTTATAATGTTAACTTACTAAAAAAATCATATCCTCAACTAAAAGAGCTGTGTTTAATAACCAGAGAAACAATTATTCAGACATGAGACTTTTTGAAAACAATAATAAAGTCAGACTGTGGAATAATATCTTCAAACTTCTGAGAAAAATCACCTTCGACTTAGAATTGTGAACCCAGAGGAAGATCTTCCAACAATGTTTTTTTCCCCACAAAAACTAAGGCAGAGTGTTGACTACCAACTGACCTTTATTACGGGAACATCTAAAGCAAATCCTTGAGAAAGAAGGAAAATGGTTTCAAAAAAAAAAAAAGAGTAAAGATGAAAAGAAATGGACAAGAAATTAATAATCAAACACTGTATAAAATAATAATGATACTGTCTAGTTTTTCAGATTAAAAATAGAAAAAACTGAAACACTGGGCAAAACTAGCTTGTAGGCTGGGATTAGTTTCATTATAGTTAAAATGATACATGGTTCTAGTATTGTTCACAGAGCAGTATTGTTCAGATTGCAATATTAAACTTTTGCATGGTAATATTTCAAAGGCAGCAATAAAAAAATTGAAGTAGAAGATGCAAGTTCCAAACAGAAGGAGAAAATGGAATGATAAGAGTATTCCATCAGTCCACAAAGGCGAGAAAGAAGAAAAAGAAGCGTAGAAGAATGTGACAAAGTATCTGAAGATGGTGAACGAACAATTCAAATATATTGATAATCGCAATAAATAAGAGCTCATTAGACAGGTTTAAAAATTAAAATTCAGGAAGAATTAGACAAGAAAAACATCTAAACCAGAATTGGGGTAGGTGGAAAATGAAAGGATGTGAAAAAAACTGGTGTAACTAGAGTAGTATCAACACGAAATATATTTAAAAGCCAAAAACTATCAGTAGAGATAGAAAAGGTGATTATATAATGTTAAAAAGTTCAATTAAAAAAATCGAATTCACCAGGAAGATATAAGTCTAAACAATATACATGTAATAAAATCATATCAATATATTTACAAGAAATTTATAGAGAAATTAATAAGCACACCACAATCAAGAAGAACTTCAATACTCTACTCTCAAAGGACAAACAGACAAAAGATAGCAAATTGTAACATCTGAGCCACATAATTAACAAACTTAAATCAATAGATATGCACGGAATCATTTACTCATTAGAGAACATACATTCTTCTCAAGAACATAAAGAATATTTACAAAAAATCAACCATGTATATATTAACCCATAAAACAAATCTCAACACACTTTAAAAACCTGATGTCGTGCAAACCATATCACACTAGTATCGCACAGTCCATCTCAGTCCAATTATGTAGAAGTAAATTGCAACAAGATAAATTAACGTATCAAAAATTGAATATTAAAAACAATACTTCTAAATAATTCATATATCAAGAAATTATAATAAAATAAAAATATCTGGAGAAACGGATGATGATTAGGTTACCAGAGGTCAAGACCTACAGTATGCAGGAAAAGGAGCACGTCGGAAGTGATATGGAGAGTAAATACGCTAGCATCTGAAAAGAAGAAAGGCTACAATCGAATGAATTAGACATCAAATTAATAAGAAAAATAACAACAGAATAAACCCAAGAGAGAATATGATAGCTATAATAAAGAAAAGTGGAGAAATCAGTAAAGCCAAAAGTGACTTCTTTAGAAGGTTAATTGAGCAAACCTCTGATGAGAATGAGGTAACAAAGATGTTACAAATATTCTGAATTAGAAAGCTTATATTATGAAATGAGAGTAAAAATTGAAAATATATTAGATTTCTACAAGAAAATTAATTGAAAACGTCTTATAGCATTGACAAAATGGATAAATTCCTAGCAAACATACAATACCAAAACTAATCGTAGGGAAAATAGACAGTTTGAATTGTCCTACATTAACTAATTGAATTTGTGGTTAAAGACCTTCCCACAAAGAAAACTACTTGCTCAATGGTTTTATATACCAGTTCTACTAAATTTGCAATGAAGAGAAAATAATTCTCATATGCTTTTCCAGAGAAAAGAAAGGATGGCAATATTCCCCAAGTCATTTAATGAGGTCAGTATAACCTTGATACCAAAACTAGAGAAGGACATTATGAGAAAGGAGAGTAAGTTACAATCTCATTTTAAAAAATAAATGAAAGTCTGACCAGTCATGTATAAAAAAAGATAATTCTTAATGAGCGAGTTAGGTTTACACTATAAAAAGTACATGCTTTAAAATTCTAGGAACAGATCTAACAAAAGATAAACAAGACTTCTGTACTGAAAATTTAAAAAAAAACATAATTTGGAGAAATTAGTGGACTTACAAAAATGACAAGGATACAATCTGAGGACTGTAAGAGTTAATATTTTAAGGATGTAAGTTCTTTCCAAATTAATTTATATTCAGTAAAAGTCTCATTGAAAATCATCATCATCATCCTATAAATTCTACTCACCTTTTAAAAGGTTAAAAAGGAAAATCAACTGATCCTCTCAATTAATGTAGGAAAGTATTTCACGACATTCAATATTCCATCATGATAAAACTTATCTAACTTGGAATAGAAGATATCATACAGTAGAATAGAGGTACCAAAATCTACTAACAACCTATGCCAAATACAATTCTTAATTGTTGAATGTTAGAAGTGTTCCCTTTGAAATTAGTAGCAGGACAAGAATATTCATTATAACCTCTTTTATTTAGTGTTTTAATGTATGTCTTATCTAGCACGGTAAGATAAAGAATAGAAATAAAATTACAGGCCAATATCCCTGATGAACATGTAAAAATCCTCAATAAAATATTAGCAAATTGAATATAACAACACATTAAAAGCATCACATACCATAGTCAGGTGACATTTATTCCAGGGATGTAAGAATGGTTTAATACCCACAAATAAGTCAATGTGATACACCGCACTAACATATCTCTGGGTGCTCTATTCTGTCATTAATCCATGGTCAGTTAATTGATGACAAAGGAGCTGAGAACATACAATGGAGGAAGGAGTCTCTTCAATAAATGGTGTTCAGAAACTGGACACCCACACAGAAAAGAATTAAATTGGATACTATCTTACATCATATGCAAAAAATAACTCGAAATGAATTAAGGACTTGAATGAATTAAAGCCTTGAAATCCTAAAACTTCTAGAAGAAAACATAGGCAGTAAAAAACTTGACATAGGTCTTGTCAATACTTTTGAAAATCTGACACCAAAAGCAAAAGCAACAAAAGCAAAAAGAAGTGGGACTACATCAAACTAAAACGCTTCTGCAAGGCAAAGAAAACCATCGACAAAATGAAAAGGCAACCTACTGACTGGGAGAAAATATTTGCAAATCACATATCTGAGAAAGGGCCTGGCATTAACACAGGGATAGAAACACTGAGCAATAAACGGTGTAGAGAGATGAAAAACAGACCTGTAAATTTATGGTAATTTGATATCAGATACAGATATCATTAGAGATCATTGAGGGTAAGGAACAAATATTCAATACATGGTGCTGAGACATTTGGTTATCCTGGAAGGGACAGATGACACAGTACTCTCAAAACCATTTCCAAATAGATTAAAAATGTAAACGGGAAAGGCACTCTTTAAAATATTTAGAGGCTAACATAAAGACGACTATTTTTATGAGTTCAGGATATGAAAGGAATTTTAAATGAGACATAAAATCTCTAAACAAAAGAACAAACACTGCTAAGTTTAACTGCTTTAAAATGAATAACTCCATTTCATCGAACTACATCATGCAGAGTGAGCACAAGTCAAAACCTCAAGAATATATATTCAAGAAATGTAACTGAAAATGAATTTGCATTAAGAATATATATAAAATGTTATACTACTGAAAATTAACAAGATCTCAGTAGCGATATGATCAAAAGATATGAGCAGACATTTCAACAAAGGGAAAACATAAACATAGGAAAACACATAAAACAGAAAAACTTATAAAAAGATGCTCGACCTTATTAGAAATCAGGAAAATGCAAATAAAGTCCACATGAGACACAACACACACACGTTGCCAAAAATTTAAGAAGCCAGAGAGTGCCAGGTGTTTTGAATTCTCGCATGCTCTGTGGTAGAGTCTACTGGTGCAACCACCTGGAACGTTTTTTTTTGTACATAGTGAAACTGGCAAATCTACTTCTGTGAACATAAACCTAAGAACCTCTGGTCTATATTCATCAAGAGAAGTGTACAATAACTTTTTATAGAATGATTGTTGATATGGACCATAACTGAAAACAACCTAACCATCCAAAGATGGGAGAATGAATTAATAAATTACAGTGTATTCCGACGATGGAATAATATACAGCAACAAAAATGAAAAAAAAACAAAAAACAAAAGACAAACCACAACCACGCATAGATCATCATGGTGAGTCTTAGAAATAAAAAAGAAGTTTTAGAAGATTGCGTATATATTGCTTTTATAAAGTATTATATTGCTTTTATAAAGTTCAAAACCAAGCAATATTAAGTATATGTTCAGATATACATATGCACATATAATTAAAGCACTAAAATAAGGCATGAAAAACACAAATTCTGAATAGCGGTTACATGGGAGGGTTTGGAAAGAGTTCCTAGTTTTACTAGGAGTCTTCCAAATGTGAACATACATATTCTTATGAATATATCAAACATTGCAAAAATCCTCTGAAATCCTCAAAATATTTGTTACTCAGGTGAACAGTTTTAAGAAGGAAATGGGAATGAAGAATCTAGTAAAATATTTAATGATTTTGAACATGACTGATGTTCTCATTAAATCACTTGGTCTCCCTGAGTTTCATTAATTTCGGTTGGAGACTGAATTCACTAACACGATCCCTAAATGAACACAAACTCAGTTACAGCGGACAAATAACCGGGAGGTGCTTGAAACAGTACCACTTAAGTAGCAATGGGAGAGCTGGCTGTACTGTCAGCTGAGTAGGTGCTCGATCTGCTTTTGGTGTCAGGGTTCTTCTGGGTCTAGTTAGATAACTTGCTTATCTTCCCTGGGTTGGTTTTACCCATCTGTGAAATTAGAGTATGACTCTCTAATATACCTTTTGCTTTAAAAAGAATACTGGTGACATTCTCTGTATCTTCTTTATATTTTTTCTTTCCCTGGGCCACAAGCAGCCAGAGGGCTGTGCTATAATCAGCGTGATAATTGATTTTATTTTTACCTAGATTATTATGGGACTCCAATTACAGCTTGCAAAAACTTCCCTTCCATAACCTGTGGCAGGTTCCAGCTCTCCTCTTACACAGGTCTCAGGTGACTTGTATTATTTCAATGATCTTTCTGGGAACACTGGCCCTGACAACTCACTTCTACCTCGAGACCACACCATGAATGCATTAGTCAATCATTGCCAAAACAATGCCGTATAAAAGCCCGCAAACTCTGTGGCTTACGACATGCATTGGGTATTCTTACTCATCTGTCTGCTTTAGGTTAGGAATTTGCTGGTCTTAGCTCTACACATCTCCACATCTTTCCTGGATCCAAGGTTATCTTGGGCCTATTTTCTTCATTGAAGATCATAGGAACGCAAGAAGCCAAACCAAACACATTTATGGCCCTTATTCCAGGCACGGCCACTTACATTCCATTGGCTAAAGCAAGTTATACAGTAAAGCCCGAGTGAGCGTGTGTGCATGCGTGTGTGTGTGTGTTATTCTCTTTCCATTCTGACATATTGCAAGGTCACACAAGCGAATGAAGAAATCAGAAGAATCATCCAATTCACTCAAAACCCTCATTATATGATTCAAAATCAAAATAGAAGGGTAAAAAGAAGCATTTAGAGTAAATATGAAAGCTGCATTACAACTTTCAACCTCATTTCACATTGCAGTTACAAACCATCACTAAGGTTAGAGAAATCAATAGCCGCCCTCAATTTACATACCCTTTAGAGGGAATGTGGATTCAAATGAGATGTCAGCAGATAATTGAGACAGTGACAAAGTATTTTCTTCTGCGCTTCTGATAACAGATTGGAGAGAGTAATCTACAATCCAGCATGATGAATTTGGGGGCAATCTAACAAATGGCAGTCAGCAGGAGTGTGTTGGGAAGGGTTCTAATTTTGAAAGCAGATAGATCTGGTTGTGAATTCTGGCTCCTGATGACTGCCAGGTGTGAGCTGGCAAATTGCTCAGAATCTCTAAGACTCACATTCTAGTCTATAAAGTAGTGATAATGTCATCTTGAGACAATGCTGTGATGATCTTTGAATGGCTATGTGAAATACTTAACATAATATTAGACAGTTGACACTCAAGAAATTGCAGTTATCATTCTGGAAACATTTCTAATATACTCTAAGGAGTATTTTAGACTTTCCTGGATGTCTTTTAAAACAGAATTTCTCTTCTCTAAGATGGCTAAGATATAATTTCACTTGAAAATAGGATGATATCCTCCTAGGAACTCTTCAAAACCTATGATTCAATGATTCCAAAAAGGACATTATTTATTCATTTCAGAAAACCATTTGCCACAGCGCTGCATACTTTCAGATGTGCAAATAAAGGGATCCCAGCTGGTTGCTTTATTTTCAAATAACTACAAAGGAAACAGTAGAATTTTGGCTTCTTGGAATTTTCCTTTGAAAATTTTCACAACCATGTGTGGTTGGAATCTGGCATTTATCTTTTGCTTCCATTCTGGAAATTTATACAGCTCTCTAGCATTTGGTTTAGGTCACATAACTTTTCAATTCTTGGTCACAGGTCTTCCACTTGTACAATTTCCTTCCAGTGTGAAAACCCCACATACCGTAATGTGTCTACACAGCAAGACTCTAGTCATAGCAATTGCCCATGGATTAGAAGGGTTCATACAGTCAGATAATTCATTAAATAATAAGGAAACAAAACATACATAAGAGATTGTTTCATGGGAATGATTGAGCCTGAATGTATAGGATATAGTTGGTCAAATGATTTTTGTATCTATTGACTTTGTAAGCATAATAAAACTCTTATACAGAAAAACACACTAGTTTCCAAATGGCCAGATGAGTCCTACCAATTTTTAAATTCTTTTAAAATTTTTATTTTAAGGACATTCAAAAACAGCTTTCTGAGATCTAGGTGATGTGAGTTGACATCACATTTATTCCTTGCCTTATCAGTTTTTCCTTGCATCTAAGATAATCGCTCTGCCTATATTTTAAGAAAAGTGATCCCAGGAAAACATTTATAAAGAACTAAATCTCAGAAGATTTTTTTTTTGGGGGCTTTAAAAAGAAATTCAGCTTCTACTGTCCTTACTGATACTTACCGCTGGTTCTTTTGCCTACATCTTGACTACAACGTTTTCAAAGCTGCATTTCGCATTTGTCTCCTGGTAAGGCATTTTTTAATCCCAAAGTCCACTAGGTCAAACTCTGATCCTTAATTAATGTCTTAGTCCTCGACACTGACCCCTTGCCTGCCTAGAAAAATAGTACCTGCCTCCGACTAACTTATAATTCTGAGTCAAAATACTATTATTTTGTAAGTCCAAGTAGTATTCACTTCGTTTGACTTGATTGATAGCATAATTTACAGGACTCCTAGCTTCAACTCCTTCCTTCTTTTCCTTCCTTTTTCCCTTCCTTTCCTTCCTTCCCCTGAGTGCCAGCTCTGTGCCAGACATTCTGCTATGCCCCAGCATACAGGGGGGAAAAAAAGAAACCAGAAAACCAGAAATTACAGCCTGTCAGCACTTGGATCCAGGCTCTGCTACTCACCAGTTGTGTCACCGTGGCCCAATTTCTTGAAGTTTCTGTCCTGCAGTTTTCTTATCTGCAAAATGGGAACAATAACAGTGTGTTATGTAAGAGTTGTTTTGAGGACTACATAATGCACATATGTATATTGCTTAGAGAATCCACAGGTTATTCTGTAAACGATGTTACTCCTGTGTCCTCATTTCTGTCTAGTCGCCACTCCCGTCCTGGTCCTTGGCCTTCTCCAGATTGATCACCCATCCTGATAAAACCAGAGGGGCAGTTCATGTTGAAAAGTAGTTGCAACCACTGCAAAACCCTTTAAGAGATAGGTTCACAATAATCTAGTTCTTTTTGTTTGCAAAATCTCTTTTTCTTTTTTTTTCATGGACTTTGAAGGTCAGAAACACGTATAGTTCTGACTTTCAAGGGGTCATTTATTATATTCTGTATCAGAGCTAAAAGTATTATATGCTTATAGGGCTTTAAAATTTCTTCACTTGATAATAAGGACTCTTCAAAAGGGCTAATTGTTGCTTAGGGGGCCAAGAGCTGCAAACTGGGTGTGCATATGAGCAGTCCTCATATAGTTACATTTCTTTACCTTATGTTATGCAGTCTTATAACATACAATGAGATGGTATTTTAATAGTGATAGCTGAGGAGTAGTCAGCTGCGTGAGCTTTAGCAGAATTAAAGTGGTTTAAATTACAATCAAGATCTGTCCTCATGATCCAAATGTATCACATTAGTATATACTGTAAAATAAACCATTATTTTATTCATTCATTTATTAAATCTGCAAACATTTATTACCACAGACTAGGCACTCAGGGTGCAGATGCAGAAGATACAGATACAGATGCAGAAGACAGTTCACGTCTTCAAGAAACTGATCATCTAGTGGAAGAGACCAGAAACAAACATTTGCTAACCACTGTGATAACGCTAGCAGGGGGTATACACAGGGCGTTAAAGAGGAACTGAGGCCAAGAAAATGTGCACTGTCTGCATGTTTTATGGCTACTGAATTTCCTTCTTTGGTTTAGTAGATGATGCATAAATATGGACAACATGCTATGCAGCACAGCTAAATACACAAGTTTGAATCTTGCTTTTCACAATGAGGAAGTAAATAAGAATTAGTTTCTAACATCATCAAAAACACAGTTTGAAAAAAGAATAATTGTCAATGGGTTATTATCTCCACCTTGTGTCAAATAAAAGATTTATTTTTCCTGAATTAACTGATTTTGGGGAGCTTGCTTGTTTCATTCTTTTGATGCTGTGTAGACACAACTACAGATATCTGTAGTTCGTAGTCTGAGAAAGGTTGAGGTGATGTATGCTTGGGATGTCCCAGAGGAAGAGGGTTTGTGACAAGTGAGGAGAAAAAGAACTCTAGAATGGGAAGAGTCATCTCTTATTTGCAATTTTATGAGAAATAAGAGTTCTTAAGTCATAAAAAGTAACCAAGTAATTAGGAGAGGAAAAATATGATTTTCATTATACCACGAATTGTGTGATTCTCTATTTTTCCTTTCTTGCCAATTTAATTTGGTATGATTGTGAAACTATTAATAAGCATTGTAAGCCCTTTCATTTCAGAAGGTCATCTTGGTTACCTAATAAATGTTTCATGTAAGGCTAACTGATATGATTTAAGAGTTTTTTTTTTTCCTTTGCCCAAAAGTATTAGTTAGCTAAGTCTAAAAATCTATTACCAGAATTGAATTCTTTGTATTTAATACTTCATACTATAATCTTTGGACATTTATTTCATATAGAAAAAAATTCCCTTTAATTGAATAATTCTGTATTAAAAGCCATAATCTGATAGGCAGGGTAGAAATTTTAAGGAAAGATGGGTCATAACCCTTTCATGTAAGCTGCTTTCCATCTAGACAAGAATTGAATATGAACAATATCTAAAATACAGGGCACGTTACATGTCCTCACAGTTGATGAGGCTGACATATTTATCAAAAAATTACGATCCTCCTGTATGGTCCAGACACTGTAAAGACAGAACATCCTCCCTCAAGGTGTTGACAATTTAATGAAGATGGACCATAAATTAAGCCATGACTAAGCATCATGATAAGAGCACTAGTAGAGGTGTACGCAGGAGAGGCCAAGGGAAAGTGCAGCCATCACCCTATTTACGAATCAGTTTCTTTTCTGTGTTTTATTATGTGCTCTATAAATATGGGCAGCATTTTGTAGCACATCTAATATACATGAGCAACTTATTATTTGTTGGGTGTCACACAGGAAATGAGAATATAGAGGAAGAAATAATTCTCTTCGGTGTCATCAGGGATAGCTTAATGAAAGAGATGCCATTTGAGCACGAAGGATTCCCAGTGTTCCAGCAGAGAAGGATTCTGGATGGCGAAATCAGTGTGAGCTAATGTACAGACTAATATGCAGACGTATTTAGTGCATGGTGAATAGTCCTACGTTGCCAGATTTGAGATTACACAGTGTTAAGTCAGGAAAAGCATTTATTGAGTGCTTTTTCAGGTCCTGAAGGGCTTTTCATGTTTCAATTTAAAAAAAAAAAATCACACTTATCTTGAAAGCAAACTTCAATATGGGAGAAAATAAAATGAAGAGACCTGGTACCTATGGGGAGGTATTGGAGGCACCCAGAAAGAAGTAAAAAAATAGGCAGAAGACCTGAACAGATATTTCTCCAAAGAGGAAACAGATGGTCAATAGACCTATGAAAAGATGCTCAAGGTCACTAATCATCAGAGACATGCAAATTAAAACCACAATGAGATATCACCTCACACCTGTCAGAATGGCTGTCATCAATAAATCAAAAAACAACAAGTGCTGTCAAGAAAAGGGAACACTCACACGCTGTTGGTGGGACTGCAAATTCGTACAGCCGCTGCGAAAGTTTCTCTAAAATTAAAAATGAATCTACCTTTTCGTCCAGTTATCCAAAGAAAAGCAAAACAATAATCTGTAAAGATCTATGCACCCCTGTGTTCATGGCAGCACAACTGACAATAGCCAAGACATGGAAATAACCTACACGCTCATCAACAGACGATTGGATAAAGAAGTTATGGTTCATAAATACAACGGAATATTACTCAGCCATTTAAAAAATGAAATCTTACCATTTGCGACAATATGGATGGACCTACAGGTTACTATGCTGAGTGAAATGTTAGAGAAAGATAAATATATGATTTCGCTTATATGCGGACGCTAAGGAACAAAAAGAACAAACTAATCAAAAACAGACTCACAGATAGAGAGGACAATTTGGTGACAGCCAGAGGGGAGGGTGATTGGGGGCTGGGAGAATGGGGCGAAGAGTTAAAGAAGTTCTAAACAGTTGTTGATAGATGGTCACTGGGATAGGGAGACAGGTGGGAATGCGCTCAGCATTAATATATTGGCGAGGTGGAAAACCAGAGGAGAGAAAGAGCAATTAGGGGGATCGTTTTATAAACTACGTAAATGTCTAACCAATGTACGGTATAACCGAAACTAATAAAACAAAATTAAGAAAAAAAGAAGCGGTAAAGGTGAGTATTGCGAAACAGGTGCTAAGTTTCCTTCTAGCAGTTTCGCAGATCTGCTTAAACCTAGGTATGCTTGTTCACCGAATCTCTAATTTTTGTTGAGAAATAGTCCCACATACTCTAGGTGCAGAGGGGGAGAAATACAAAATGGCGCACGGCCACGAGGAAGGCGGGTATGCCAACAACTCACCGGCTCCAAGAGGCATAAACAAACACTGCGATAGAGGCCACACGACGTACGGAGACGTGGCCGTGGCCGTGGCCGTGGCCGTGGCCGTGTGGACGGCGTCACGCGTCTGCAGCCCGTGCTGCGCGTCCGGTGAACTCGCGCCTCAAAGCCGTTCCCTGGGGACAGGTGGGGAGCCGGGAGCTGCAGGCGGCAGGCTGCTGGGCAATTCTGGAGGAAGGGGCAGCGAAACGGACACAGTGGCCCGCGACGCGGCCGCCCCGGCCGTGGTGAACCGCGCAGAGCCCGCGCCAGGCCGTCGCCCGCGGCGGGGGCGCCCCAGGTGGGGGACGCCCCAGGTGGTGGCCGCCGCAGGTGCGGCCGGTAACGCGGCCTCCGCGCACCGCCGGGGCCGCAGGTGGACACCCGAGCGCACGCTGAGGCCTGTGCGGGCAGCTTTTCGGCCGGAGAAGGGGTCCGAGAAGAGAAGGTGGCCCACGCTGACTTTCAGTTCGGAGCCTCGTTTCCGGCGGCGATGCAGTGGCCGGTGGGGCCGGGTGCTGGCTGCCGGCGAGCGAGACTGGCTCGGAGGCTGTGGGCACAGTCGGGGCCCGATTCACACCTGCGCCAGGCTCTGCGCGACCTCCCCGAGCGGAACCATCATCCTCCGCGCCGCTGTTCAGGGCCCTCTAGTTACGTCTTTATTTCGGCCCCATCACCACCTGTGGTCGGTTCTGGGCTTGTCTCCTACCGACTGTGAGCTCCTTTGAGGCAGCAGCTGCCCAGTCTTACCGGGATCTCCAGGGGACTGGCATCCAGCCACGAATAGAATGGGCGCCGGATAAAAAATGTTTCGAATCGAACAGTTCAAGGAAGCGATGATGAGCTTCTAAAATCGAGTCAATGGCAATGGGTATGAGTTGGTCAAAAAGAGATATGGCATGTGAAGATTAAAATATATCTTGGAAATAGGAGAAAGCTTTTGATTCAAAAGGTGTAAGTTTTCCAAGGCCGGAAGGGAGCACAGTTTATCTGTGTTGGTGGTGGGGGCGGGGGGGAGACATTATCATGTCGTGACAGAAGAACTGGATGTGTCATTGGGAAATACAGATTGACAAGCTGACCATGAGCAGCTCAGTGTCCTCGTTTTATTTTTCTTGCTATAAAATTGAAATAACACTATTTCCTCCTATGACCAGCTCACAGGGACGGTATAAGGGTCCAGTCAAGTGGAAATGGTTTCTACACTGTGAAATACTTTGTTACTTTGCCTAACGCTTACTGGCAAAATATTTCTGTTTTGAAACAACCCAGAATTAGAACAATAGACTTCAATACTAGAATAAATTGTGTTTGGTATTTGATTAGTTAAAATAATGATAGCCGAAGTTCATGAAATGCTTACTCTCTTATCAGTCATGGTGATGAGAATTATGCCATTTAATTCTCCTAATGACCTTATGATGGAGGTAAAATAATTTTGTCCGATTTACAGATGAGGGAACTAAAGTATATTTAGAGAAATGAAATAACTTTCAGAGATCTGTTAAGTGGCAAATAGTATCTACATGTCTTTAGAATCTAAACTACGAATTATTTATCAATATGCTACATTATAACATATATATAGACAGACAGTGATGGAGCGGTTAAGTCATCAGTGTGTGTCTGTGCATGGGTATTATACGTAGAGCTGTGCATAACCAAATATGTACAATAGGGAAACTTGGTCATCAGAAAAGCATGCAGCTACAGACACTGAAGGCGTGTGTAATTTAAGATAATAAGCATCCAACCTAATCTTTCATTTGGAGTAATATATTTGAATTCTAAATTCCAAAGCAAAGTGGTTATTATTAAAATTCAGAAAATATGTATTGATTGCCTGTTTACTATACACCAACTATGGATATATTTATGAAATAGTTCTTTCACAGGTGGAGCTCATAAAATAGACTAGAGGAAAGACAGACAAATATACAAATATATATAACAAAATGTAACGAGTGATTTTTTTTCTCTGATGTTATAAACAGATACAGTATATGGGCACTTTTTTTCTCCAAACCCTTACTTGTTCAAACCTATTACACAAGAGAACTAGACATAGTTGCTTAGAGGATAGAGAAAATAGTAGCCATTGCCTGAAAAAACAAAGTTTGAGTCTTTGTCAAATGAGAAATTGATAAATATTTAGAATCTAATGTAAAATATGACTTCTACATTTTCAGTTTTTAAAATATTTAAAACTTAAAGTGATGCATACAGTCCGTAGTATCAAATACTATTTTATTACCAACTTTTAAACTTGGTCAGTTACTCAATAGAAATAGGAAAGGGGTTTGTAAAGAAAAAGACTGGTTTAGGAAAGCCTCTACACATAATCGCAATGAGTATTAGAGTTTTTTGTAACAAATATAGTAGATATTGGTTAATTTTGGCTACCCACCATCCAAGCACCATTTCTGTTTGGAGAGAATTCTTTGTTGTGTGGGGCTTAGGAGTCAAAAAGGAATATTCCTTCTCCACACTCCCGGGGGACCAGGGTTTTGGCAAAGAATCTGGGCTCAGCCATGGTTGAGCCCAGTGGCTCCAGAGGAGGTGTCCAGTGGCTGTGTGTAGTACCAATGGTGACATCCTAACCAGGCCGTTCCTGGATTCCCATTGGCTCTTTTCTTGGCACTAAGTCTCTTCTGCTTCCTGTCATTTTCTGTTAATTCTCTGAACTACTAATAATCTACCAATTAGTTTAATTTTGGAATCAAGTAGCCAAAGTCAGTTTCAAGCATTTACAACGGAAGGTCTGACTTCTATAAAAATTAGTACCAGGAAATGGGCCATCAGCCTCAGAGCCTTGGGGCAATGAGAATCTTATCCATGATTAAACTGGGGTCGAAGGCAGTGAAAAATCAAGTTAATGCCCAGTCAGTGTCTGGTAACCCATGAGGCGCAATGACAAAACAACTACTTATCACCTATGGTTACCATTAATGAGGTCCATTAAAGGCAAATCCTGGAGGTTATCATATCGATGCAATAACAGAACAGAGTTAAGATCATACAGTTTCAAGGATGTGGGGAGGATATTTGCTTCTGACAGCAATGAGTGCAGAGAAAAACAGGTCAAAGTTCAAAATCCTTGGCTCAAGGTATGAACTAAAATTTAGCAAATTTCTACCACGATGCTAAATAATTTTATCTTCAGCTGCAGTATTGAAAACCACATGCAAAATCTGAAAATCAGATTGCCAAATCCATTCATTCATTTGAGTTTACAGCAATTCTAGGTCTCCCATATGAGTAAATTTCGATTAAGATGGGATGAAAGAATATAAATCGGGTATTTGGATGACATGGGAAGATACAAAGGCCTTGATGTACCCTGAACCCTAACTCTCACTGGCCTCCCTGGCCGGCCATACCTACCTCACCTCCAATGTCTGATAAGGCTGTTTAATCTCTGATTTGAAGATGGTGAAATCAATTTGGGGGGAGGAGATTTTCTTTTATTTACAAAAGAATCCATTTCTTCTGAAGACTTCTCTATACCTCAGCAACTGCAAACTCACTACTCGAATTGGGGAAAGGAGACCAGATTAGAAATTAAACTAAGAAGAGAAGATTTTAACCTCGAAGGACTTGGAGGGCCAAAAAAGTTCTTGCAACAAAAATTTGGGAGCAATATATAGGAAGATATTCTGAGGTACCAAAAAAAGGAAAAACATTAGATCATGCTGAATTTAACAACCAGCTCAGAGCGTTTTCTTGGCTGAATGGCTAAAACCTGCATTCAAAGATGGTTTATATCACATAAAGTTGAGAAGCAAAAAATTCTTTGGCAAAATGTATAAAAAAGGATCCAAAGTTTCTGAGTGATAGAATTACTGGAATAAAGTTATCTTTTGTGATCAGCTTGCCCATCCTAACCACGTTTGCTAAACGGGTTCAAAAGATATTCTCTTTACCAAGGTCTTGGTAAATATATCGGTGAAGGAGCATCGAATTCTCTGAAAAGTGCTGTAACATTTCAGATGTTGGAGGGAGACTGCAGTTGAAATGAGCTTCCTGGTATGAATGGAGTGGGAGGGTCCTAGGGTAGCCACATAGGGGTATTTAACCATCAGAGGAAACGTGGATATGGCGACCATGGTAGGTAATGAGAGGGCTTTGCTCTCAGGTAGCCCTCATGGTGGCCTGGGAGCACATAGTACTGGAGGCAACTGAACCTTGAGATACCTAGGACCTTGCTCAGTCCTGAGAATGCACTTCCCAGCTGTAAGTCAGTTCAGGCACCCAGAGCTCCCAGAATAAACAGACACTAGAGGAAGGATGCTTCGATAGCACCTTATCTGAGTTTTTGTCAAAGAAACCTGTCATCATTTACCAAATAATTATGTACTAGGGAGCGGGAGAGACCCAAAGTTTTCAGAACCTACCAGATACTGGCTCTGAGCTAATAAAAAGTCGCAGGTATTCGGGGGACAGCTGTACTCCACTGATAAGAGCAGGTGTAGGGCAATCCGGTCACAAATGGAGTTGTGACCAACACCCTTTTCATGAAAGGATCCATGGTACCCAAGCTACATTTTGTAGCTGTTTCCTCGTTGCTCATTGCATGTCAGTGGAGAAACGGGAGAACTGGGAGGGGCTTGGCCCGGAGTGATTGCTCTCGTTTTGTTCATCAGGGGTGAATAGGATTTCTGCTATACCGTGTGTCTGCCCTGAGAAACACAGATGGGAGCCAAGTCATGTCTTGAGGTCTCTTCTCATACTGCTGCTTCTCTAGTAAAAGTTGATGGAAGACAAATACGACCTCATATGCTCAATATGACCAAGGCTTCAGCTCCCTGAGGAAGATTAACGTGGGTTTTCAAGCTCCGGTAAGTGCTGACTGCTTATGACAACCGGAGATCCTGCACTTGGAGCAAGCCACTACTTTGTCAGACTATGGGCTGTCTCCTTTTAGAGAGAAGAAGGATATTTGAATTAAATGGATGGTAACATTTTTTGAGGAAAAGGTAAGAACAGGAAGAAGGGAACTTGTGGGTAATGGGCAACCAAAGGAATAGTTTTTGTTTTTGTTTTTGTTTTTTAATTGATATCCAAGTCTTTTTGCTTGCAGAAATCCCCAATGTGTGAGACTTAGTGGAGAGCAGAGCCCCTTGATCCATTAAGAAAGCTTTATGGAGACAACTATTTTCTCTCTTTAGTTCTTGGTAATGAGAGCAATTGCATGTGACCAATGCTCGGTGCTCTCCTGGGGACAATGCATCTTGAGGAAGTGACCCAGAGACGTAGAGTAGTTTTCTGCATCTTATCTCATTGAAGTTCTCTGATGTTCCAAGGACAGATGGAGCCTTTCCAGGCTCTGTCTACAGAGAATAAAACGCTAATTCCCTGGGAGTTTGGAGGAGCGTGGTAGTTTTCTGGCCACAAGGACAAGTTGTTTTTTTTTTTTCCTATGTAGACTTCCATTGCTCTTCTTCTCAGTCCTTCACCTTCTACCAAATCTAGTGCCCACGCCTTTCTGGGTTTCTGCAGTGTGAATCGTCCCAATTGTTTTGGGGTTCCCAAAGTGCAGATAATTGTGCTTTTAATTCCAGCTCCCCTACTCTGTCGGCTCCCTCACCAATCACTCTGCCAAACTTTTCATCACCTAAAACTCGCTTAAGTGCTTTGTCCACTGAGGTGTCCTGTATGTTTCGTCCTTTTGACTTGGTAATAATTTATTTCTCTAATGGAAATCTGTAATATCTTCAGTAGATGATTAGGTGTTGTCAATATACCATGTCTAACGCCGACACCCTCTCACAAACCATCCTTCCTCCATAGGCTAGAACAATCACTGCGGGATGATTAGGTGGGTAATGTGTGTCTAGAAGGTGACTGTGAATAATGTCACGTTCTGTGATGCACGGGACCACGTCATTACTAAACCTGCGAGTGGAAGATTTCAGGACCAATGGGGCCAGTTTTGCATCAGAAGTTGCCTGACTACTATTACTGGATGACCCAATTTTGACATCACAAGAAAATCTAGAGTACAGACATGCCAAAATTGTCACAGAAAAAATTCAATTGAGTTTTTATGTTTGCTGTAGTCTACTCAGTTAAGTACTTTTGCAGACATGTTTTTCCCCTAGTCAGATCAAAAGAACTTAATGTTCTTCCATATAGTTCAAGTTGAAAGTATATGTGCCAGCCCTCTCTCTCCAACCCATCTTAAAAAACGGAGAACCTCAAAAATTGTACTGGATCTGAAATTCAGCCATTTTCATTCCAAAATTAGGACTTACCGTTGTTTCCAAATAGCACTACCCTGGTTGAATTTACGGCCTTTTGATGCCCTAGACTGTTCTCTCTTGCGGGAGGACTCTGTGTGAGACTCTGATCTTTCTATAGTTGGCCTATGAGACTTGAAAGAGAGAAGGCTCCAGAAAAGTACGGAGAGTGCCTGTAGTCAAGGGATACGACCTCAGGCAAAAAAAAAACAAACAAACAAAAAAAAAAAAACGGGGGGGAAAAAAGAACATGTCAGTTTCTACTTCCAAGAAAAGCTAGTTGCTGTTTTGATAACAGTAATGTCCCTTTAGCTCAAAGTTACCAGCTATCAAAACAACTGGCAGTTCACAGCAGACCAACTCCTTTCCATTACGGAGAAGCAGATCCTAGTGCAACTGACTCCAAATAAAAACATATTTACAGAGAGAACTCAGTCTATGAGGAGCAAGGAGAAATCAGCAATAAGCTGAGCTTCCTAAATGTTCAGGCGAAAAAATGTCACCATATATAGTTTACAGACATAGGATTAAGAAATCATTGGAAACATCATATTAGAAGAAAATGGTACTCTAGAAGATGACTCACTAAAGGGACAGGGGAATAGAAAGCAATCGTCTATTGGAAGAAAATACAGAAGCACTCTTGTTCCGTCACATGCTAACTGCTCAGCAAAGCAGCTCCGCTCTGCCCTTGGTATGAGGTTTGAGCAGGAAGTATGATTGTCTGGCATCAGAGCCAAGGCAGGATCCAGCCTGAACCTCCAAGTCATTTCACAAGGAAATATGAAATTGTAGAACAATGTGGGTGGGCAACAGACTTGACCTGACTCTCATTTATTAAATAAACACAGACTTGAGTAGTTGCACTTCTGAGGGCTTTAGCAGTGGCACTGCCAATGTGTAGCACTTGGGAGACCAGGGGTTTGGCCCCAGTCATAAATCTCCGTGAACAACCCCCTCCGAGTCACCCCTAATAAACTTACAATTTGAGCAGCCTAAGTGCAATCAAATATGCTTGCCCTGACATAACTTCTCGACCAATCAATTAGCCTCCACTTCCAAAAACCTCTTTGCCACTAAGTCCCAGCTATGGAGAATTTCTGGAGCTGCCGCCCCACTGAATTTCAGTCTTATCTCAAGATCATGCGCAATGTTGGTTCTTGCCGAAACCAAAGCGCTAGGGGCCTCCTTGCTCTTCGGTCCTCTTGTATCACTGTTACGTTTGCTGGCAGCTAGAGCAGGTAAGAAAACCATGTTGTTTGTGTAGTATAAAAGATGACTTCTTAAAGATGTGCAGACAGCAAAATCCGTGGTTAAGCAATTGTAAAAACAAGAAAAACCTGGATACAATTAGTGATCTATTTATACACGTAGAAGCTGGAATATGATTTCTTACTGTATGGACTGGACAGCTCTCAAGTATTTTCTTCACAAGCTTCTTGGCAGGGAGAGTAGTTTTCTGGAAAGGAAATCATAGGCAGAGATTTTGTGAGCGTACGAAGCGGACACATATGGGAGCAACATGCCCACTTTAGGTCAGGTGCACGTTTAAAAATACATTAGAAAATAATAAAAAGAGCACAACACAACTTTGTGATTCCATCACAGTCTTGCATTTCTGATTATGGTGTTTGTCAGTGTAACCAATGAAAATTCAATATTTACGAAATAACTAGATTCTATGAATTTCCAGCCAGTGTTTGAATCAGAGAAGTTGTGAATCAAAATTCCCTTGGATTTTGATATCTGTTATCACTTGAGAACACTTATCATCTGACCTAAATATGTGGAAGATGCTCTGCCAGGTACCATGAAAAGCATGTTCAACAAAGCTGTGGTGTCTGAGGTTGGAAAGGATCTTAAAACCCATTGAGTCTAACTGCCGCGTCTACCCTGTTGAGACTTGGTCTTATTCAGAATATACCCCTGCTGACTCAGTGACAGCCACTGTTATAAGTGAAACACCAGGAATAAAAATGAAATCTATACAAGCAATGATAGTGTTTCTGATGTGGTCGAGTTGGAAAGGTACCAAGAAAGCTACACGATCAGATGGAGTAAATCATCAGATTTTGTTTTCTTAGCCACTCAAAATGTTTTTCTCTAGCCATAATGTTATTGTTGCAGAAAAATCAGACCGGTGAGAGACCAAGCGCCACTTGGAAAGTTGGAGAACTCCGGTTTATTACGCCAATGGTCCCAGAAGAGCTAGCGCTCTGAAGATCTGGGCCCCCAGCCCAGGGGTAGCCTTGCTTTTACAGGGCTTATCCACACATTTACAGTTGGTATGAGCCGACTGGTTAATTTGTCCTCAGGTGGTTACAGAGCATGGGAGTTGCTACTGGCTACGGGCAGGTACAGAGAACAAACAAAAGGGATACATCTGTTATTAGGCAGAACAAGCGAAGGGGGAGGTGAGTCTTCAGTTGATCTTGAGGTCATCTTGCCCTTTGGCCTATGTGGCAAGCATGTCTACAGAAGCAGAACAAAGAGCTGATTTCAAGGTTAGCCATTCGAGTGGAAAATTTCTGTTTATTAAAACAGTTTCACAGCTTTGTGCCTTCATAGCATGCGACTCTTCGGATTCTTTGGATTTTTTTTTTTTAACTGCAACTACGTCTATTGAGCTACATTTCATAAACTGTCACTTAACTGGACAAAACTTCTGGCCCGATATAGCTGGAGTGCTTTTGTGTATGAGGCATTGTCTGCTTCCTAAGCCTTGTCTGTAATTTCGATATAAACAGTTGAGTGGACATTGCCTCTTACATGACATAGAAGTTGGCCTAAAAGACAGCAGAGATACAATGGACCATAATTCTTGTGGGAATCGAGCAATTCTCTGATGCTTGAGATAAGAGTAAAGAAATCAGATGATGGCAAGGATGGAACTGATAGGCCTCTGTAGCGCCGGAAAGAGTTGGGTCAATGCAGGAGATGCTGGTGACATTCTGGAGGATGGATGTCTTCGTGATGCAAACGCCAAAGAGAACTTTCCTTGGAAGGAGACGGGATGAAAGAACACTAGGTTCCAAATGTAAATGGAAACCCCCCAAAAAGTTAAAATAAAGGGAGACCCAGGGAAGTTCTTCAACCGAGAGAGCTTGGCCCTCTCCATCCATAAACCATTCTGCTCCAGGGGAAATGTCCAAATGTTATGAAGAGACCCTGTGATCTGGCACCATGAGTTGGCATACGACTGAACCCACGCACAGGATCTTAACCTTCTCTGCCAGGGGAGTCATCATCTGAATGGGAAAAACCATTGCAAAATTTTCCCTTCATCTAACAAGAATGACTCATCGTAGCTGTATCACAAGGAAGTGTTTTGTTCCAAACACAGTTCCTAGAAATAGTGGGGTGTTCCAGTCCAAGAGATGAAAACCTGCCTCACAAGGACCCAACCGGCATGCTCTGCGCCACTGGCCTGAGTTCAAATTGCCTGCTTTCAGGAAGACCAGAAAAACATGGGGCTCCTAAAAGGATGGATGGTTCCCAAGTCTCTGTGCGGGCTCTCGCGACTGTAGACTATTTACAGCAAACATTCAGTCCCAAGGGATCTCTTCCTCATCACTCTTGGACCCATACTTTCTCGCTGCTCTCACTCGTTAAATGAAAGCACATTTTATCATCAAGATCCACAAAGCTTAGTTGAACATTTAAATCTATTGTGTGAACATGACAAGTTAAGAAAAATGTTAATGCAACTTTTAGGTTAATTACACAGTTATTTATATACAACATGTATGTTGGTAAATTTTAAATGTTTTACATCAAATTAATATTTTAAATTTTAAATTTAAAAAGTGCATGGTGTATTGGGAAGTTTATTGAACTGAAGATGGAATACTGAGTATGGTGCTGACTTTCCCAATAAATGATTTAGGTCGGTGGCTTCATCTCTCTATTCATCTGGATAATGAGAGAATTGACCTAATTGATATGTAAGTTATTTCCAGGCCTAAAATCCTTTGATTTTAACGATAACACGTTCCTTCTCCTCATAGCAGAAATAACCAGCGATGTAAGGCGGGGTTGGTTAAGTGCTGAATGGCTGCGTTAGATAAGGAGCGATGTGTTGGTTCTAGCCAGTACGCAGGTGTGTGATCGGAGCTGGGACTCGAGAGCATCTGAACTTTGGTAAAGTGAGCTGCAGAGCAGTCAAAGCGCAGGGCTGTGGCACACGCAGATGCGTGGAGGGGGAACAGCTCGAAGTGTGTCGGGAAGTCAGGAAGCAGACTGAATGCCATAGTGGAGATTCTTTAGGAGAGGCTAATGTGAAGATAAAAGACCAGATTTCAAAGAGTCTTTAGTGCCTGGATATACAGAATTTACCCTAAAAATAGGTAGCACATAAACTGTGTGTGTTTGTTCGGGGTTGAGTGGGTGGGGACATCACATGTACTAAGAAGTTTTTGGAAAGGGAGAACGTGTACTCCTTTCCTATGATTTGTCAGTTTCTGTTTTGTCCAAGAGCATGGACGACAAAAAGTCAACTTTATTTTAAACCGCCAATTTGATTATTTAGCGTTTGTTCCGTGTCGGCGTGTAGCTTGGGTCAGGATGCAGGATCTCTTAGATTAGTACTGCTACACAGTTTCTATTTTTGTTACTTAACCTAATTTACCTGCTTAATTGGAGGTTAATCAAGGAATGTGTTCCTTGTGTCCTATGTTATTGCCACAGGCTATATGTTTGTGCCCCTCAAAACTCCCATTTGAAGTCCCCCCTACCCCACCGCCGCCCAAGTGTGGTGATGTTAGGAGGCGGAGCCTTTGGGAGGTGATTAGGTCATGAGGGCGGAGACCTCGTCAATGAGATTAGTGTCCTAATGAATTGACGCCAGAGAGATCCCTCTCCCCACCCACTGTGTGAGGACCAAGTGAGGAGAAGACCATCTATGAAGCAGGAAGGGGACCTTGACCTGGGACTTCCCAGCCTGCGGAACTGTGAGAAAAACATTTCTGATGTCTACGAACCACTCAGTCGATAGTATTCTGTTATAGTGGCCTGAACTAAGAATTATTTAGAAGTCATTTATTTATTCCTCAAGTATGTTACATGTGCTATGATTAAGGGCCTGGGCTGAGTGCTGGGAATAAGACAGATATTGTCTTTACTTCAGCATTTGTTTTTTAATTATGATAAACAGTATTTCATTTTATTCCTTTCCCGTTTGTAATTTTTTAAATTTTATTTTATTATTAGTTCCAAGTATACAGTACATTGGTATTACTTTGGAATTTTTAAATGTCTGTGGATTTACTTCTTAGGCTGAGTAATGTTTGAGAATTCGTATTTTTATATGTATATGGCCTATTTTTTGGCGATGGTAAATCACAAGAATGTAGTACATTCGACAGTTACCGGAGATTCTGATTGTCTTCAGGGAGCAGTCTGTAGCCAGCGCCATTCCATTCACTTGCGTTGCCGAATCGTCTACGCTCCTAACGAGAAATGGCAAGTATGTCCGTTTAACTAGTGATTTGTTCCCTGAAACTATTTTAGTTGCATTACTCTTCCTGGAATATTCAGATCTAAGCTTCAGACAATCGTGTGTTTCCGTCGGGGCAGGAAGAAGGAACGAGGAGTGATGGGACAATGGGACGAGACGCCAGTGGAGGTCAGGGATGGTCGGGCAGGCAGCAGCTGGGTCCACCGACTTCGGCTGTATTTCCAAGACTCATCATGTGCCCTGAGAGAGGTAAAGTCCCCTTCTTAGTCCTTTTGTGATCTCATTTCTGTTGCAAGCTTCTCCATGACTTTTATCGAAATTTTACTTGCATAAAATACGAGGCAACGCGGCGCCCGCGCGACGTGACGTGACTGCTCTTCGGGTGTGGGGATCGCGCTTCTTCGGCAGACAATGCGAGAAGGTTGAGGCTTTTCTTAATTTAGAGACTGTAACATGACAAGGTACTTAGAAGCCATGATACAGTTTAGGACAGTGTTTATATTTGGGTGGTGTAGTAGGCGCATTTTGCACCGAGAGTCCCGAGGTTACTTGTCTCACAGTTTCTGGCACAGAAATCATGTGAAGCGTTGACTAATGGAAGTGTGTCTACGTTGTAAAGGGTACTGTGGAGTCTACCTTCCTTTGGAATCGCACGAAATCCTGGCAGATAATCCAGTGCCTCTTTGTGATCAGTGCTCTCAATCACGTTTCCATCGCTTATTAGATTTGCCGACTTTATCTAATCATTGGGGAACTCTGTGAGTCATCCTTCAAACCGCCAATGGTATCAGTGCGAGGTGGGGCGGGGGGCTGACCGAGGTGGGGCGGGCAGACGGTTGCTGTGCTGGCCCGCTCCTTTAGATGTGGGCAAACCGTCCCTCGCTTTCTGACCCCGACTGCCCAGACTCAGAGGCCGCCCATGTCCTGCCGCGTCATTCCCGCACTACGCCTCTCTAGGACTAGGTAGCGATTCCTGTTTCTGACATTTTCGCCTTTCTCGTGTTCCTACAATTGAAACTTTCCTCGGCTCACCAGCGAGGTTAGATCCCCCTCGTCGCACCCTTTCGGTGCTTGCCATGTGCCTACCTGACACTTGTCCCAGGTGTAATTAGGTAATTATGTAATTAATTATTCAGTGTACATTCCCCTACTGTATTGTAAGCTCTAAGAAGCAAGAAGGAAGCGGCTCTGTTTACACTGTTCAGTGTTACACACCCCAGAAACGGTGCCCAGCGCCTGTAGGACATCCGCATCGCTGTGCTGAACGAGAAAACAGGACCGCAGCTGGGTGGATAAGAGTAGGCCCTTCGTAAGCCGCAATTCACTATGTTAGACCTTTTTTCAGGGAGGATCGTGAGGAATAATAGTGGCAGTTTCAGCCCAGTGACAGTTCTGTGGGGGAGAATACCACTTTTCGGCATCTGGATAAAGCGCTTGTTCGTTTCCAGTAACGACCAGGCCCTGCTCCCAGCTCTTCGGCTCAGCGCGCTCACAGGGTTTATCCAGACCCTGTGAGCTCCCCTCACGTTTGTACATTACTAACCAGTCGGAGTGTTGGCTGTATGTCATAGGAAATTAGAAGGATAAAATCAATCTCCTTTTACTCCTTAAAATTCAGAAGGCCTTTGGTTAAATTGAAGTGGAAATTATCACAGCGGATATACATCCATTTGAGCGTGGAGCAACCATGCGGTGGTTATTGGCTGAACTCCTGGCATGCTTTATGGCCCTGAAATGGCACTCGACACCCTGCGTGTTGGCTGCAGCTGGGAGGGCCAGACGAAGGCTTCCAGAGAGGTCGTCCCATGCCTCCCCGTGCCCCAGGCTGGTGGTGCTTCGCTACGACAGGCAGGGGAATGTGGCATCTAAGGTGCAGACACCAACACATGTGTCACTGTTGATATTTTTTTTTTTTCTGGGCAAGTTACTTAAACTCACTGTGCCTCAGCCTTCTTATCTCTAAGACGGAGATGGCGGTAGTACCCACTGCACAGGGTTATTGTGAAGATAATTAGCGAATGCAGGTAAAGTATGTAGAAGAGTTTACTAGAGTAAATGTTCAGTGAATAATATTTTTATTATGACTAGCACAGAGCACGGGACTTGGACAGTGGTGGAGGCCAACACGTAGCCCATACTACAGGCACGGTTTCCAGATGCTCATCATTCTGGCTAAAGAAATCGAAAAATGGAAGGAACTCAGGTTACTCTCTATTTCTCAACGATTTGCAAGAAATAGTCATATTTGGAATGTGTTGTGCAGTTTGTGGTCATTTAGTTGTCTCACGGGCATTATCGTGTTTATAGAATCTCCCTTAGGAGGAGGCAGGCCGAGTAGTGATATGCCTCTTCAGCAGATGAGGGAATTAAAGATAAAAGGTTAAGTTCTGACCAAGACGAAAGGACCTGTGGGCATTGGATCAGGGTTAGACTTCAGTTTTCCTGAAATCGAATCCGTAACTTTTGTCCTCGCTTCTTGGCTATTGCCGAGGCTGGCAAAAGTTCCAAACTCCTAAAGTTTTCTGCCTTCACTCTCTTAGAAACCTGTTCGCTTTGGGCCTTCAGATGTACCTGAGAGTAGCTTCGAGGTGGAGACCACTGTTGTTTGATGTCGCGTTCTGCATCCCACTGATTTTTCAATCCGTATTTCATACGTAGGAGTAAATGTTAAACACTAGGGACACAGAGTTGAAGGAGACTTTGTGGTGGCCTTAAAGAACTTGTACTGCAATGGGGATGCAGACAGAAAATGAGTGCAAGCCGGAACTCACTGCTTAAACGATAAAACGGGTGTAAACGCCTGCTAAAAACTCTCAATGATTTCTCATTTCATTTAGAAGCCCCCAGATTTCCTTCATGGCCTTTAAGGCCTTGCATGATGTGGCTGCTTCCCACTTCCTCCCCTCCCTCCCACCTCCCTTCCTTCATCTCCCACTGCTCCTTCCTCAAGTCCCAATATACAGTGCATAGATCACGATACTATGGATGCTAATACGTCCATCTTTAAAAAGGGAAATGGTTTCATGGTTAGATAGTTTTCGCAAATATCGAGTAGAACAAAGACAGCTTTTATTTGTTTGGGTGGTTGGTTTTCACTCTGTAGAGTCTTAGAAATACCAGATTGTATATCCTGCAGTATTCTTCAATCTAACCTATTAACCAAATTTTTTTTTTTTAAGGTGATTCTTATGTGAACACTCTCTTCATACATATTTTGGGAAATGCCTCATCTTAAATAAAGCTATATTAAAGAGATCACCTCAAATTGGGTTCAGAAAGGCAGCAAATTTAAGACACTTAAATCTCATTTTGGGAGAAAAGATAGAAAGAACATAGTTAATAATCAGAAATTATATTTGCTAAATGTCAATAAAAGTTCATGAATTCCTAAGAGATACGGTGGGACCTTTCTCACCTTCTTCATTCAATAGCTAGGCCTTCTATCAGGTTCTTAAGTTAGGTTCCAAGAATTGAAACTGGGTCACTCTTTTGAGTTAATTTCAAGAAGGATTCAGTGAGGATCTTCTAGGATGAGAATGTGACAGGAAAGGTCCCTCGGCAGGGAGCACCACCAGAGTGGGGGCTGTAAAAGTTTCTTTCCCGTATTCCAATCAGAAGGAGCGGGGACTGTCCTGATATGAACGCAGGTGATCCTTAACAAATTTTCATCAGCCAGAAATCGTGTTTGCCAAACATTAATTTGTTGTCAAATACAATAACGTATATGTGTGATAAGTAGCCTTTCATGGGTTTTACTTGTTTACAAAAGAGAGAAAAAGAAATGATAAAACATACAGCGTAAGTTCGTGAGTAAATAAAAGTTACACAGATCTCAATGAACCCAGCTGAGGGGACCTGCTGGAAGGCCGCGATGGTTTCATGCCAGTCTGGTTTTCTACTGTTTTTGTTTTTCTCTCAAACTTCCTGCAAGTGTGTGTGTTAGGATTTTAGGATATGAGATATGGGATGGCTCTTCTAAATGAATTTCTCAGCAATAAAAGCCTCTTTTTTTGGAGGCCTACTTTTTCCCGTTTTATTATTTTTATTGCCATCAAACACATCTTCTTCAGGAATGAAAAAATAGATATGTATGAAAACAGGGACAAACATTTTTAAAAGAGAATAGATTCCAAGAAGAATGTATTCTTATAATATTTCTGCTACCAGTTGTATCAAATTAACATGATCTTCACCGTGAAGCATGCAAAACTTGTTTGCATGAAATATCTGATGACTGGCAGGTAAAGAGCTGCAGCTACTTAAAAGAGGGTCCTAGTAAAATTGACAAAGTACTTCTGACTTTTCAAGGCCGTGAGATAACTAAAAGAAGATGTAGATTAGTTTGGCAACAGACGCTTAGGAAATTTTGTCAAGTTCATACATGGAAGAAGGGTAAAGGCGTCTTTTGCCTAATTGCCATGGGATAGTCAAAGTTAGGCTCACATGAGACATAAACCTCTTCATCTTGCCCCTGTGGCCTTACCATGAACTCAAAGATGTTTATCCTGAAAGATCCCATTCTGTTTGTGACTTGCGAGCTCTCTATATTTTGGACACTCAAATGGACACCTTGGTCATTTGGTTCCTCTCCAATGAGCAGACAGATTAAAAAAAAAAATTTGGAGAAAAGAAGAAACATACTTGTTTTTGCTCAATCTATTACTTTACAAATGGAGTGTGTAACTAGACCCAAGCAAGGATATCTCTTGCCAGGAACAAATAGAACCCATCAAAGCAATTTGCAAAAGAAGTAACGTTGGTCCTAGGAGACTATGTTTGCGCTCGCCAGTGAAGCTAGCGGGAAGGGTTATGAGTACATCACTGAAAGTCCCTGGGCCCATCTGGGCCCTCTACTTCTTCCGCTATGGCTCTCTGGTGTTCAAATAAGAGATGTAGGCAACACTGGTTGTCAACTGGAAAGAGCTTTCAATGCTGGTGTCTCTGAGTAGGGTCTCTCCAGAAACAGACCCCGAGGAAAGGAACTTGATGTGAATAATCTTTCAAGAAGATCCCAGAAAGCTCTGGTAGGAAAATGTAGAAGAAAGAGCAACACAGGGTGGGTTCATAAGCAGACTGCTGCTGGGGATGACCGGGCTCTCTCCCACTGGGACCTCTGGAGACAGTGTACGACATACTTCAGACATGTGCTGCCGGAACAGCAAGGGTCTGGTGTCGTCTCCTCTCCCACCTGTCATGGGCGAAGCTACACCTGGAGGTGTCAACGCTCCCACACCTCAGGCCTGCCCTGCAATACTGGCCGTGCACACTGGAGAAATCCCTCACGCAGAGAGCAATGGGTGCTTACAGTACGATGTACCAGAACGGTGGGGTCTGGGGGAATGTGGGAAGGGTGTCCACAGCAGCTGCTACACCTGCTTATTATCATGAGACAGAAGTTGGCTTAAGAGCAAGCTTTAAATCAAGCTCTGGACTGTGTCTACAGCTGGGCCCTTTATAGAATATTATACTAGTATAAAAAAATTAACCCATATTTTTTGTTAATAGAGATCATAGTTTTATGATGGGTGGATAATTATGTTATTGTCTCTGGATACACGTATGTGCATAAACGACTTATCTTTTAAGGACTTACTTTGAGTCATCTTAATTGATACATCAATTATAAGTAATGCCAAAATATTTTACTTTTATCTGAGGTGGTTATTCTTAAATTACAATAATAAAGATGCACTGTATGCCAATGACAGTTATGATTATATGTCTCAATATTGTATAAAAGTATCCTATAAATACATCATTCTAAAAATTTTAAAGTTTCTTCTTATGATTTATATTATAAAATGTTTAAAGTAAAAATATTTATTAAGAGTAGTGATATGTGTTGATACAATGTTATGTTGGTCATTCTACTTTAAATTATTTTGCATACTACTGCTAGAGGTTTTTATACTTATTGTTGCTGGGGCAATGGAAACATTTCTCTCTTGAAACAATTTATCAAGAGTTAGTAAACCTCAGTCCACTGTGATAAAATAGTCTTTATGTTCTCTAAACCTATCTTTTAATATTGTTTTTATAATGTGTCAGCATGAACTTAAAATATGTATTATGATATGAATTCAAGGAACTATATTAACAAGGAACTATATTAACAAGGATAACAGTTAATTCTGAAAAGGGTGGCTCCAAATAACAGCCTGGATCAGACGGCGTTTGCTTTTTCTTTCTTATTACAACCTGAGCGTAAGCCACCCAGGCCATGTGTCAGGCTCTTACATCTTATTGCTTGTTTCTTGGCAGTTCACCCTCATCTGTAAGGTTGAAGATGGCTCACCACCTTGTTTGCAGTCCAGTGAGAGGATAGAAGGAAAGAAAGGAAAAGGGAGGGTATACTTCCTTTCGAAAGAATAAACCAGAAGTTACACATGTCACTCACAAACCAATGTGCAGGGTTTAGCCACATGGTCACGCCTACCTGCAAAGGAGGCTGGGAAATGTAGTCTTTTTTTTTTTTTCTGAGTGACAAGTGTTGGGCTAAAATTGAGGAACCCTTTAACCATGAGAAAACAGATAACTAGCACTTTCTGTCAGGATCTTCCTCTTGGGTCAGGCAAATCCACACACGTATTTTGTACACAGAGAACATACCCGTTCCCAAAGAGAGAGAAAACGCATCCATTTATAGTATCCAGTTCAAAATCCTGGAGTTCTGAGTGGTGTTTAGTCCCTTCCCTCATGTTAAGAGTGACTCTAAAGGACAATAACCTGTTAATTAAGAGACAAATGATCGGCATCCTCTGCCACACATACCAAATGAAGTGAATGAAGAGAAGGGAACATGGCAAATGCATAGCAAGCACTGATCTTTAGCAAATACCTAAGCCTGCTGAGCAGGAATCGTGAAGAGCCCCCGTTCTGGCCATGGAGAAGCCTTCACCCCTCAGTCTGTGTCCTTGGCGGCCACTCAGTCTGCTGTCTGCGATGGGCTCTTTCAATTGTCCTTCCTGATCCCTGACTTTATCTCCTGGCACGTCCTTTGCTCTCATCACTGCTCTCCGGCCGTGTCTGAAGCGGGCACGGGGGCGTGGGGAGGAGGCTGTTTGGAGGCCCGTCTCTCACAGCTCACATCCCGCGAGGGCAGCACGGAGGTCTGGCTATGGCTTTCGGCATTTCAGTCCCCATCAGAACCAACCCAGCTTGCTGACTTTTGCTTCCGGTCCGTATCATGTGCAGGCAAAGAATCACCAACAGGGTTTCTAGGTACCAGTTTTAAGCCTGAAACCACTGACATTTTATTTATTTGCCTCTGTGCTCAGCCCGGCCCTCCTCTTTTTCTGCTTAACAGTGGCTATTTTGACGTCATCAAAAAAAATAGGCTTGGGCGTGAGGGCAATATTTTGAATCTCATTTTATTCCCTGGGCTGATTCCTGTTATGTGATGGAGAATGCTTAACGCGGGTGCCACAGCTCCTTCGAAGGCCGGTCCTCAGTGTCCTTCCTCTATCTCTGTACGTTTGTACATAGAAATGGTTAAAGTTTTTTTAGCCTCTGAGGTTTCAAATTACTAAACTCTCTGTCAATTTACACTGCCGATTCAGGCCACAGCAGAATGAGTCTTCCTAGCAGCTCTGTTCTCTGCAGTGTCTGCCTATGGACTGGTCCGTCCAGCCTAAGCGCATCTCTCTTGTAAGACTTTGCTGAAAGTAGCAATATGCAGCCAATGCGCACATACACAAAATTGAAAATTTCCTGGTTGTTTTCCTTAAAACTGTAGGATTAGTTAACATACAGTAAGTACATCACGGTATCACAAGTGACCAATACGCCGAGTGTTTTGCCATGGACAGTCACATTCGGCTGGCATCATGTGTCATTTCTGTCCCCCACCTGACTCCTGGTCCAAGGCCGAGCCCCGGGATTTGTAGACGTACCCCACATTTGGAACAAGATTCACACTGGTTATGATGTAGGTTTGGCCATTATATCAGAGACCAAAAATAATGGCAGCTGAATTAAGAGAAGATGCCGTCCGACAGCCCAGGGCCATCTGTCTACTGTGCCATTTTGCTCTGCAATCTCTGAGGGAGTTGCCCTTGTCTGCATGACCCAAGGTTACCTGCGTTCCAGTCGCTGGCAAGGGAAGGGTCACCCCAGGACATGAGCTCTTTATTTCTATTTGTGTCCCTTTAGCCAGACCATGTCATCCGTCCATACCTAGCTGCAAGGAAGGCTCCAAAGAGTCGTTTTTATTCTATTTCACTTATCTATGGCTGAGACTCCAAAAGTTAATGCGCCAAAGATAGGATGGTTTATTTGCTTATGTTTTTGAATCAGCTGGGCAGTTTTGGCTCCACGCGGTACCGCCTCGCTCAGCGGTGCAGCCGCCCCCACCGGCTCAGGTTCAAGAGGAAGAGACATCGACTCTACCGCTTCTCCGGAGGAGCGACACGCAGGGGAGGGAGCAGTGGGGACTATCTTCGGAGACTGCTTCCCACATTCTGGGTGGCAATGCACCAGGTCAATACCGGGGCTCGGTGACCGTGAAAGAAAGAGGAGGAACAGACATTGGGAGACACCTAGCAGCTTCTGCCAGAAGGTCCTTTCGTTAGATTTAAGTCATTGTCCCTAAAATATTCCTGCATGTTCAGGAATAATAAATTATTACAATAGGTTCTGTATTTCAAATACATTATTTTGGGCGGAATTAATGAAACATCATCTTTTTCTCCAGTTTACCTGAAGCGTATTTATTGCTCTGTGCATTTTTGTAGGTGTCAATGCTTGCAGAACATATCAGACTATAATTTTTAAATGTTTTTACATTTTCCATATTGAAATGTTTCTTCCACTACAAACTCCTTTCTCTTTGTTATAGAAGTGTTTAAAAATTGTGTTATTTTTATATTGACAGGATCTCTTCGATACACAAATCTCTCCTTGGCTTTACCGTCCATATTCGTGAGTTGATGGGCTCTTGAGATTGGGACGGAATTAGCGTTTGAGATGAGGATGAAATTATTTAAGATGGAGTAAGGCGAAGCTCTCAGGTCAGGTCAGTGTCATTTCTGCACAATGTTCTGCACTGTCACCCTGAATTTGGCTCACTATCTTATTTCTAAGCAATAATTAAAAAAGAATGAGTGGTTTTCTTATTTTTGTTGGGAGGCTGACAGATTAGCATTATCGCAACCAGCATCCAAATGACTCTAAGACTCTGTGCCACTTAAACTTTTAGGGAAATTTTATTGTCCAGCAATTAAATTTTGATGAGCTTGTGTTCTTTACAGTCTGATCTCATTCATTGTTTTAATTATGCTTTATTGTGTTTAATGTGCTCATTTTTTAATAAAAATGATGGGTTTGTTCTTTTATTTTTAAAGCTATTTATCTCAAATATTATCTGGTAAACCATTAAGTAAGACAACATCTGCCATTTTCCATATTTGTGTAAAAAACATGATTTAGCAATAGTATTATGTTAAAGCCAGAAACATAATTTTTTAAACAGGTGCAGAATGAGAGAGTTGCTTAATATCTTCCTTTCACTTGCAAAATTTTTCTGGAGATAATAGGAAAGACCAGCCAGAGGAACTTTGACAAATTTAAAGTGATATCTGTGACAGTCTAAGTGTCCTGTTAGGCTGTCAACCTATCCTGCTTTGCCAGGGATATTCCATGTATACACAGCTGAATTAGATGGGAGAATGTAAGCATCCACTACGTTTGCTTTTCAGAGAGAAGGACAGCACCGTGTGAAGGTTATGACATCACGCAGTCTGCACGGACGTGGTGATACGACTAACTCTGTTATTTTGGTAAATTCTTTAAATATACCATGGAATTTAATGTATAAGGAGCTTTGAATTTCAAATTTCCACGATTTTGATATTTCTGGTTTTAAAGGGCCAATTTATCAATTTCCGCTTGACGGTTCTTGTCTTTAAATTTATTTTTCTTCCGTTAATTTTTTATTTTGATTAAGTGAACTCTCGGGACCTTGACTTAACATGAAAAAGGCATTCAGAACTGTAGTATCGCCATTTACAATGGCGCCTGGATTTTTTTTCTCTTTCAACTTTAGTTGCCATTTGATTCCTCCTAGCCATTCCTCCTGGCTTTCATATCTCTGTGGGAAAGCACTAAACACCGTATCTCGAGCTTAGGGAATTGAGGTAGGTAGGTGTATCTCCTCGTGATAAGCACACCCAGATCGTTTTCAAAGTTCCTTCCTATGTAGATGACTTTTATGACAAGTCATATCAAATTCTCTGGCGCAAGAACAGAAGAATAGAAGAATATGGAGTGAAATAGTTTCCACAAGCTTCACAGACTAGGAGGATACACACACACACACACACACACACAGATACACATGTAAAGTTAACTGTAAACCGAAAAAACAAGTGCAGACGTCCAGGAACCTGCCAACAGAGGTTCTCCTACCTGTGGTGGGGATGAACCTCATCATTCACGTTCACTACGCACCCACGTGGCTGCGGCCCTGTGCTCACAGCTGGTTCACGGTCGAAGTGTGAGGGAGGAGGGGTGTACATTCACCGGCACAGCTCCTAGGAGTCCTGCAGGCTATTTCCCGCTCTTCTTTTCCCACAAACTTTGGGTGCCTGGCACGTGGCCGTTTAGGCGTGGGTTCACCACGTGTAACATGAGAGAGACAGGGCACGCTCTCTCCTCACCGGGCTGTTTTGGAAGGAATAACAGCAACAGTGATACCTGACAGAGCTGGCTGTGTTCCCATAACCCCCTTGATTCACATGCTTTGCTTTGACAGCAGACGTTGCATTCCGATGTCCTCGTGTCCTGGTCTAACAGATGCTGGATGCTCGCCTGTCCTCTCAACTTCCTTATACTGCTTAAATCTACTGGGTCCACCCAGGGCTCCCACACTTGAATGTACTAAGCTGGTAAGCACTTTTTAAATTATGCTAAAGGTCTGAGGTCATAAAAGTTCCTTTCGTTGCTATCTCTGATAGCCCATATTGGCCCACGCGCATTTTAATTGCTTTTCTCTAGATTATGTGCCTGCCTTTGTATTCTAACTTACCAGAAGTGCTAGTTCAAGCCAGGTGGGGTAGGCAGCATGCCCCCTTAGCATGGGGACTGTTGGGCTGTTGTAAGGGGGAGTGACAAAAATAGTAGCTACTTGCTAACTCTATGTATAGGTTTAATCTTGCTAATTATAATCGGTATCCAAAACAGAGACCATCATTTGCTTAGAAACTGAAGACTATAAAACCGTGTTTGCAACATTAGTTCAACATTCTTTTGGGTAGAGTACACTCTTTCCTTCTGAGTATCTAAAGCTGGCTCGATATTGTTAAAACTAAAATAGACTCAGTGCTAAGATTGCTAGTTATTTTACTTTCATGACTTTGAGATCTAAAATGTTATTTCTAAATCTGTGGTTGTGCACATACCAGGCAACTAGTTAGTCTTCCCCACAAAGAATCATTTCATGATTTTCATCCGACAGTTTGGGTTAAACGAACTACATGAGATGGAGCCTCTCCTGCCCCTTGCCCAGGGCATGAGCAGTGACCTGGTGGAGGAAAGAACGCAGGATGGGATTGGTTTACAAAACGATCCTTGCACCGTGATGGTTCAGACTCTGAGTTGTCATGTCCCTGTCTTCAGATACGGACCAGGAAAAGCAGCCCCTGGATGGCGTGGCTGGGGTGGGCTGCACTGCGTGTGGTGGGACCCTCTGGGTTTCGTGCAGAACACACTTCGTGTAAATGTGGTCTCGTTGCGGAGTAGGGGCCGAACTCTGCCCTGTGTTTACAGCACTGAGTGACAGTGTTCGTGGGCTGACCAGTATGTTTTAGGGTTTTTTTGGCATAACTCATGTTTATATTAGTTTTTGGAAGAAACTGGCTTTTACTTTGTTATCTTTCCAATGCCAAGTTCGAATAGAAAATGAACATTACATCAGTTTGTTTCTTGGTTCTTGGGAAAAAACCCAGCCAGTATGGACAAATTCAGCCAGGATGCCAAGGGAAGAGACAGATGATGTCTGTTAAAAAGTGGTATCAAGTTTTACACATTTGGTTTGGAATCCAGTGCCTCCACCCCAGTTCTGAACACACACACACACACACACGCACAGATACACACAGAATCAGACACACACACGCACGCACATTTAAAAATTTTAAGTTCAGATCTACTGAGTATACAGAAGAATGAAGGTTCAGTTAAACATATTCTCGTACCGTGTGTTTGGCAATAATTCAATTATTCTGTGACAACAGCCAATTAGTCATGATTATACCGATTGAGAAAGTCTCATGAGGAAAGCACCAAAGCAGTGTCTGCAAGTGGATTTGCATGAGTCCTTTATTACACTTATTTCCAGGATTGCACATTCACTAATTATATTACATATTTGTTTCAGTAAAATATGAAGAAATCATGACTCAATAGGCCCAGACGTCAGAAACACTGTTCAAGGTCACATCCTGGTAGCCTAAGGGAACATACCGGGTTCAGACACTGTGACATGATGACCATTATTTTCTTTTGCCACAATGTGGGCAATTTTGAAATTATGGTTTGGGAACAACTGTCACAACCAAAGGCAAGTTGGTGTGTTAGATTTTTAAATATAAAAAACATTTACTTGAATTTTTTCTAGTTTAGTACTTAGTATGTATCTACCTGCTTGGTTAATTGCTGAAATCAAGAACCCTTCAAACTTCATTTACAAGAGCCAAGACATGGAAACAACCTGATGTTCACCAATGGATGAAGGGATAAAAAAGATGTGAGATGTACACATATATAATATTATTCAGCCAATGGAAAGAAGGGAATCCTGCCTTTTGCAACGACGTGGACGGATCTCGAAAACATGATCCTAAGTGAAATAAACCAGAGAGAAAAAGACAATACTGTTTCATTCGTATGTGGAATCTTAAAAAAAGCAAAATTCATAGACACGGAGAGTACAAAAGTGGTTGCTGGGTGCTGGGGGTGGGAGAAATGGGGAGAGGTTGGTAAAATGGTAAAAACTTTCATCTATAAGATGAATAAGGCCTGAAGATCTCATGTAAAATGTGGTAACTAGTGTTGATTACACTGTATTATATAACTGAAATTTCTTAAGAGGTATAATTTCAATGTTCTCACCAATAAATAAATAATTAAATACATACATACATAAATAAATACATAAATAAATAAGAAAAACGTGAAGTGAGGGACGTGTTAGTAACTAGATGGTGGGACTCTTTTCACAATGTATACATATGTGAAATCACTACGATGCACATTTTAAATATCTTACAATTTTATTTGTCAATTATATCTCAGTAAAGCTGTAAAAAAGAAAACATAAAAAAAGAAAGAATGTTTAGACGGAGAAAACACTAAAAACAAAACAATAAATTCAAAGCTCTGGGGTGTGTCTGGATGATTTTCATGTCATGATTCTTGGGTGTGGTGACACTTGCTGGCTTCCCTCCATGTTTTTTTCAAGGACTTTGCTCTATATTTCTGTGATGTTTGGCTTACGGCCTCTGCTGTACCAGGAGTTCACTGCGAGGTAGGAGGAACTTTCCCACAAGTCACGCATCGGTAAAGTGCCAACCAAATGGCCTGGAGCCCTGTCCTATATCTGATGTCCCACACACTATCATATTGAGCAGGGGCTTTGGCCCTAGACAGTTGTTTTTGTGGGGCTTTCCTTGGAATAAGATTTGCAGTGAAATCTAGAGGAGGAAAACAGTACTTATGACAATTGCCAAGGTGGTCCTTTATATGCGAGTATCGTAACAAGCCAAGTAATTGCCCAAGATTAAAATGAGATAGACAGTGAGTTGGTGTGGTCAGCTACTTTCTGTCCCTAAGGTAGTACCTACCTTATCAAGCCTCTAAAGTAACTGAGCCCGGGCTGAGACAGGCTGGCTTCGTCTCCTCATTTCCTTGGTTTCTACATGGATATAGCTTCAGGAATTTGAGATTGTCGAAAAGAGTTGGTTGTGGTTTTGTTTGTTTGTTTGTTTGTTTGTTTGTTTTAAAGGAATTCCAGACCAGATGGCTAGTCATACACTTATTCACTCATCAGTAACTATTTAACATTTTTGTGGGCCAGGTATGTGCTAGACAATCGACATACAATGGTGTATGATCTTCCCTCTCTTCGAAAGCACATGGTCTGGTGGGGCGTACAGGCCAACGGACACACGATTACAATACGGTTTGCTAAGAGTGAATGCAGGATACCAGAGAATGTTTAATTGGGGCTCTTGACCCATTTGCGGAGATCAGGGAAGGCTCCCAGGAAGAAATGGGAGCCACTCTATGACCAACAAGAGTAACTAGCAAGTGAGAAAGGTGGAATAAACAGGAAAAAATGGAATGTTCAAGGCAGAGAGTTTAGTTTTACAAAAACCTAGTGATGATAAGATTGAAAATCTGCTGTGCTATCTTGGTTAAGTTCTAATTACAAATGTTACATATTTTCTCCCCAGTTTTCCTTATCGCTTTGGTCAGAATTAACTCTTATTGCATATTTATTCTTACTGCATAGTGTTGCCTTCGATGGTCACAAATAGTCACCAGACTTTTCCCTGAAGGTAAATGGATTTCGTTAGGAGCAAATGTAGTTCTAATCTGCAGGCTATAAAACATTCAAGGGATTATTTGGATTAAAGACCTCGAAGTATTAAAGAGAAAAATATTATCACTACTTTAATAATACTTTCCCAAGTTGCAAACCAATAACTGTCTCCAACAGCCACATCTCTGTAATTATTCACACATTTTGGGCAGGCATTTTACAGCCACACAAAGAAACTTCCACAGCTAAGCTCCCTTGATTTGATTGCTAGAGAGACTCCAAGTTTTTGTTTTAATGCCAAAAATCCAATTACTAGAGCAAAAGTTAGAAAGGAGGACTGAACTTGAACAAAAGTTCAATGGCTTTCTAAAATATGCTGTTATTGAATCTCGTCACATTTAAGACGCCATTATTTTATGTAATATTCAATAGGACATAAATAAAAATCCTACCATTTAAACTATGACATGCTATCAGTTGTAAGATACCCTCCAATTTCAGACCTTAAAATGTGAAATAATATACATCTTAAAACTGGTGAACTATGGATAACAATGATGATAAATACTTCAATGCTGAGTTTGATGGTTATTTTGTTTATATGATTTTTAAAAGTCAAAAATAAAAATAGAAAATTAAGCCAGACATTTAGAAGCTTCGTGTTTCAGATCCTAAATGTTGGAAGGGACGTGATAGAAAACTGTATCCTGAAATATACATTCCATTCTCCTGTAAAGCAGTGTAAAAAGACCATTACTCAAGAGAGATGCAAATCTGAATCTGTGAGGAACAACGTGGACAGGCAAACACGACACAGATATCATCAGCTTCCTCTCAGCTCCACCAAGTAGGATAACAAGGTCTCATTAAAGTAAAGGAAATTCTCCTTGGGCCTCAGCACCCTTCAAAGACTTTTGGGTTCCACACTTATAAACGTATGAACGTAAAACTAATAGGGAAGGGGTGACTGCAGAAAAAGAAACAAGCAGTTAGAAATTTGGGAAAGTGGTATAAGCAAAAATGAATAACCAAAAATGGGAAGTGCAAATAAGCTTTTATGTTCCTATCACTGGTGTGTAAAGCGAAAACTAAAGATGAGTTAAAGCTAAACACACAAACCTAACACATATCTCTGACTCTAAAGCTCCTGCTGAATCTCATTTTAACACGACTGTAAGGATCGCGGGAGTGACGGGCTCCCGGCAGAAGACAAGACCGTGGTCCTAAATGATCTAAAGCAAAGCGATCATTTATTCCTAAGCTGCTGGTTTCCTTCACTTTTCCTTAATCATCTGATGCTAGTTTTAGAGGATCAGACACATGCCCTCCTGCTCCTGCACTACAAAGATTTCCTTTGTTATGATACAAAAATTTGACTATCATAGATCGAGGTGCTCTTATGAGGCCAATGTGACGAAAGGTAAATATTCTAATTATGGAAAGAGCTCCTATTGTTGACAAGAAGAGACAAGCCAGCAGCAAAATACACAGAGGACGAGCAGGCCATTCACAGAGAAATGCAAATCTCTAAAAGACATAGGAAAAGAGGCTTATTATTACCAGTGATGATCAAAGTATACTGCATACCTAAAAGCTATAAAACTCCATTCTTTCCTGTAAGATTAGCATCAAGTTAAAATAACGGATAATATTCAATATTAGTCGAGACACGGGTAGGAGCAGATATTGGTGCCTTTTTGGAGGACAACTTAATATTGGATGTTAGAATTTAAAACTTCACATTGATCAGCAAATCTGCTTTTAGGATCTACCTGTGGATACACTCACACGCACTCACACAGAAGCAATTTTATAAAAGCTAAAAATTAGGAGTTTGTGCTGTATATATTTGCTCGTTTAAATAAAATTTTCACTGAAGTATAACATAAAAAGGAGCACAATAAGCGTACGCATTATAAGCGTACGTCTTGACAAATACCACAAAGAGACTATTGTCTGTTTAATTATTTCCTAGATCCAGAAATAAAAGGGATGAGGAACTCAGACGAGCCCCATGGACCAGTCCCTGCCGCTACTCTACGCTTCTTTTCTGTGGGAGGCTGTGACATCCGCAGCGATTTCTGAAGCATCCAAGAGCAGGTTTGGCTCAGGACACCCTGCAGCAGTGACATCACAGTGCAGCCGGGTAGGTCATTACTTCGACGTCTGGGTCGAGAAAGCTTGTGAAACCTTGTGCGACTTCGGGATGTCTCAAGTTGCAGAAGAGATGCAGGAACCTGGGATGGCACAGCGACACCACCGTGATAGCAGCAGCCTGTCGCCGTGGGCCAGGAGCACGCGGCGGTCCAGGGGCCCTGTCTGGCCACGGGAGACCTTCAAGGATGCCAGCCCATCAACTTGCTGTGGTCTCAGAGGAGACCCAGAGACAGCAAAAGTTTAGAGCACAGTTGAAAACCACATCTATTCTCTCAACTTGTTTTAATTTCTTCTTCCCAATGTACATGTGTGTATATTCAGCCCTCAAATAAATTATCTCAAGGCAAAAAAGATTGTACCAAACATATTTGTTAATGGCCCAGACAGCAAAGATGATGAGAGAGTCATTTGTATCTTTGTTCCAACCACGTTTTTTGCTTACTGTGTAAATTCGGACCATTTGACTGGTCTCAGTTTACCGAGATACGAGATAGGTGTAAGACTGCCATAAAAATATCAAATAAAGGTAGTTGCAAGGATGGAACACGATGCAATGTTTGAAATAAATAGGAAGCCCGTTCTCGGCCGTAGACATAGAAGATGCACGATGCAGGTTCGTGTCCTTCCTTCTCTGTGGTCCTTTCGGAAGCTGTCGGGACCGCGCTCATCACGAGGTGTGGACGTGAGCAGGGTCGTCCCGCCCCTCAAGAAGCTGTTTACCTCTTACTTACAGAACTTATTCTCTCACAGGCTTTTAAATCGAAAGGGATCGTAGAAAGCATCCAGTCCCCAACCCTCACTTCCAAACGAGGACACAGCAGAGCGGCGCACGCAGGTGACTTTCCAGCGTCCGGCAGGTAAAGGAAGGAAACGCGCCCCCTGGCACCCAAGTGTCCCGTGTCCTCCAAAGGCACCTGGCTTTTGCGAAGCCTCCTGCTGGCTGGGTTTGTTCAAAGCCGCGTGTGAGACTGCCTGGAACCTAAGGGTGACGTTTCCCAGATAGAACATATTTCCACTCCCTATTGAAAGTCGTGATAAACTGTGGCCTATTTATTGTGCTGACCTTAACCATAACTTCATTGACTCATTAAAACTAAAAGTTCCAGGTGATTCTTTCAAATTCTGGGAACTTAAAAATACTTGGCCAAGGATCAAACGACTGATATTGTTTCCAAATTTTGCTTGTGAAATTAAAAAGGATATTGGTAGGTTAGTACGTCCCTTGCGCGTATAATGAAATTTATAGCATCTTTCTTAGTTTAACACAGAAATTCAACACAGTGGGCAAGAAACTTGCCCTCGGACACCAGCATTCCTTTCTGTTTAAAACGAGTAACGAGCACATTCTAGCATAAAAATCAATGGTATCGTTGCCATAATTTTAAATAATTGAGAGTATACTCCAATTTTATGTCCTGAGACAATACGAATGACCAATAAGTAGAGGGGTAGGGGTAGGGAACTCCAAGTCTATATCCAGGTTCACAGACCCATTGGCAGATTAAAGTCTCTTGATCTGTGACACATTCCAAGTTTTAGAAACACGGTCCCTGAGTCCCTTGACTCCCAAAATACTCTTTTGGTCTCTTTCTTTTTCCATTGCACACTTATATTTATTTGAAACAGACCCAGTAGTACAAACTTCTCTACTCACTGAAGAAATATGTTTTCTTTCTGAATATATCTGTGAATCTCTAAGTAGTGGGTACACAGAATTGAAAAGTACTATTGTAATACAATACTCTATCTAGTCATTTTGAAAGAGCCGTGAGAAGCCCATCTATAACATTATTAAAAATGTGTTTTGGGGGAGGGAAATGCAGAATAGAGAAACAAGAAAACTCTTGCAAAGGCTTTTGCGGAAATTTGCTAAGAAAACAAGAAGTCTATGCCGTCTACCAAATGGGGAAACGTCGCTCCCAGAGAGAGTGCCTTTCTCAGGGAAGGCTGCGGGGGTCATGGAATTTGAACTTGAGTTCTCAAAAACAGATCGGAAACATTGCTGTTAAGATGACTGCCCACGAGTCCCATCCCTGGTTACTTGGTCTCAGTCTGTGTCCATGTGGCATCAGAATATCTGGATAGAGAGCAGAGAATTCCATAGATTTCGGATGTTTTGGGCTGGACACCACTTTACTCTCTGCTCGCTGACTGCCCCCACCTCCCAACCCCTACACGCACGGGCCTTCATTTTCTTCACTTGCGGCCCCAGGCCTGACTACCGCAGAGGCCGTGGAGGGCCCGCTGGGGCTACTTCTCAGCCAGGGTGGGAGCTTCCTGCTTACGACAGCTCTGATGCCTCCGGCCTGCTACTCGCACCGCCTCAGGCCGCTCAGAACCCACCATTTGTGGCCTAATGTCCTTGTCACTCATAACCCAAACTCTGATTCTTTCTTTTTCTGGCCTCGGTTCAAGAGCCTTCGGCCCGACCACTAAGAGTTTTGACCTACCATCTTAACTCTCGTCAGTATTCTTCCATGGACGAGCATTAACGACAAGATCTCCAGTTTTCTTAATCCACAGGTTTCCTGCTTTTTCAGTTCTGTCCTGTCTTCCTCAGCCCCAGTGAAACAGCTTTGCCTACACAAGGCCAACCTCCTGAATATCTGAAAATATGTTTTTGGGATAGCGAATAAATGGGGTGATCTATTGATCTGCGGTTTGCAGACACGTGACATTCAAAGCCCTCGGTTATCCCCCTCTCTTTCGTGTCTGCCATATTCCCAGTTCTTTTCTTTCCAACTCTCTGCTTTGGCCAAAACAGTCCTGCTCATCATTCGCAGTGGACACAGTACCCTCCTCTTGCGGGCTCAGGAGGCCGCCCGTGCCTTTCTCCCGCCTCCTCGCCATACATTTGCTCCGGATGCTCCTTCAAGGTGCAGTGTAACCCTCCTTCACAGCACGAGCACCCACGGAAGTCCACCCTCCTCACGCTCTCTCCACCCAACTGGGTGGTACTTATTCACTGGATCACTTAGTTCTTTAATAAGTGCCAAACAGAATGGTTAGAGATTCACATTAGAAACCATTTTACTAGAAGTAACTCTGTTCACCACTTTTTGTATTCGCATTATTTATCTACTGTGTACTCATAACAGACTTGGTGCTTAATGAGCTCTTCTGAGTAAAATCTTACATTAATTGTCTTGTTTTCTATAGGCAGAGATTATTTTCACAAAAATGGTGAAATGTCCCCTAAACTTGCCAACTCCAAAGATAATTCCACTTTAGCCTCATGGAAAAGAGGAGTTATTGCTTGAAAGCAGAGTAGCTCCCTACAGTGGGCAGACACCATTAATTTTCCGGAAGAGGGCTAAAACCACACAGAAAATTACGCATGCGTTCAGTCTAACAGATCTAAGAGGACATTGGCCATTAGGAGATGAAAATGTTTGAACTTGGAGGAAACAATATAAAAAGAATTCAAGTGAACTAGTTTAAGGTTTTCCTTTTTCTCCTGTATAATAATGAATATAGTGGAAGAGTGTGGAGGTTATAAAAGGATTTTAATTCATTTGAAGGAAGGGGTAAGTATGTAAAAATGGCAAACATGCTCTCTGAAGCCAGCCTTTAAAAAATTAGACGCGCGTGTGTGTGTGTGTGTGTGTTTTCTGCTGTTTCTAATAAGCCGTCGATGATGTGCTAGCCTTTCCGAGCAGATGAAAGGCACCATGGGATGTTTCTTTATTTCTGCGTAGTTCTTGTGTCTAATATGATGCTGATACTCTTTTGTTGGCATCAATTCTACAATTCAGATAACCTTTGTACTGGTTTGTATCCAAGTTCTGAAATGAACTATAGGCTGTCCTTTCGGCTTGCTGGCGATGCGGAATTCTTGACATATGAACACTCCCCTGGGTTTTTCTAAGCCTCTTTAAACTCTGGATGCACTCCATCGACAGCTTCTGAGTTGCGATAAGTATCTACCTTTTCTTTCTAATTCGAAGATTTCTTGAGTTATAAAATTACATTTTCTTTGGAGCAAATATTTCAGAGTGCACTGAAAAGGCAGATTCGTGAATTCCCCTGAACCTTCACAGGAAATGAAGGATGCAAAGGTTGTGTAAATATAGTCACAATAATGTCTTCACTGATTGGAAAGACTTAATAGCAAACACATTTGAGTTTAAATAGACTGCAGGCAGAGTGTACAGCACAGAAGGAATATATACGTAGGTTATCTTGGAGGATGTAGTTCAAAATAAAATGATATATTTGGATATCTAATACTTTCTAAATCAGTATTTCGAACACATCATAAATCCCCCAAATTAACAAACACACCGTGTGTGTGTCTCTGTGTGTGTGGTTTGTACCATTTTCCCTCTAGCTATAGTTCTTTACCATCCAGTCATATAAAAATGTTTGTAGGATGGGGAGGGTGGCAAGGAGCTGTACACTTCATTACTACATTACTTCAATGTTTATATTTTTAACCATAGTTATGCATCCCTGTATTATTCATGTAATTGTAATAATTTTAAAAACATGTACTGCAGTATTATACATAATTACAATTCTGTGAAATCACATGGAAATTCAGATTGAACTCTGATCATGATTTAAAAGAAATCTATTGTTATCTCTGGAGATTAATTATATTTTTCTTCTTATTGATTAATTTTATTCAATAAGTGTTTACCACTTGCTGTGTACCATATGCTGTATAAGGCACTGGGTACTAAAATAGTAAGGCCTGGAGAAGCTTATAGTTTAATGTGAAAAATAGACATAAAGGATATAAGTAAAACAGAATTCTAGAGCTGCTATGACAGAAAGCGAAGTGAAATGCAGTTATTCGGTCACTTTAAATAGCTGATGAAGTCACTGATAATGTGGGGATGAGACCCAGGGGTTGCCGGACGCCAGACGCAGAGCTGAACGGGTGGCCAGTTCGTCCTGGCCGACAGTCTCACTGCTTTCCGCAAGCGGGTGGCGCGGTCTCTAGATATCTGGTAGCTGGCACTCTCCTCTCAAATCTGAGGTTTGGTGTAACAATCAGACATAATAATTCCCTTAGAACGTAATTAACAAGATTTACTCACTGTCTCTGAACTGTTACAACAATTCAGGTTAAATGTCTGCACTATAGACAATTATTATTCCTCACGGTGACATTCCATGAAGTTGCTGTAGGCACTTAGCTGGCAGATCCAGGAGCACCGCTTCTCAAGGAAATACGGGGTTATCTTCCCGAGAGCCCCTGGTCTTATTTCTGTCGAACGATCAATGCATAACGTTGTTTTTGGTGTGTTTCTGATCACGGATGCTTTATTTAACATAGATTTCTTACAAATAATTAATTTGATGGTCTATGAATGTTTTAAATCCGGGGACTTTGGAGGCCGATTGAGTATGAGGTTCCTTTGCCGACGTCCTTGTAACACAAGCTAGTCTCATCGGCATTGGAAATACGCTCTTCTGGACAACCTTTCTCCTGCGTAACACTTAGCAAATATTTTTAAAATTCTATGGCAGCTTCTTGGTCTTCAGAACCTGCGTTGCCTGCAAGTCTGACACTTCTGTGAGGCATCGCCTTTAGAAACGCACAAACTGGTCCTCACTAGCCGAGAAGGATTCAACGTTTTCTTGATCCTGGAAAACATGACTCTAAATGTCTTTGGCTTTCAGCTTTACAACAGTGCTGTTCACTATGCTTAACAGTTTTTGTTCAATGGGGAGCACGGCATAGGGAATGCAGTTAGCATTAATATGATGGCTAGGTGGAGGGCCAGGGGAGAGAGGGAGCAATTGGAAGGATCATTTTACGAACTATATAGATGTCTAACCAATGTTCTGTATACTTGAAAATAATTTAAATAAATAAATTAAAAAATTTTTTCTTTAATTGGTGATCATCTTATAACTTCACAAACCTGCCTTCTTTTTAAATACCTTTTAAAGTTTTCCTCCATATCTCTATGACGCACTATAGCTTTTACTATGGCATGTCACAGAGCAGTCTCACATACAGACAGGTGCACTTTCTTTTCCCTTCTCTAGGTCTACTACATTGGTAGTTCATTAACCTTGAACTCATGGCTAATGGCGCTAGAACTCGTACCCGAGCAATGCTTACCTAGAGCACATTTTCTCCGGAGGCACACGGCAACCTTCTTGCACGCAGGAGCACTAGACAGCACTTTGAGACAACACTTAGGGGCCATTTTAAACAGCAAAATTACTAACTAAAAGGACACGAATATGAAAAACGTGACACTGAGTAGACCACAAAAAGGACATTTGTTTATAGTTTGAGAGCCGAAACAAGAAGGCAGAGTGTTGCTTTATTCAACCTCAGCTGGACACACGTGTGAGGGGCAACGCACATTTCTTGCTGCTCTGTACACGTCTGTGAATGCTCATGGAAATGCTGCAAGTATTGATTTTGGGCTTACGGAGATCTTAGAAAGCAGGAGCCTCTGCTGATGTGGAATCCACAAATGAAGAGGATCACTGTAAACAGTTTAGAAACACTGCTTTTTCTAGTCCCTTCCTCTCTTTCACTTACAGTACTGACTTCCAGGTCTCAAACCAGGAACCAATACAGGGTCATAAAAGATTAGTTTATGGGGAATTTCCTCAAGAACATCTTGTGTCGCAATCATTCCTTGGTCAAGAGCACACTTATACCTTTCCTACCATGAGTCTTAGTGTTCCAAACAGGTCAAGGGAAAGAACGCAGATGTGTATGGCCAGCGATGTTCTCCGTAGCATCATACCGATGAGCAGCCGATTATGTTCTTACGTAAACGAACATGTTATAACCCGGCTAAAATTACATGTGTCATCCCCTTGTCTGTTCAGAGTTAATGTTAGAGTCGACCAGGAGCTGCATCTGGTTACTTTTCCCCGGATCTCTGATCTTTGGAGAAATGTTGCGTATAATCAGGCCACATGTCTATCTCTGGGTGAACCATCAAGTACGTTAAAAGGAATAAAATTTTACATTTTGCATCCCAGTCACGCAAGGTCATTGCCGTGAACCCCTTTTCCGATGAGAACGTTGCTCCGTGGACCCCACCTCCGGTGAGAGCACTGAGACCACGGCGTCCCCCCTCCCTGAGCCACCGAGTCCTCCGCCCTTCCAGGCTTTCCCAGGCTGCTCGTTCTATACGTCTTGGCTGTGCTGCTTTTGATTCCATAGTCATCTTCTCTTTAGGTACAGGTAACGTTAATTTTTTTGCTTATTATTATTAGAAAATGATGATCAAATCCATGAAATTTGGCCAAGATAGAAGAAGTTTAGGTAGCACTATCATTCAGAGGTTGAGCAGTAATAAAGCCCATGTGTTTGTCTAAAATCCCTTCCATGTCATGGTGCGAAATTTGGTTGTGACACGAAAATGAGGCACGCTGCAAGAAGCTGCACGAGGTGCCGCCCGAGAGAGCGCGGAGGACACTCTCCGAGACAGAGAGAGCCAGTGGTTACAGCGAAGCCTACAGAATTTCATCAAATCGCAACCAGACTTCTCGACACGTATGTGAACAGACTGAGCACAACCTCAAATACTGATTTTAAAGAGTAGGCGAAATCAAAAGACAGAGATATCACCAGGTGTTATAACTAAAAGGAAGAAGGGAATCAGAGTGAGCGCGGTCACAAAAGGCTGATATCGAGGCATTTCACATGCATCTCAGGAAGGACACAGGCCCCAGTGATCAGAGGTGGGTTTTAATCACCAGGAAGTTGGAGACATGATCGCAAACACTGATAAAAAAAGAGAAGCTTAATCTGAGTCTTGCACGAAACACAAAATCTCTAAAGACTTCCAGTCTTCACTAGCTAGGAAAAAAAAAAAAATCCAAACAATTAACCAGGGAAAATGTAAACAAACTCGTTGTTTATCTGGGACTTGTTTGGAAATAAAGAGCACTCTGAGGAATAAAAATGCTAGGTCTGAATCACTGCTGATATGGGGTCTAAATCTCTAACCACTTGGGTGGTGCAGGTTAACATGATCTGAGAAGTTAACCTTAAAACCTAATACGACATCACTGAAATCCCCGGGGTCCCCAGCAAAAGTGAGCCACACGCCATCATGTCACATCCTAGAGTATTCTGGAATCCAACGGGATTTTAAAAACCAAGCTTATAATAAGCCCACTCTAATAGATTGCAAACCTCACAAGAAAATCACCATGAGGAAGAGTCAGCAGATGCAGAAACAGATGAAATGCCACAATTAACATACTAGAACAGTCTGAAAGAGATTATAAGGTAAATGTGTTTTAAATAAAGAAATTTTAAAACAAAAGCCACATTAATACAAATAGCTCAAATACATTACTGTTTTCATCTATAGTCTTGATTTATATTGAGGGCTTGCAAATAAGAAATAAGGCCCAAAGTGTCTTTGTTGCAGAAGCTAAGAGTGAAAGTTGAGAAAGTTAGAGTTGTTTTGGATATGTGATTAATCTTCGGGGTTTGGTTTTATGTCACAAGCGTCCATCCAAAAACTATAATAAAAATCTCATTGCACCAGGAAAGAAAAGCAATCCGGTCAGGAAATGAAAGAAAAACTTAAAAAGTTCAAACAAGCAAAAGTGAAGTGAGAAAAAGAACTATAGGTTAGCATTGGTGCCTAATAGAAAAGTTTTGGGAACACGAGATGAGGGACGTGATCCTCATGAAAAGTTCAATAGTTTGAGACCTCGTTGCAGGGAAACACAGCGAGGCAAGTGGACTATTGCTACTACAGAACATATTCTCATGATAAATGGTAAGTTAGCATTGATCAGTAAATCTAACTCCACTAAACATATTATTTTCATTGTTTTACATGTTTATTTAGTTAACTATTATGTAGCTTTTGATTTGGAGAAACAAGATCTTTGTGTATGAGGTCAGATCATTTTTTCTTTTTTCTTTTTGTACTGGAAAGGTGCTATAATAAACACTGCAAAGCTAGAAGAAACAAAGAAAATAAAATATGTGTTCTAGGGACATGGTGGGGATGAAGGAATATGCGCCTCAGTCTTACGAAGGAAAAGCTCTGCATGTGGATGACTGCGGCTACCCTGGACTTTCATCGTATGGGAAATGATCATTTTCTTGAAAGGCTCTTGAAGTCGGCATAACAGAGTACAGAGTCTATAGAAAAAAATGGGAGTCACAGATAGTCATAACCCTAGCTAATGCTTTTGCCGAGATGACTGAATGCCAGGCACACTTTTAAGCAAGTTACACATATCGACTCACGTCAGCTCTCCCAACAATTCTCTTAAATTTGACTCATAGTATTTTCATCCTACAGATGAGGAAAGTAAGTGCTCGCTTCATTTGCTCAAGATCACACAGGCAGGAAGGGGAAGCAAGGGTTCGAACCCCCGCAGACTGGCACCGAAGTTCAAGGAAGTCATAATTAGGACAGTGGTTTTATTCTTGACTCTGCCGTGGATATTGGGTAAATCAGATAGATTTACTTAATTACTCAAAATGTACCAGATGTCGCCTTTGATCAAGCACTGACAGACACAGTACAAGATGCAAAAGAATGAAACCGAAATTAGTTTTTGGTAGAAACGGTTCAAGCATCAGAGCTGTATAGTCTCTAGTTCTCTCATGAACTTGGCATAAGATCCTTTCAGTTCTATTAGGTTCCGTTCAGTTCAATTCAATACAACTACATTGATTAAGCATCTCCTACACCCCAAGCCCTAGGTATAGAAAAATAAATAATCCAGCTCTAGATTTTGGGGAGGTCATCGTCAGTAGAGGGGCAGAAATACAAATAAATAACTCCAAAGATGATGATATAATAAAGAGAGACTTAGAGTGCAGGTGGGAATGCAGGTGGAAAATTGTAAAAGTAATTAATTCTTGGAGGAAACCGATGTACGTGTGTACGACAGAGACAGAGAAAGACTGAGAGAAAGAGACGCACACAGAGACAGAGGTAGAGGCCATATTTATGCAGTGCAGATAGGGGGCGGGAGTCTTGTGGGAGAAGGAATTTGGGGCAGAGGAAACGATGTGAACGAAGAAAAAGTCATGGAGAAGCTTGATTTAGGACTGAGACCGTGAAGTCACCATTGCCCAAGATAAATAGTTAAATTTCATCGTGTTCAAAGTAAAAAGGGAATGATGTGATCTAGATATGTCTTGAGTAACCAACTCTGATATTAATTTGAGAGCTAAATCTAAGGATAAAAGGGACTGGCAAAGGGGAACGTTAAGAAAACAGTTACCATGGTCTTGACAATTTCTGCTTTACCACCCAAGCCCTCTTACATGAGTTTCCTTCAATCGTATGAAAACATTTGTTAAAGAACAAATTGATCTCAGGAGTATGATCTCTGGAATGCCATTAAGAGTCATGTGATCTGGTTTTGGATTTTGCCTACACCTCCATCTTACCCAGATGTTGACATGCAGATATTTATGATGATGGGCCTGTACCGGTAGAAACACAATATCTCAGTGTCTAGGTTCAAATCCTGGTTCAAATTCACTAAATGAGCTTTTTGATACTTGAGAAGTTAAACTCTCTCTGTCTTAGGCTCATCCTTCGTAAAACTGGCAAAGCGATAGTAGTTAGCTCACAAATTAGTGTGAGGATCAAACTACTTTAGACAGTACTGGCACCTGGTAATCATTTTATAAGCATTTATTGTAATAAAGGCTAAGCAAAGTTTTGGAAGATGCTTTATGTTTCCTTTTTATTAATAAATTCAAGGAAAGATAACTATGTAGGTTTAAATCAAGAAAAAAAAGAATGCAAGACTCACAATAGTAGTTTTTACCAGTTAGAAGACATTAGCTAAAAGATGCAACAAGTTTTTACATACTAAGAAAACCTAAAAAGCTGCTAGTATATTAACGGATCAAGTTATTTTCTGAATATCTTTTCTCTTTACTTACCTGACCAGTTGTACATGGCAGGCTCAGACAAAAAGAAAAGATTGACATTTTTGGTAAAAATCTAGGGTACATCTAAATTAAGCGAACTTCATCAGAAGCCAGATTTTAGGTACATTTTTAGAGATTTTTTACTTCCAATTTGGAATACAGTGTTTTAGGACAAAAAGGAAAAAAATGTACTTAAACTGAACCAAGTAAATTGGTTCAGTTCAGTGTTCTTTCTAATCTATAATTTATCTTCATAATACCTTGGGAAGCAGTCAAGTCCCACAGATTCATCCCCTCCTAAAAACTTTTCTCACCATGTGTGTTTTTTATAGTTATCACTGGATATGATACCGAGTCTGTACCTATATTTCAAATTATCTACACATGACCAGTTTTGTTCTTTGACGGCTTTTGTTCTCGTCAGAGTCTATTTCTGGGATTTTTTAATCTCAGAAGTAGATAAAAGGCACTGGTTTCTATTTAAACTGTTATGGCTTTGAGGTCTTCAAGAAGTACTCTCGCTTGTCCCATGCTGAAAGGTTGGACTAGAAACCAAAGTCTAAAGGCAGAAACTCGGTCAGAAGTTGGCGTTTTGCCTGTGACTTGGTGGACCTATTAAATAATCTTTGAGGAAAAACAGATTCCAACTCCATCAAACACAGTGAAGGAGTGAGTTCAGAAAACGGTCTTTTGGTTTGGTAAGAGTCCACGAGCACTGGCTCTGTCCATAAATGGGTTGAAAGCAATGAAGGGCTGGAACATTCACTCCTCCTGCAGGCATTTTCAATCTTTCTTGTTGAAAGCCACTCTTGGGAACAAAGAATGAAGACAAAAACAATGTACCTATCCAAGGATCTCTCAGATGGCCTCCCGGACAAGTGTTATAATACGTGAATTTGTAGCAAACGTTTTTCTACTTCATCTTTATGTTCAGTGTGGCTTTGAAGATTATAAGAACTTTATAACAAGCTGCTGCAGTGCAAGGCCAGCTAGAGTCTCTTCTCTTGGAGTTTAAGAACGTAGGACAGCATATGCTCTTGAGTAGAGAATTAGCAATCTAGAGACTACCCAGGGACGGTTTCCTGTTTCCTTTCTTCGCTAATCCCACCTCCATGGCTAAAGGGGAAACCTTCGTCACGAAAAAGTGTTATATAGATTCTGCAATGGGATGTGTGCGAATAGACATTTCCTTTCTACCACTTTCATGCCTTTACAAAAGCCACCTGTATGATGTTCCTCTTTCAAGAGGTAACTTGGTTTTCACTAGAGTAGGATACAGAGAGAGAAGCAGGTTTGTTGAGTTTCACAATGTTTCAAGGCTGATTGGTCAACTTAACCTTTCTGTATTAATTGTGAAACATGGGAGAATCATTTTTCTAAACTTTATATACCAATAGGATGCCATTTTCATTGGCTTGGCTTTTTTGACAGCTATAATGATTGTACAAAACTTCTATCATAATTGATGTATCCGGAAAAGAGAAAGAAAAGGTAAGATTTATGAAATTTATATAATACATTAAAAGGTATTAGAATAAGTGTATCGTAGGATGATTTAAAGTTGTAGTATACTGTCATCATCCTATCAGAGAACATGTCTTTCTAATTATGAAAATCCCAAATGGCAAAACCATGTTTGTTGATTCTATAATTCACTTAGGTTCTCTTTTATGACTTGAAAGCTCTGTAGGCTGAATTATGGACATAAGAAATCTATCACTGCCTTGGAAGCTCTCAGAGGGGAACGGACGATGCTACTTCTGATCACCAAGTAAAAATACTGCGGTATCTTTTTAGTTAAAGTAGATCTGATGAGATCCAGCTGCTAAGTAATTTTCAAAATAAATGGCTGCCCGACTGGTGAAAACGTCTCGAAATAATTATCAGGTTAGACATCATAAAGCGAACACGGCATTAAGCATTGCAGAATATATTTGGGGTAGCTCTGATATGCATTTTGAGACATTTCTGAATAGTTCATTCAAAACTCGTTCCAGGGCATGTCCTCCCTCTCCTGCCTGGACATCATCGTTTGAAATGGAAGCCAGTTACATTGCCCCTTTTCTTTCAGAGTCGCAGATCCGAGTGGCGGGTCGGCCTGACATTTTACTTTATTGGAACAAGCTGTCAACTGATTCTTATACTGCAGTGAAAGATGATTTTTATTTTGGGTACGATAATATCAGTTTTATAACATTCTCAGAAATAAGCATCTGATCGTTTTGAAGTGGAATCTAGCAGTAATATTTATACCAAGCAAGTGGTTCAGTCACATACGTATTCTTCTCGATTGTTTCTATACTTAAATGAAATCAAGACTATGTTAGAATTTTTCGCTAGCAAATTCTATTCCCTAAAGGAGATAATACAGCCAATTGCTAAAGGAAAGACTTTCTCAAGATGAAAATCTATTTTTTTCCTCTCTGAAAAATTCAGCATCTGAGACATGCTGTAATCATAGATTTTACAACCATAGATAAACTGATTGTAAATGTGTATGTTATACTTGCTTGGCTAACGTAAGAACAAGCCTCGCAAGTATAATGCTAAAGATAGATATGTCGGCTTTAACGTCAAGTACTAAACTAAATAGAAACAAATGAGAGGTCATCAATAAGATGAGCTATGTGGTGTTTTGAGAGCCTTGTACTAATTTGGTCTGAGTTCTTCTCTTAGAAAGGATAGCTAATGTTAAATTTAGTGTGAGGAGAGGTTCTTCCCACCGTTTCAAAGAAAAAAGGACCATCGCAACTCGTTCCTTTGAACTTTGTATTTCTTTAGGAATATAGATAACGTGTAGTTTCAGTAGCTGTACTAGATAAGGAGAGCTAAGAGAGCCTGTGAGGACTTGGTAGTTAATTATGCTTCAACCTGTCATCTTGCAAATACAGAGATGCTAGTTTTACAGCCCCCACGATTGCAAAGGGCAAACATTTATCTAGCACCATACTTATGGTCTTCAGAGATGAGAAAAAAGAATTTTTTCCCTCTCAAATTATACACCGTTTATAACATTATCGAATTTCTATTAAGAACTCTAGGTGTCCTAAATATAACTTAAAAAATACAGTCAATCCTCATGGATTCTGTATTTGCAAGTCTGTCTACTTGCTAAAATGTATTCGTAACCTCAAATCAACATCTATGGGTTGCTGTGGACATGTGCACATGCGGAATGAGAAACTTGTGAGTTGCCTGATGCTCACGTCCCCGCCAAAGTTGAATGGGGCTCTGCTCTACCCTCCCGCTTCAGCTCTTACACCATAAACAAGGGGCCTGTTTGCAGTCTCTTTAGTGCTACGTTTTTCCTCATTTCTGTGCTTTTTTTTTTTCGTTAGTGATTTTGTGGTGTAAAAGGGCCTCTGAACAAAGTGCTGAAGAGCTTTCTAGTGTGACTAAGTGTGAGAAAGCCAGGATGTGCTCTGGAGAACACATGTGGGAGGTAAGCTCTGTCCAGGCGTTAGCTACAGTGCTGCTGGCGGTGAGTGCAATGTTAAAAAACAATGATATATATTAAATGAGGGCCTTTAAATGGAGACACACACAAAACAGGTTACGTGTTGATTGGTTGATGAAAATGTTGCGACCAGAGGTTCCTAGGAACATAATCCTGTATTTTCCCAAGTTCAGTATTCACTAATTCAGTGTTTGTAGCAACTTTATACAATGTAACAGCCATGAAAAACAAGAATGGACTCTATGCATTTTTTTGCCAGAAAGTATTGACAAACACAAGCAAAAGATTTCATATGTCAGAATAAAACGAACTAAAAGAACTTGCTTGCATGGATACACTTATAATTACAGTGATCAATTAAATTTAGGGGAATACGTAGCCCTATAACTGAGAAACAGGCAGTCATTGTAAATTCAGAGATGCTGTATGAACAGAGCCCTCACTGCTCAGATACCATGAAGAAGGCGGACTCACAGAGAGATTTAATTCGACTAAGCGTGATTTCATTAATATCTTTGTTAAGATCTCGTCTTTTAGAGGCTCACTCAATCCACTGTCAGTGAATGCTTCAAAAACTACTAATAGAAATAGTCTAGGATTTTAAAAGATCAATTTCCAATTCTTTTTTTAATTAAGTTTATTCAGGTGACATTGGTTAATGCAATTATATAATTTTCAGGTGTACATTATACTTTGACATCTGTATATTCTATTGTGTGATTACCACCCAGAGTCCAGTTTCCTTCAGCTATCGTATGTCTGATCCCCTTTACCCACTTCACCCTCCCCCTACCCTGCTATATTTGAACCCCTTTACCCGTCTACCTCCCCCTCACCCCCTACCCACTGGTAACCACTAGTCTATAGTCCATGACCACGAGTCTCTGTTTGTTTGTCCTGTTCGTCCGTTGCAATTTCCAGTTCTTAAATTCAAAGTCGTAGTTCTCGATGGCGGGAATTCGGTGATCTTCGCTATTGGCGCACGTTCAGGAGCATCGTTCTTCTCAAGTCAGGTGAATTTTATGCATCACGCCTCTGTTCAATCCAGCTACGACATCAACGCAGCTTCCGAGTTCGTTAACTTTTGAGAAGCTGCGCAGAGTTCCTGAAGAGTTCATCTTCAGGAAAGTAAGTGGGGAAGATATTCTCTCTCTGACTTTTAGCTCTTTTCAATATTTATGCACTGTGGTTAGAGTGCCGGAGCCATTTCAGCAAGCATTTGATTATATCTTTGTTGAACTTTTTGAAGGCATGAGTCCCGATTGCAGACACCCGGAAAAAAGCTCGATTGTTTGTAAATAAGAATAATGGCAACAGTTTATTCTTGTCATTTATTATCAACAATATACAAAGAAGTCAGTGATTAATTTTCCTCTAGGCTACGGGCCAGCACTGAAGTTTAACAAACACACTTTTCATAATATGTAGCAGCTGAAAAAACTCTCAGTTAAAACTGGCTCAATTTTACTTGGCTTTAAAGACTGTCCCTGGGAGTATCTCAGATTTACCTGCATGGTTCCCTAAAAGGGCAGCTTTATACAAGTGGATATTTAGCTCTGCCAACTGAAAGAGTTGCCAGTTTGCATTATACACCGTGTGAAAAGGGGGGAATGAATTTCCAGCTATGAATCTCATCAGAAGAAATGTGTGTGTGGGTTTTTTTTTTTTACACATAGGTTGTTAAGACATTTAGAAATATTAGTTTTCTGGATTTGCTTAACTAGCTAATCTAAAATTAAAATAATCTAAAACCAAAATAGTATCAGTTAGTATTCGGTGCATAGGGTCCAGATAAATGGATTTGTAAGTACAAGTCAGAATGGTTGCGTTAACTCTACCTTAATGGTTGCATTAAATCTAATGATTCTTTTTAATTTATAAATGAGCTGCCGTGGAGGTGAATTCCTAGATATTTTTCTTCCAGTATATATTGCTAAGTTTCTAAATTTTATTTTTACTTTTACTGTTGCAAAGTGTGCACAGTAGCTGTCTTCATTTGGTTTACCTCAAGAACCTTTAATTACAAAATAAATTTTATCCACAGTTTAGAAGTTGGAAATACCATAGAGATGCTCTCATTCCATACTAAGACTGAGGATTGTGTGTAGAAAGGTTTGTGAGACTCCACTAAACTGACTACTGCAGTCAGGTTCCTTCTAATCTTACCGAGACTCTTCTGGCTTTGTCGTATTAATTCTCTCTCGGTGAACGGATTCCGCCTCGCATTTCTCTCTATCGCCAATCATTTTTGCATCCCTCTGCCTCTCAGGACAAGCCGAAAGCCCTTACTTACTGCAGGTTGCTGAATAAAAAATGTCCACTCCCTTTTTCCTCTATCTGAATTCAATCATCTCAGATACCCTTCACTTCTTCCAAAACCTCATCCAATAATTATTGTCTCCTTGTAACTTCCATCTCTATCCACTGAAAGCGTTCTGCCTAAAAAATACGCTCTTAATGCATTTCTTGTCATTCGACGAATTAATTAATGTGAGAATCTTCATGTCGCTCACAACTCCCTTTAAATCAGCCTCTCCTTCTCCACCTACTTCCACTCTGTTGAAATTTCTTTCTCAGAAAAAAGACAAAGGTTACTTATTATAACTGCCCAACATAAAAAAGCACCATAAATTAGCAGCTAAGAATACAGGCTTCTGAAAATGACGCGTTTTAACTGTGTCCTTTTCTGCAGTATCATGGGCAAATGTCTTAATCTCTGCATGCTCCAGTTTCCTTATGTGTAAAATGGACAACATAATAGTACATATGTCATAGGGTTGTTATGAGGATGAAATCAAAAATATTTGTAAAATACTTAGAACAGTGCTCAGCACATTGTAAGCACTATATAGTTTCTGTCAAATAAAATAAATCCAATATACATTTTTTTTTTTTTTAATTTCCTCTCCCTCGGCCTCTCAGCAGCATTTAAGATTATTGATTACCCCTTTAAAACCGCTTCACTCTTGGTGAAATTGTGCAGCCTGGCAGGCAGACTGGTGGAAAGCACAGAAAATCCAGAGCATTGGCAACGTTTGGTTAGTGGTTATTGTTGAATTGAAATTTCTGACTTGGAGGTTCTGCTTCAGCAGAGGGATATGTCAAGGGAGAAGTAGAGCTATGAATTTAAGACACAGAATCGAGAGATCACTATGAGAATAAGTTCTGGGGAGATGAGGAAATGGTGGGTAAGGTGGAGAAGGGATGAAGGGGAGTTGAGATCTGTGAACTGTGAAGCTGCTGTTTTAGAAGCGGTTTTCAGCCCCAGATTGTGGCAGGCGATGAAGTTATGCGCGAGAACTGTGGACTATACATTCCTGGAGGATCCTTTGAGGTCGGCAGGCAACAGAAAAGGAAGGAGGGTACTGGATTAAGTACGTTTTCGATTATTTAAGAGCTAACGCATCTTGGATTATTCGAATGTCTTTGTTTTACCCATTGTGCTGGCCTCTTGGCCACTGAAATTTTTATTGTTAGCAACTCTGCCACAAACGAGGTGAAAGAAATAAATATTAAATATTAAATCACCCTCTGATTATGGTTATTAATGGGTCTACTCTTCTTAAAGGGTCAGGACGGAGAATGAAGGGAAATACCTATCTTTAAAGTAACGCATTTGGATTCTCTGTTAATTTTATTAGCGATTGCTATCTCACAGTTGGCTGTTCTTCATTTTCATAATGTCCCAGCACGACTTGTTGTGATCACTTATCCTACTTTCTGGGACAACCAGAGAAATGAAGGAGCTCGAACGAGGTCGTCCAGGGGGTGCACAGCTGAGTCAGCATGAGAACGAACAGTTCCTGACTCCCGCTCTCACTCACAGCTCCCAAGTCTAACAGCCCTCAAGGGAAAATAATTGTTAGCAGGTTGCTAGAGATGGAAGTGGTCCTCCAAAATCGAAATGGCCTTATTTTTTAAAAATTCAAACGCAATTTTATTTCGGTCTTTCCAATGACGTGTGTATGTTTACGGTTTATCTGCTGCTGAAACAGCAGTAGAATGGTCTTTGAAGTGATGGGTTATGTGTATATTGGCAGCGCTGCAGATAAACAATGCCAAAGGACTCCCAAAAAGATTAAACTGTTAACCACAAATATGCGGTTTTAGTTGGGAAGATTTATTTGTCGCTGACCATATTAGCCATTGCTGTTCGCACTGGCTCTGGGAAAGTCATGCTTTGGTAATGGGCCAACATGCAGTATTTGTAGAGCTGGAGCTGAATTTATAGTATGGATGCAGATGACATTGCAGACTTTTTCCACAGCACTTAATGAAGAAGTCACAAAATGTTCTGCTGGCTCCCAGCCTTTAAGCTTCTTTGCGGCACTTTTAAGAATTTAAACTCTGAGATGCACTGTCTCCCAGCATCTGTCCATCTGTTTCCTTGTCTTGGTTCATCCACTAAAATGTGGTGATCGTAAGGCATGTTCCTTATGTTCATTATGCTCGTGGCTCCTCTGGCAGCCACTCGAGATAAAGGATAATGGAAACAGGGATAGAGGTCGGTATGATAGAATTGGAGTAGGTAAGGGGCATTTGGTACGACCAATCATGTGGCCGGGGACTGGTCTAAGCTCGTTTTCCATTTCAACCCCAATTGGATGCATTGTAATTCAATTGCAGCACCAACCACCTGGCATTGGCACCACAATTAAAGGGTACAGTTCCCGAAAAAAACTGTCCTTCGGACATCAGCCCACGCCTTGGGAATTCCAAAGACACCTGCATTTTTGAATGGCTGGCTCTGTATTTGTAGGTGCCCGTGATCCCCCCCGATTCAATAATTTCTTAGAATGACTCACAGAACTCAGGAATTTTTACAATTACAATTTCTGTTTCATTATAAAGACTAAAAATCAGTATCCTACTGTATCTACATGTCAGGATCATTACTTCTTTGTGAGAATCTTTTTGATAATAAAAAAGTTTTTTTTCTCGATGTACTAATGATGGTAATAATGATCATTATAAGGTCTGTGAGTGTTCACATGAATGATCTCAGTTAAGCCTCACAATAATCTAATTACAGGGGAACAATTTTGTCCTTTTATTCCAGATGGGGAAAGTGAAACTTGTGGAGGTTAAGTCATTTGCTAAGAGTCATGTGACTGGTGATGAGCAGTCTCAAAACTTTAACATAGATCTAATCAACAGTCGATTCTCCAGGAAGAACGTGTTGGAACACTCAGAGAAAGAAGCAATGTGAACATTTCAGAGTCTGAGATTCTGTTGCGAACCAAGCCTCGCTCAAGCATGAGCCTGTTTCACTTGTTGGTTCTGTCCCTTTGAAAATCAGCTTGTAACTTCCAGCCCTCTAGTTCTTTCGGGGGGGCGGGGGAAGAAATGGTTATTTCTCTTCCTCCAAAATACCAAAAAATGTCAGCCCAACCTTCTGAGAAATTTTTCAAATCTGATACAGCATCTGCATGATGACATCACCAAGAATAAATAAGATGGGGACCATGTCAGAAATATTCATTCTTCTATAGTCAGGACCTACTGACTTTTCTATAAAATTTTCATTTAATGAAATCTATTGTATATAATACAGCAAAGCTTTATTCTTTCCCAAATGTCGAAACAGTCATGGCTCATAGTCAACTTTTCTTGGGAGTAAGATTTATTAAAATGTCATTCTGCCTCTATACCTTTTGAGTATGGGATACTTGGAAACACGGTATTTTTAAAAATAATTCGCTATATGAAAAATGCTCCAATATCTTAAAATTCCATTTATTTTCCAGGTTAAAAAAATATATCTATTATAGATTCCCCTTATTTCATCGAGTGAATCCAGAATAGCACAGAGAAGAAGATAAAAATTATCCAGCAAGAACTACAATTAAAATTTTACTATATACTCTTTCACTCTTTTTTTATATGCCTATGTGCGCATGTATATGTATGTATCAAAATTACAGAAACGCCATTTTGTAATCTGCCTTCTTCCACTTCCATATTTTTAAACCGCTTTTAAAACACATCACTTGTATGGCAAGTCAGAAACAGCACCCAGTCTGTCCGTAGCTGCGTTTTCCTGGTGGCAGACCGCTGTTCACCAGCCCCGGGGGACCACCCAGGAGAGTCACAGCAGGACAGCTGAGAGGAGCAGAGTCTGGGGAGTGAGGCTTTCCCTGCTCAGCCCTCCACGTGCAGATCCCAGCGGAAGGCCCTGCTGCTGGCGTCTTGTGTCAAGTTCATTTTCCCTCCTCTTTTCCTCATCCTTAGGTTGGGAGGCAGTTTCTACTCCCAGGGGATATTTGGCAAAGTCTAGATGCGTTTTCATTCTTATAACCAGGGATTCGCTACTAGGATCTGGTCAGTAGAGGCCAGGATACTAAACACCCTGTAATACCAAGAACGAACGCGGGCCAGGTGGATGGTACCGTCGCGCTCCCAGACTAGAAACTCCACTAATGAGCCAGTAGATCTTAACAATGCCTATGATAAGATTTTTATTTGCATCTTCTTAATTTATTGAGTGCTTTCTGTGTGTGCCACTGAACTGTCCTGAGCCTTTGTATTTATTTGTCCCCGCTGTTACTCCTAACCGCTCTGTGAGCGATGGACTCCTCTGTCGTCTGCCTGTGGAAGAGGAAAGCTTAAGTTCAGGGCGGTTAAGTAACTTGCCAAAGATGACGTGGCTGTTAAGCACAAACGCTGCATTTGAAACCAGAGCCTGTGCCCTAACTGCTGCCTTTTACGGAGGCAGAATGAGTATGAAGGTCTGAAGTAAGGCAGCAGATAAACGGATAAAAAAGCGTACCTGCTCTTTTATCCATTTATCTGCTGCCTTACTTCAGACCTTCATACTCATTCTTCACATTATGACATTAGTTACTATCTGGCTTTCCTGACTCCCGTCTTGAATAGTTTATACTTCTGCTAGGGTAACCCTTCTCAAACGCAGTCTGTTCGTCTCACTCCCCTGCTTATAATGTCCTGAAGCACCTCCCACAGGACCACACCGACCTGGCTCTCTCGCTGCCCAGGACCGTCTGGACGGCTGGCCCCCAGCGCGCCCAGACTCAGGCCTTTCCTTGCATCGAGCCCTCTGCCCTTTGTCTACCTGGCAAAAATCTACCAGGCCATTGGTGCAAATTAGTCCTTTTTTAGTTCAACTTGCTGTTTTGACATGATTTCAGAATTTTAAAAAAACTGCAAGAAGACTGCAAAAGTTTCCCGTATTCCCTTCAGCGAGATCCCCCACATTCACATTTTTCTACGTTTGCTTTACCCCTCATTCTCTATGAGCACAGGTTTCTTCCTGAGCTATTTAGATTCAGTGGCAGACATGACACCCCTTTGCCTGTAAATAATTTAGGATATATTTTCCAACCACAGTAAAACTATCAAAATCGGGGAACCAACATTGGTACTATAGCATTATCTTATCTACATATCTTGTTATGATCTTGCAAATTAGACGTTTTTTAAAAAGTATGAAAACGTGGAGTGTATATATTTCAGTTTGTTTTGTAAAAGCCCTAGTACACCCTCACGATTCCCGGATTTTTAGTTTGATATTAAAACCGGTGAGCTCTTAATAGTACTCCCCACTCCCCAAACAACACTGAATTGTTTAAAGGGTTATGGGCTACATTCGTATTTGCATGACAGAACACAAATATCTGAATACCAATCTGTTTTTAAAATCTTGTAAATCTACAATGGTAAAATCATGCTTCAGATGTAATTTCAGACACCAGGTTGAAATAAACTGCTCAGGAGAAACTCAAATGCAATGAATTATTAACCTTCAATGGTCACGATGCCCTTGTTATTTGTCTAGCTTGAGTTAACTACCCACGTGGAATGAAATCTCTGGGTAGTCTACTCTGTAAGAGAAAGCACTAGATTATCTACCCTGTAAAGAGGCTGAAGACTGAAAAAAACTTTATGAAATAAGTTTTTCAGAATGTGAAATCTATTTTCAAATGACCTAAAATGCATTTTAAGCGCTTTTTAAATCTCCCGTCTACTTCTGAGACTCCCTAGTGCTGTGGTGCTTCAGCTACTAACTACCACTAATACCAATGAGAATAACATTTTTCATTTATTGGGAGCTTACTGTAGGCCAGACATCAGGCTAGTACTTTACATACGGAATATCACCTTTTCCTTGCAGTTATTCTTATATTATCGTTCTTAATAAATAAAAAAAAAAGAATAGAGGTACCAAGAGGGAAAATACCTCGGCCAATGAACAGGTTTGGCCTGCCCCAGTGTCTTCCCCCAGAGCCCTGGTTTTAGCTATTATACTACGTACGTCTCTATCTCCAATAACACGGGCTGTGACCAATCCAAAACATTCCAGAAATAAAGCTGTACTTATTTCTACAGCGTTTTTTGTTTCGTTTATAAAACTTACATCATATGTTAAAGTGAGTTACGGATTATTTACAGAAGGGCAAGTGTTTATTACCATTTAACTATAGACAATGGCAAATTTGATCAGGTTTGGAAACCACAGTAACCGGAGCGTGACCTCTTTAAAACATACTGTTGAATGACCCCAAACGTACTGAATAACACTTTCTTTTGTCCAAAGTCATTTTGTACTACATCGGATGAACTGTAGAGACAGAAATAGCCAAAGAGAACGGGACAGGCAAATACGAGATGTGGATTCTGGTTTCTAACCTGTCTCTGACAAGTTACATTGCCCCAGTGAAATATTTTTAGCAGTCTGGACGGTGTTCGCAAAACCAGAACATGCATAAAATTCTCTTCAGGTTTCTACCCAGCTTTAAAAATGCTCTCATATTTATGCATGATTTTTTCTTTTTCACGTACTGTGCATTTCTCCAGAACACTGCATCTACAGAGACTCGGTACCTTTTCACTATTGTTTTAAAAAGGTATTTGCTGAGTTAAGTGATCCGAATTGAGCTGACATACCTAATACTTCTGAAATTCACAAGGCCGTATGTATTAACAAGTGATTCTGTATTTTCATAGCCTTGAGTAGGATTTACGTAATTATCATTTGAAAAACTCTTCTGGTACACAGACCGCAGTTCAGAAGACAGATCCCTATGCATTACCGTAACGTTTTGTTTCTGGAACGCTGCTGGCTGTGTGGCCTGAGCAGCTTGAGAAACGTCCTCATTGCTGCAGCCAGAATGAAGCGAGAACTGCAGGTGGCACCGCCATAGCAACCAGAATCACCGTCTTTCTCTCCTCTTCCCCTCCTCCAACCACGCCCTCTAACAGAGAATCAGCCCGGCCTGAAAGGGCATTGGTCTTGGTCGTTCTGTGACTTCGGCTGAGGAGGGGTAATTCTGAGTTCTGCACGTCAGCTTCCTCGTGGGGCCCTGACCACAGGCAAGTTCACGCTGAGCCTGGGGCAGACAGTGTTATGCCCCTTTGGGACACAGGCAGGACCGTCCACCTAACTTTCAGGGTCAGTACAAGATGAAACATCAGAATCCTTATTCGAAATTAACATGAAATTCAAGATGACAACAGCAGAACATCAAACCAAACCAGGCGCCCTTCGAAAGACAGGGTCCTGCGTGACTGCACGGATCACGTGCGTGTAAAGCCGGCCCCATACGCAGGTGAAGTGATGTTCAAAGAAGGTAAGTGACTTTAATAAAAAAAGGTCATCAGTACTATGCCCAAAAGGTCGCACATTTGGCAAAGGGCGGAGTGAACACTGCAATGCGTGTCTGCCTGATTCCGAAGCCAATATACCCTCCCCCAGACCTCTCTGCCTCTGCTGGGGTGCGGTGCGGCTGCTGAGCAACATATCTTTTTGTTATTTTCCAGCTTGAAGTTTCTTCAAATAAGTGCCTTTCTCACACCAGTTGTAACTTCCTTTCTTTTCCAGATCTGACTCTAATTGTCCCTAACCCCAACTACGTAAGATTTCAGGACTCTCCCTGCTTTTGCACGGTCACTGGGCTTCCTTCTTTCTGCCTCCAGGTGCCCGTGTCTGCACTCAAAAAAATTCAATATATAAATTCTCCCAAACAAGAATGGCGAACGCAGCAGTTGAGAGTAAAGAATTAAATGATTTAATACATGTAGTGGACTTAATATGGTGCCTGGCCATTGTTAAGTGTTCAATTGGTATTAGTTATTATGATTTTATAATTATTTATTGGTAATTCATATTTTGGGGTCAGATCTCAGGGCAGCAGACTTCCGTATCTCTGGCTGTGCCCCTCTCCTCACTTCACCCCTCATTCTTCAGCTTATGAGATACTCTGGTGCCAGGCAGACCTTCGCATGGCGCCCTTGCCCCTATCCAGTTATTCCTTCCAGTAAAATGTAGTTTCCTTGCTAGGAAGATTCCTGTTGAATAAAAAATTCCTCAAAAGACATGTCTCCCTGTATATAGAAAATCACTGGGGAATAAGAACCTACAACATGAAAATATGTTTTTCTTCTTTGCATTTTTCTTTCCCCCAGAGCATTCTTTCCATTTGTCTAGGGCTAGCCTGCATTTATGTTGGCTAAGTTACCACATTTCAGGAGTTTTAATCTACTGCTATGTATGTATGCGAAGACAGCACGAGTGTCCTGACATTCTCGGTACCGCCTAAATTTTGAGTCCCGTTTTCAGTGGGAATGATTACTTTGTCATTTCTTCCACAGTTTCTCACTTAGTCAAATGTCAAAGTGACATATAAATAGCTAAAGAAGCAGCGGCATTCAAATCCAATACATGTTTGTTGATGACAGTTTGAAAATGCAAAAAAATTAAAACCACACTTAATATCATTGTTCATATTATTGAATATGGCCTTCCAGTCTTTTTTTTTTTAATGTACTAAATTCTGTAGTGTGCATTTATGTCATAGAAAGACGATGTCTTATAAATGTGAAAAATGCTGAGACTATGTGACTTAACATTCCGTGACTCAGGCGTTTCAGTTCAGCTCAGATGGTATGCATTCTTTGATGTATAAAAGCAGGAGAAAAAGCTACTCTTTGGCTGAACGACACAATCGTCTCCATTATTCCCTTCTCTACAGACTGATTGAAAAGTGCAGCATATTTAGAATTGCTTTCCTGACAACTCTGCCTGGACAAACGAGCCCACACGATTCTAAAAAAGCGTCCAGATCTGCAGCAGGCCAGGAAGCCCAGGAGGGCAGAGAGGGAGGCAGGAGGGGCGTCCCCCGGCCTCCTGTGGGCGTGGCCTGACTCGGGAAGCCCCGCCCCACAGAGACGCGCCGCTCTCCGCGCATAAATGATCTTACATAACGCCTTTCTGCTCTTTCCTGGTGCGCGCTTCCCTCCGCTGCCCTAGATCTGTGGCTCTTCTATGCCGTCACCGACAGCATCATGTCATTCCAACCACATGTTCATTACCACAAGTACAGCTGCTATTTACCTACTTAGTCTCTAAACGTGTTATCTTTATATTACTTATTAACTAACGTTAGGATAATTTTAAAAACATTTACTGAGCACTGATTAGGTGCCAGACACAGCATGACTCCTTCGTGTTTACTGCGCCGCACGGTTCCCACACGATGCTGTAAAGCAGTTCATCTTCATCTCCCCCTTGTACGACGGGAGGGGCCGAGACTCAGGGAGGCTCATCGTTTTTTCCAAGGTTAAATACCAAGTGATGGGCGGAGCTGAGAACCGAACCACGATGATCCGAATGCCGCATTCTATTTTTTTTTAATGTTTGTTAAATTGAATAAAGTGTAAACGGTGTGATAAGATTGCACAAGTAAGTGTAAACAGATGCGTTCCAGGCAGCAGTTTATTCAACTCGACAAACACTTACAGAATGCTGCCACCTGCTACCAGGCGCTCGCTACAGGAAGAGGACACGGACATCAACAATGTGTGCTCCATGGAGCTCTGTCAACAAGAGGTGGGACTCTTTCCTCGACAATGTATTAAACTTCTTTCGAGTCAGCAAACTTTTATTGAACACCTACAATATACCAGCCATGGTACTAGACGCTATGAAGAATATAAAAATAAATAAGAATCAGTCTCTCTCAAGAAGCTTGCAGAGGACTGAGAGCCGGCTACCCAAGGCCGCTGGGTAGAATTACAAGGAAGAGATCCTAGGGCTGAAACGCCTAGAAGAAAACTTGTGCCCTGAGGAGGTTAGCCAGTGGTGATTCTAAACTGAGCCACCGAACACGTGGAGACAAAAAACTGCCACTGAGTTTTTCCTTTTATCGAAGCCATACATCACGGATGATCTGACCATTGTGTTTAATCTTAGTCACTCTCCTTAAGGACAAACCAGGACCACAGAGCAGCGCGGGGTCTGGCAAACTCAAATTATCAAAGAGATGTTGCTGTTTTTTATGCATGGTGGTGGTTACTGGTGGAACTCGGGTCCTGACAGAAGAACACGAGGCCCAGCAGCTCATTCTCTGTGAGTGAATACGGTGCAGCTTTCTGCTCAGGTCCGTGGACCCGCTTTGGGACTCTTAAAATAGCAGACACTGTTCTGAACTTGAAGAAGGTAAAGGTAAACAGCAGGATAACTGACTTACACAGCACGTGGTAAGTATGTGGGTCTTGTCGTCTCAGGAAATCGTCGTCAAGAAGCCATGTTGGTGGGACTGCAAATTGGTACAGCTTCTATGGAAAACAGTGTGGCGGTTTCTCAAAAAATTAAAAATAGATATACCTTTTGACCTAGCAATTGCACTTCTGGGTATTTACCCAAGAAAACCCAAACAATAATTTGTAAAGATCTATGCACCCCAATATTAATGGCAGCACAATTTACAATAGTCGAGATATAGAAGCAACCTAAATGTCCATCAACAGACAATTGGATAAAGAAATTATGGTTCATATATACAATGTAATATTACTCATCCATTACAAAAATGAAATCCTACAATTTGCAACAACATGGATTGATCTAGAGGTTATTATGCTGAGTGAAATAAGTCAGAAGATAAATACCATTTGATTTCACTGATAATGCGGAATCTAAGGATCAAAAAGAACAAACTAATCAAAAACAGACCCACAAA
>NW_024350926.1:7317172-7721266 GCF_902729225.1 Pteropus medius
GTCTAACCAATGTACTGTATACTTGAAACTAAATAAAATAAATAAATTTTAAGAAATTCAAAAAAAAAAAGAGAAGCCATGTGATGTGTCAGACAGCCTGAAGCCTGGGGCAGCAGAGTCAAGTACGATGTGACTTGGGGCAAATAACTTAGTCTCCCTGAACCTCAGTTTGTTTTTAATCTCAAAAGTTCAGACAATAAAACTTAGCCTCTGGGTTAATGGTAAGGCAATACAGGAAGATGGTCAGGGTCAGAGGTCCCCCTCCCCTTCTCTTCTTTATGTCTTGAAATCCCAGCTCTGTGGCTTTCTGTTACTTTGGGTAAGTCATCGCCCTTTTATGTACTGTGGTATCATCCACTATCGCACAGCAATTACGATAGTGCTGATCTCATAGTATTTGGGGAATGACTGAATGAGCTAATGTACGTAATGTGCTTAGAACAGAACAAGTGCTGGATACCTCTTCGCTGTGATCATTACAGAGTTGCTGTAAAGATTAAACAAAATAATTTTCAAAGTGTCTAGTACAGTGTCTGGTATAGAATAACTACTAAATAAGTAACGATTATTATTGTACAATTTCATAAATAGATTTAAGTTGTTCTAAATACTTTCCTGACCAATCGACTGGGTACCACTATTTTTTTTGCAAGCATTATTCATTACCAATGTCTATCCCAAACACACTATGTTGTTAGGTGATCAAATCAAGTGTAGCATTTTCAGTATTTTGATTTCTGCCTCTCGCACATCTAAGCTGGAAGTTATCTCTAGGTCATTTGCCTTCCACAAAGGCATGGCTTCCCCGTTCTTACTCCTGGAATTCACCTTATTAGTTGATCAATGAACATACTTGAGCTAAACACTGGCTGTCTCCTGAACACCACACTTTCTGTGTGAAGCTTACAGACTCATGAGAAGGGGTACTAACTAATTTCCATATATATATATATATAAAGTACGCTGTGAAAGAGACGGCGGAGGCGCTGGAGAGCAATCCGAGGGGCCCTAACCTGATCTGCAGGTCTGTAAAAGCTGCTCTGAGAACGTGCAGTTGGAGCTGAGCCCCGGAGCACGGGGGGTGGGAGCGCTGGAGATGGCGCGCGGTGCTGACCCAGCCCTCAGGCGGGAGAGGACCCGGCATCAACGTCTGCCTCATCAAAGTCCCGACACTCTCACTGTCCTGAGGAACAATCTCAGATCCACTCTCTGCCGTAGACGTCATCTTGTGCTCTAAATTCTCTCCCAGAGACGACGACTGAAACCATTTTCATTTGCCGTCTTCTTTCCCTGTTTGCTTTGTATGGGATTTTTAAAATAGACATTTTTTTCCAGATTTAGACTTAGATTAATTTTAGATTTACAGAAAAGTTGAGAAGATAGTGCAGAGCTCTCAGACACCCTATGCGGTTTCCCCTATTAGCAACGTTTTACGTTAGATGGGTCCATTTGTTACAGTTCATGAATCAATGTTGATACGTAATCATTAACTAACATCTCTATTTTATTCAGATCCTTACTTTACCAAATGTCCTTTTTCTGTTCCAAGATGCCATCCAGGATACCACATTACATTTAGTCATCACATCTCCTTAGGCTCCTCTTGGCTGTGATGGTGTCTGAAACTTTCTTTGCTTTTGGTGACCTTGATGGTTTTGAGGAGCACCAGGCAGGTTTTTTTTTTTTTCTTTTTAATGCCCTTCCATTGGAATTTGTTTGGTGTTTTTCTCATGATTAGACTGGAATTATGTGTTTCTGGGAGAAAACAAGAGAGGAAAAGTGCCATTTCATCACAGCCTATCGAGAGCCCGGGCTGGAAACACAAAGACACCATCAGTGTTGATGCTGGGCTCGGTTCTGGCTGCGGCGGTGTTGGTCAGTTTTCCCCACTGTGACGTTACTCTTTTCCTGCTTTCCGTGGTTTACTCTGTGGCAGGAAGTCACTTTGTGCGGCCCACGCCTGAGCAGTAAGGGCTTAGGCTCCCCCTTGTTGGGGGCACAGCACCTTCGTAAACTATTTGGAATTGTTCTGCAGGGCAGATCTTTTTCCCATTTATTAATTCATCGGTCATTTATTTATTTCCGTATGGACTCTTCTGGATATTTAGTTTACACTTTGGGTTAGAATCCAATACTCCTTCCTTTATTTTGTTGTTCAAATTATTCCAGCTTTGGCTATTGGGAATTCTTTCAGTTGTCCTCTGCATCCCTTTGACATACCTCCATCAACGCAGGTTTTCTTTTTTTACCTCTGGCACCACAAATGCTCCAGGCTTATTTAATATATCCTCTGCCCTGCTCCTAGAGTCCGCCCTTACTGCAAGACTCTCTGGTCCCTTTCACTGGAGAGGGGACCAGAAACCAAGACCCGGGTGCTGGGTGTTCGCATTGACTCTGGTAAGCCGCAGGCGGTAATCTCACGACAATAGCTGCCGGCCCAAATGCACAGAGCATAAAAGAGCAGAGCTGTCGCAGTGAAAATAGGGCTAAGAGCGTCACGTACATGTGACAAGCCCGTCCCTGCTTCCCCATCGCTGTCAGTGTCCATGGGGAAGCACCGTGACCGGAAGCTTGTGTTCTTGTTATGCCAAATCGGGAGATGATAGTTATGTGCCAAAGGCTAGAAGTAGCGGAATTTCTATGGATCATCACTAGTGTTAAGGTCAGATGGAAAACATAGCCTAGGTTTGACAAAGCAGTTAGGTGTAAAATCCAGGGACCAACCCGGAGGAGGTGGGCCACAGAAAGAACTACGAAAGTGAGGTGGAAAATGAAAATTTTAAGGTACGAAAAAGAAACACCAGAACTGAAAGTGAGTATAATGTACTGAGCTGAGATAAAAAGAGAGATGAGAAGAAAGAGAATAAATGGGAAGATGAAGGGATCAGATGTTGGAACAATAAAACGTGTCAGTCGAGGGCATTCCGAAAAGCCAACAGAGGGACCAGAATCTGAAATTAGAACTTCCTTCAGCAGCGCGGTATCTCCTGTCTAGTTAGGTTAGCCTATGGATGTGGGGAATGAATAAAGGAGGTCCAGATGGTAGGTGCGGGGGGAGGGGTGGGCAGCACATGACACTCGTTATAGCTCTGGGCAAGACAACGACATAGTTTGTGGCCAAATCTCAGTTTTTGTTTGTTTATTTTTTGGACCTAATGATATTTGGGAACTTCAAAGCTAAAGTTGATATTTTAATAGAAGTCTGTCTCCATTAGATTTAGATAATAACGATGCCATTTTCTTTTCTAACATGTATCTTATTACTTTATACGTATTTAGTATAGACGTGGGAAATATTCACTGAGGTTGCGGACGCTTTCCAATGATGAATGACCTCAACTAGAGGATTATGTTTCTGACGTCACTATGTGGAAGTCTAGTCTTCAAGAAATTTGCTTTAATCCTTATGTTTTTAAGTGCTGACGTTTGTTTGAGAAGAAATTTGGATTGGTATCACACACTTTTTCTGAACTCTGATTTCTGCTAGTGTTTAAGGATTGTGTCTTCCATACAGCAGGATTTCGTAAATGACTATTCTTGTGTTTGATGCATTGGCAAATGCCAATTTCAACCCCCAGAGATATTTAGCAGATTTGCAATGTCTCTCAATTTGGGAGGCGAATAGCTTACGTGTCAGGATAGTATGTATCTGTCAAGTAACAGCTGGGCACAGGCTTTTGTTTTTTTCTTTACGATGAGCATTAGAAATAAAGATGTTGGCTCACCAAGGCTGGGCAAAGGACCTAACGCTGTCTGTCGCTGGTGTACTGCTACACCTAGAGAGGGTCAGGCTCTGGGCTGTGCCATTGCTGGAATCTGGCCCAGGATTGGTTTGGATTGCTGTTCTGTAGACCATATGGCATGAAACACTGAGCCTCGAGGATGACAGGGATTACAGAGATGCCTCTAGCTTCCATTCCATTTCATTCTGTAGGATACGACTCTGGCATGTAAAACTGCCTTGAAGGGTACTGGCAAACCTCGCATCGCACCATCCCAACTTCACACATGTAAATACTTAGAAAAAATTGCTAAAGCAGCAAATTTAGTATCCTTAGAAAGAACAGTGAAGATGTGGATGTGATATTTTACATGTAGAGTGAGAAGATAAAGATTTTTACAGTTTGATACTCCTTGATGTTAGAAATTAGAAAGTCGTATTTAATGATTGTGGTAAAATAAGCATTACTGATAGGCTTAGGTTGTTATGATAGTGCTAAAAATTATTTATGTTATTATAATGTTTAAAGAGTCATCAAAAGCTAATTCAGTCAATTGTTATGATGAGTAAGACAATGTGACTCCTTTTTAATATTCTTTCTTATTATTAAGAGCATCCTTAATTATAGTGACCATAAAAATAACTAACATTAATTGAATATTTAGTATGTGTCCTGCATCGTGCTAAGCACGAAACGTAGATCACCTTACTTAACCTCTCATTAATATTTTGGGGAATGTAATATTATTACACAGTGCAGAGTTCAGCATTTTGCCAAAGGTTTCCTAGCTACAGGTATCTACCAAACCTTATGATTGTTATGGCTATCTTTTAAAGTCCGAATTAAATCTCTTTTATGTTAATATAAATGTAATTTTTTTTAATGTTAATAATAGATAGAAGAAATAGTGGCCGAGACATTCTATATATTATATTAACTCCTTACAATGGCTTTGGGATAAGAATGAGCAGAACTAATCGACCTGTCGCACTATTTTCTCGTCTTTCATGAAGCAGATGGGGATGCGTGGTGAAGAAACAAAGACACCAGGCAGGAATTTCCTATCTGCATGCAGGTGAGAACCTTAACTTGCTCATTTGTAGGACTTCGTGTATCTAGATGAACCACCCCTCACACCTGCGATTTATGTTGAAACAGTTGACTTGTTTACCTTTGAGGCATCATGTCATTTAAGATTTGCCTTCTTGCTTTTGTTATTGTTTATTTCCCTCAGAAGCAGAGATTAAGTCATTGTTATAAAAGCAAACCCAATTAATGATTTTTTTCTCGCCAGCTAAAGCATTTTTAATCACTAACCCATGGGTTGATAATGTGGAAACACATGCCAGATGTAGCAGTGAAGTTTGAATGCAAATCTCAGTACCCATTTTTTTTTTGGAAAATGAAGCCACAGACACAGTAAATCTTGACTACTCTGCCAACTATTTTATAAGTATTTAGACTAATCTCTGATGGTATGCCAATGTACCAAGTGCACTGCAGTGGGATCACGGAAAAAGCTATTTTCAGAACACAAATGGACTTGCCCACCCACCTGTCATCAAAAATAATTTTAAGGACCCAGAGAACGTGAAAAATGTGAAAGGGACTTGGTTTCATTTACTGCTCTACCTTCAACACCCAAAGCAAAGCTTGAATATTTATTGCATGAGAACATACACGAAAGGAAGAAAATAGGCTCCGATCAATGCATTTATTTTATTCTGTTCTCTGGGCTGGTGAACACTTAATTTGTTCACTCCTTCATTTAACTCGTTAATTTAACAAATAATGGGGAACGTTTGCTTTGGTTAGGCTCTGTGCCAAGCACTGAAAATATAGCTAGGGATAAGGCAGATGCCGTTTCTTACCTCCTGCAGCTCACAGTCTGGTCTTATTTCCCACAAAAGGAAAGTAAATTTATCGTCCAGTGCACACACTATACTAAATGTTAAAAAGCTTTTAAAGTTCTTATTCAATATCTCAGAGGAAAGTCACTGACATATAATTCCTCTAATTGAATGCCTGGCTTTTGCATCCCATCGCCATATATGGACAGATATTTGTTGTTTTGTCTATTACTGTAGGCTCGGAGTTTAAAACATTGTTTTTCCTTTCCTTGAATATCATAGGTGATCATAAGAATAAAAGAAAAATATGGGAAGAAAACAAAATGTGTTGAGGATCAACTATACTAAACCCTTTGACATAATCTCAACACACACAGAAGCCCAGACTACTTTTAGACTATTATTCCAATTGTACAAGTGGGTGATAGACCGAGACACGTAAGGTAACCTTGCTCAGAAGCGTGTAGCTCACCGGCAGCAAAGCCTGCATTCAAACATGGCCGACTTATGCCACAGGACTCATGAGCTGCCTTTACCCAGTGAGCCACGAGTCCTTTAGTTTCAATTCCGATTACCTTTCGGTTTTCTCCTTTAGCCAGTTTACAAAGGATTCATACCAAACTCAAACCTTTTGTATTTCATGCCATGACACATGGCAGCCATGTTATTAGGTGGGGTAGGGGACACAGTGAAAGAGCAGCATGGCTTTTGTGGCTTACCCAAACAAAGTTTCTTTCTTGCTCAGGTAAGCCCTGCCAGAGGACCAGATGGGTCGACGGTCTTCCCCACAGCAGGCCAGTGACTCAGGCAGAGTGACTCTGCCATCTCGTGCCGCACCGCACATAACACAGTCCCTTCCCAAGGGGCAGGAGACGCAAACACACAGACACCCACTACTCTGTTTCAATATCCATCGACCGGAACAAGTCATTTAGCCTTGTTCGATTTCAAGAGAGTAGGACAACGCGATTCTTCCACGTGTCTGGAAAGAGGAAGACTTGGATACTGGCAAATAGTTGTTCTGTCTACAAGACCAGCAAACCCCTCTGCATATCTCTGGATGCACCTTGTATCAACATTCCATATTTAACAGAATTTCTGTATAGTGCTGCCTTTTTCCTATTTAACAATAGAGCACCTTCCCCTTCACAGGCGGGCCCTCCCTACAACATCCCTGTTTAAGTGCCTTAAACAAAGCAAAAACCAACCACACACAAACCTACAATTGTACCATTCTGGCACAGCAGCTTTCCCTAGCAAATATCGAGGAAGATGCCACCAGTATCTTATATGTGATCCTTTCCTCCTGTTTCCAGGCTTCCAGCGGCTGATCCAGGGATCCTGGCTGGTCCTCATGAGAAGAGGCTCCTTCACGATTTTAAAACTGAAGGTGCCTCAAAACTTCAGCCTAGAAAGTGTAAATACCTTCAGGGCACATGGTCTGTTTTTAATTTAGACAAATGGCTATATTTGCTTCCTTATCCTGGAACTCTACTTGAAGTGTCATACTACTATTCTAGGTTCATCATATTTTAATGTATCATTCGACTTATTCTTTTTTATTGAGCCATTTACATTTTATTGTATTTCACATTTATTAGTCTCATTTAATTGAGAACATGAAAAGACATAAAATTAGTTTGTTGACAAGTCAGAATTAGAACCCAGGCCTTCTGGCTTTAAATTTTTGTACTTTTTCTACATAAAGATTATGAAATAAAGTTTTAATTAAGCCATCTAGAACTGAGGTATCAATAAGAAATAGTATTGTCAATTCACTTAATACACATGCATTGAGCATCTTCTACAAGGCAGATAATCTGTGAGGAAATGGAAATATAACGTTAAATCATACAAAGCCCCACTTTTTGAAAATTTCATTATCCAACGGAAGATTTACATACAGAATACAATAAAGTAAAATAAAGAAATACTGCTTTATAATATTGCACTGAGAAATATCTTTCTTCAATACACATAATAATGGCTTTTCGTTCTCCTGCTATGCTGTACCCTCCTGTAAGTTGATATTAAAGTTTGATCTTTTTTCCTTGGTCATATATCAAATACTCATTCATTTTCACTAAGGAAGAAGTGTTTTAGATATTTCATACTGTTTTGATGTGGTTATGAATTTGTTCCAACATTCCTTTTCTTTTTTTTTTTTTTCATGGCATTTTCTAGAATCTTAACTCAGTTTCTGATTGTGTTTGATATACTCATTGTCAAATGCTTTTGATCTGCCAGTACAAATAGGACTGAGGTGAGCCTGCTGAATATATAAAATATTTTTTTCCAATGCCTTTGACCAATTAAGTAGTAAAACACAATGGTGCTATTTTGTTTTCTTAGTGACCTGGGAATATGTTATACATTTAAAAAAATTGTTTTGAAGTGTCTTGAAATTTATTTCTACAATTGCTATGAGTATTCTAACTTTTTCTTTTTAGGCCACTTCAAATTTTGAATTAAAAAAAAAAAAAGAACCCCAAATGTGTTTCTTTCCTAAGAGCTGATCAGATTTTGCTGACTACAGGAGTAGTTCCAATGAAAGTTCAAGTCTCAGAATCAGATCTCGTCAGAACTACGATTCATAGTCTTAAGAACAATCATTCCATTTGATCCTCTTTTAAGAGATGAAGATCATTTGGGGGAAAATTAAGACATTTGAAACTCCAAAGCATTCACAAAATTAAGTTGCCCTTAGGTCAGCACAGAAGTCAAAGTTAATTCTCCCTCAGCAAAGCTTATTTTTCTACTCATCTAACTCCTGAGAAAATTAAGTATTTTGATGTCTGAATTCCTTTAAACCTCCTCTCTCTCCAGGAAAATTGCCACACGTCAGAGAAATCAAGACGAATACTTCCCCATTTGACTTTTTTCCTTCTTGGATCTCCGTTCTTATAGTAGGAGTTGGACACTTCAACATTTACAATTTTGATTTCTTCTCAATCATTTAACTTGATTTTAAATTTCTTCTTTGCTCGTCTTTTTATTTATTTATTTATTTTTGCTTTGGACCCTACCTGCAGAATTTCGTAAACTAGAAATTACACATTCAATTAAATATTCAATTCAGTGAAATCCTTTATATTGATAAAGCTTTTATATTGATATTGGCTGTGTAGCTATTGACACTTCAGGAAAGCTAATGGAACCCAGATGATTGTGTAGCCAAGCAATGATCGCTAAAGGGACGCTTTCTTTTAAAATTACCATTATATTGTGGGAGATATTTTTGAAATAAGTACAGTACAGTACTGTATAAAATGCTACATTACTTAAATGCTAAAAATAATCATTTCATATACTTAACGACAGAAACAACCTTTTAAAGTATTATAACCAAGTTTGGCAGCACATTACAAAACTAAATGTGAAAAGGCTGGAATAAAAAAAGGATAAAAAATTGATGGAAAACTAGGTGAAGTAACAGATGAACGAAATGAGTTTCCGAGCCTGAGAAAAAACCGTGGAAATTTGGTGGTGCTGTGACTGGGGCCGGGGGGAGTCGGGGCACAGGGGAGCCCCTCCGTTTCAGTTGCTATTCAATTTTACATCTCTATAGGTATTAAAAGAACAGTACATGTTAAAATTTTATCAAGAGAAAATTTAGATAGATATAAGAAATATCTTCTTGTGTCACCCAAGTGCATCGTTAAGGAACATCGCTGTAGGTACACTAATAATAAATTATGAAATGCGGTGAAAACCTTGGGCAGTGGTTAGCCTAGCCATGGGGAGGGAGGTGATCCTAAATAATCCCTACGTGCCTCTTCCAGCTGTATTTTCTGATAACCAATGAACTGGAACAAAAGAGTTAAATGTCTTAAACTGTAGAAATAGAACATATGGAAATCATATTAATTATATTGGTAATTTTAGATTGATTTTAGATTGTTTATTGCATGCTGAACGTTATGAAGTGGTTCATATGCATTATTTCTGTTTTATTGTATCTTCACACTAACCTATGATGGAGGGTTATCTTGCAACAGTTCGAGTGAATCATGGCTTTCGGAAAGAAACTGAATTCCCTTTTTATTTTGCCAAGAACAGAGAAGCATATTGGAAACAGGTGACCACAGGAAGGAACGCTCTGTCTCACCTCCCTCGTGAGCACGTAGCTGCTGGTGACACTGTCCGCGACCACCATCTCCTTCAGGACCTGCGAGGGGCGCGTTCCAGCTATGCCACTGCCTTTTCACTGGGGTCTGGTCCAAGAACAATGCTTATGAACCCATATTCCTGAAATACTATCATCTCCACTTTATATGTGACTGAGTTCAAGGCTCGTGAGGGTAAATTCGTGAGGGCCACAGTCATGATGTGGTGAATGGGGAGTCGAAGCCGGCACTGGACGCAGCGCTCCGGTATCTCACACATGGCAGCAAAACCTTATGCGACCACAGATTGCCAGTCGCCCAGGCATGAACTCATGACGTAATGGAGCCACTACTCAGTCCTGTTTCCTACCTACCGCCGTCCACCTGTGGGGGCGTTTCTGTCTGAAGGCTCTGGCAGACTTATAGTAGTGCTATTGACACGTTAAGTCACAAACATAACACTGACTAAGAAATTAAAATGCCTGGTTCCATGCATGCAATAAACCAGATCACAAACTTGTTGTGACACCTTTTCTCCCCTGCAGCTCTGGGCTGGAGACTCTTATTGGAAAAGGAAGTCGTATTGGTCTCTCTGTTTCCTCATTTGCACTTCTTGGCCTCCTCATCCTTTGTTTGTTCCCTCCCCACCCCACCCCCCCAATCCCGCCACGATTGAAACTAAGGGGGAGGAGGGAGAAACAGGGATAGGCAATTCTTCCTGGCACAGCAAAAGCAGGGCTTTGCCCTGCTGGACTTGTCTAACTGACTCTTCCCGTCTGAGGACACTTTGTGGGTCCCTCTGGGCACCCTCTCTTGCAGTCTCTTTATTTCGGGAGGCCACTAGCGGGTCAGCCACCGTTGCTGGTCTAGCTGGCAGCACGACCCTAGCCTCTCCCTGCCGAGGCCCTTACGCCTGCAGATGGCCCCGCTGCACAGGTTCTAGAGGGCTGTATTCTGGTGTCCTCAGCCCGCTCCAGGGACCTACCACCTGTCCAGAGGGAGACGCACACCCACTCTGTGCTTTGCTGCACCGGCAAGGGGGCCCTCCCCCAGATCACCCCGCAGTCACCCGTCCTCCCCTCTAGCTATTCTGGTGTCTGACGCCAGTTCATCATGCCCCCAGGTGTGGGAAACACAGAGCAAGCTCTCACTCAGTCCTGTGCGCGTCCCCTCCCTGTGTGTGAGCAGGGAAAGCAGCTCACGATTCCCACTTGCCTTTGGGGTGTGATGCGGGCTCATGGTACAGAACCCACTCTCCCCAAATATGGCCCCTTTTCATCATTCATGGCATTATGTTCTATAAAGTTGCCACAACACCGAACCATTGCTCCTGGGGGAGATACAGAAGTAGGTTCCTGCATCTCTGGTCACAGCATTGTCATCAGCCCATCGATACATTAATGACCTTGTTTTACTCATGTTTCTGTTTAAAGACCCCCTATTTAACATATGTCCTTGCTTCGTTAATTTAGCTCATGGCCAACAGCACCGTAACTCATGATGGAGCCGAAGCTTAACTAACTCAGGCGTTGCCTCCTTAAGGCACATCACGACCTTGTTGCACCTAGAACACTAGAAAGCACGTCCGCACTACGCTTTGGGCCATCTTGACAGTAAAGTCATAAAGGAAAAGTCCCAGTCTGAGGAGAGTATGGCACTAAATGCGAAAAGGCCACTTGTTTACAGCGTGAGAGCTGCCTCGCGGTGTTTGACCCCCACTGGACATGTGCAAGTAGGGTGACTGGAAGTTTTCGCTGCTCTGTGCATGTCCAGAAATGACCACAAAAGTGCAGCAAGTGTTGTTTCTGGGATTACAAATAAATTTTAGAGAGTAGGCAGATTTACAGTTACGGGATCTGTGAATAACGAGGATCGACTGCGAATACTTTCAACAGGACCTTCACCAAGCCCTCTCCTGTCTCTGTTTTATTTCTAAGTTCTTGACCCAGAAGTAGTTCCCCCGAGTGAGGAAAGGGCCCTGGGGCCACGCCCTTTGTGAAACTGAACAGGGTGGTGACAAGGAACCTCACTTTGGAATTTGATGTCTGTCGCCTTTCAGTGCCTCATGGGAATGTGGGTTTTAACGTGAGGTGAGATACACACTTGAGACTGTACCAGTCAGGGTTTTTCATCGCAAGGAACAAAACCAAATCTGGGTGACGTCAGCTAAAGATGCACTTATTAAAACGATACTGAGAAAAACACAGGCTCTTAGGGAAAGCTGCAGGACCTGGCTCAGAAAATAGGCAGGAGCAAGGGAGGCTGGGCTGCAGCCAGGACCGTAAAGGAGGCTGCAGAGGAGACCAGCACCACTGCCTCTGCCCGTGGCGGAGCTGCCGCCACTGCCCGCTGTTTATTGCTTCCAGATCTGATGGAGCCACCTGCTCTCAAAGGGGCCTCTTCTTTGACTCTGACTGCTCACTGCACAAAGGCCAGAGCAGGTACTGCTGATAGACTGGTGTGAGATCATGAATTCTGTGTCCTCCGTGCACAAGATGCTGTAAAAATAAAGATTTGGCATTTTTCATTTCTCTAGAGGGAGGAAGGCTCTGTCTCCCACTAAGACTCAGAAAATGAGACATTTAACATGTGTAGAAAGAGGGTTCAGGTGTTTGGCAGCCAGGAAAACAAACGAGCACAAGGATTTATGCTTATGGGCTTTAATGGACTGTTAGAATCGGAAGAAAAAGCCAAACTCATCTGTTTAGTTGAAGCTCCCTTCCAAGATCAAGAGGTCTCTTTAAGAGTGCTCTGGAAAATAATCTTATAGCCCTCTGCTTGAATTTTTGAATGATGGGGAACTTTTCATACTGCCAGATAAATGTCCTAATCCTCTGCGATTCTCGTCTGTAAGATTTTATCATGATTTCCAGTTCATGAAATCATTTTCTTTTTGGTTTCCTTCACCATAGAGTTTGTCTCTGTCTAGATGCACTGTAGTTTCTAAAGGTCCTGCTTTTGGTACGGTACTTGGACATGACTAGAATATCGCCACATGGGCTGGCGAACGCACAGGCTGTTTATTTCATTAATTTAACCTGAACTTGCGTTGGCTTCTTCTGAAACCATAGCATAATGATGACTCACAGTAAGCTGAAAAACACTTAGATAATTTCACATGAACTGCTACCAAAGCCAATCCTATAACTGGGTCTCTACACTTAATTATTAAAATTAAAAGACAAAGTAGAGGTTTTCACATATATCTCTTCAGCTTTCATCTACTTAGTATTAGCTTAATGATTGATCTGGTTTGTTGAGATAATTTGGGGTTTTCAAGATTTCATTGTCTGTGATAGTAGGTTCCTTCCAGGATTATGCCACCTATCGATTTGTTTGGCACATCATTATTTTCATCCAAGTTATTGATAAATTATTGAATAGCAAAGGACTACAACAGAGCACTGTGACATTCTATCAGTCTTTCTTCAAGGTTGACACTTGGTCACTGAGTGACATTTTTTGCATCCTACTGCTCAACTGAATTAAATCGGATCTTGCAAGTCTCTTGCATAAAAACCATCAGCGGCTTGTCCTTACTCTTCTCAGAAAGATCACATCATCATGTGGCTTACAGGCATGGCATTGTCTGCTCTGTGCTTTCTTCCACTCCTTCTGGGGCCACTCTGTGTTCTCTGTGTTCGAGCCACCAGGCACTGCAGACATAACTCTCCTCCCCCGCTCTTCATCAGCTCAGCCCTCAGCTCTCAGCTCAAGCTCCATTTCCATAAGGAGCTGCCTCTAGCACCATAAATTTTGTCAGTTTCCTATGCTGTCTTCTCATAGAATCAAATTCCATTTTTTTAAAGGCTCTTGTTTGCAGTTGCATATTCATCAGTGCCATAACTTGATCTGACCTCTCCACCAGACTTAAGCTCCGTAAAGAGCATGGACACAGTCTGTGTCTGCTCATCATTATGTGTCTGGCATGTTGTAGGTTCACTAAAGCATCTTGTTGAATGAATGATGGAAAATCATGAACTAAGGAGGACGCTACAGGTTTTACAATACCTCCTCCCTTACTCTCACCACTAGCCCTGCGGACGCAGCCATGAGCTAACGGACATTACTCTGGACACCAGGTCTGATCGGGAGGCGTCAGATTTTAATCAAAACATTCCGAGTCCTCGTTCCTGTGAGGAGCAATACTTGTTGCCTACCAAACTTAAGAAAGTGTGGCAAGAAATGTTAGCCTATGTTGTGCCATTCATCATGACGTACTAAATTATCGTAGAAAGGAAATGATTCATATATTACAGAGGAACAAAAAGAGTTAATGACATTACCCAGCTGAGCCAACTAGAAACCAGGAGCATTTTAATTATTCTTATTTTTTTCTGGCCATTCCTGGAAGTATTCCTCCTCCAGCTAGCGTTCTCTCGCTGAAATAACAAAGGCAACAATGTTGGCGCGACCGCTTCATTATGTCTAATGCTTTCGTAAGTTTATTCTTCCAAGAAAAAGTAGGGAAGGTAGATAATGCAGTGCCACCATCGAGCATATCCAATTATACTAATGAGAAAAAAAATGTTACATCTCAAGCTTTAACCTTTGTGTTGATTGGCAGGAGGCCATCAGAATAAACTACAGAGACGCATGTGATTTCTAGGTACAAGCTTTGGACTCATACACTGAATTTGAGGTGGAGAGATTAAAGAGAGAACAAAAGCAATCTTCTCAAAAATAATGAGAGTTTTAGGTCTACAAAGCACAGATACGAGGTGGAGTGTTAAAAAACTTCATAGAGAGGCCTATAACACAAGGCAAACGTGGACATATCCATTGTCCTGACAAATATTTTACTTTGTTTATGGGCCAATCCTTATCAAACTGTTCCACAAGTCTAGAAAAGATCCACGCCAACATCTTCCTCTCAAATGTGAAAGGCCAAACGAAACCTTTAACCCCTTGTTACTACAGTAAACTTGCAAGATCTTTCACACCTCCTGGATGATGCGTTCAGTGTTCTGTGGCTGAAACAGACCACACCAGGTTCCTGCCAAGAGGATGTTCCCCCAACGCCATCTGCACTGCTCCTGGAAGGTAACGGTGAGCTCCTCACCTTCACCTGAGACTCATGCCTCAGAGATGTTACCAGAATAATTGCTTAAAATCAAGTCACTGTTGTGAACACTTAAATCATGATTCCATGTCACTAGGAAACCAAACTAGTAAAGAAAATAGATCTTCATACTTGTTAAATAAAAGAATAAAGTTTGTGTTTTGACAGTAAATGGCAAAGAAATGGACTGTCATTGAGCCACACAGACTGTTTTATTATAACCTAATTGATTGGTCCAGTGGGAGGGGAAAAAAAAGCCAACTCTATAAAGCAACAGAATTGATGGTTTTAAAAATGGAACTGACTTGCTCATTAACTGCATTAACGAAATGGATTATTTTTTTTCATAGTGTGAATGATTTGTAAAACCAAAACCAGCCAATGATATAGGGAGACAAAAGGAACAACATTTAGAAAATAGCACCATTTAACCCATAAAATGATGCTTATTCTCCTGGTGTCTTATTCTCTAACCAGCTTTTTGCTCAGAATCATACTCGTGGTGAGTACGCTTCAGTCATGCAGGGGAAGGGAAAGAAACAGAAACGCTCATGGGAAAATATACCAGGAAAGCTTTTGTAGCCTTTTGGGTTGTTTTAACTGGGATAACCTTTACAGTTATCTTCTGGGGTAAATCTGGAACATTTACAAAAGCAACAGTCCTAGTAATACTGAGTTCCTACTTTGAACCAAGTTTCCTGCTAGGTGATTTATATATGTTATTAAATTTTAAATCCTAATAACAAGTAGGCGAATATCATTATCCAAATGTTACAGATAAGGAAGGTTACCTCCAAAGGTTAAATAGCTTGCTCAAGGTCGTCAATTACTAAGTAACAAAGCTAAGACTCAGTAGCAGATCTATCTTGTACAAATGAACAGCTCTGTTTAAATATATGTGTATACACATAATACACATATACATGAATATATATTTATTCATATATGCACGTATGCATATTTTTATATATGGTTTTATGGCATAATGTACTAGACACAGATAAACATTAGCTCTGATGCTAACTTACCATATGATCTTTTTATATCTTTGGCTTTTGGTTTCTTCAAGTTTTCAAACTTGGAACAACTTGTCACCAAATAATATTTAAAACTAGTTGAGATTGTTGGCTTAGAGTAGCTGTCGAATTACAGGACAGATCAAGGCCAAGGGAAAAACACACCCCAGGAGAGAGAACAGATTCCAAAAGCTGAGAAAAGGGGTCGAGGAGGGCTTGTCTGTTTGTTTCTCCGGCCACGACAGAACGTTTGCACAGGGAGGGAAAGGCTAAGTGGCTATGCTTTACTTGCTTTGCTCTGCATTGTGAGTACAGACAAAGTGGAGTTTGAGGACAAAGGTCTTTCTGGCTGTGCCCTTCTTCCCTTTCTCCGCCAAATTTTCAGAGGCATCAATATATTGGAAACCGGTTTGTGAAACTCAAAAGCCCTACTTTGAAATGAATAGACATAGTCATTAACCGTATGCAAGGAGGGCCCATGAATGTGTTTATTAACAATGATGCTTTCTATAGCATTAGAACAAGTTCTTTGCACAGAGACCACCGATGCCTTCTGTTTTCTAAGTGCAAGCAGACTTGACATTTCTCTTTATTTCCCTATTTTAGTTGAGACGGAATCCAGACATTTGGGGGCTTGGGAAAATACCACGTGTGCTTGGCTTTGATGCATTCTCCTCCAGGACCCTGTTCCAGCCTGTTGAGCTGCCCCTTTTCGTCCTCTACCTCCACCCCCTCCCCATGCATGCACCCCGTGGCCAGAGACACAAAAACTATAAGCCAAAAGTATTTTCAATAGAAATACCAGGAAAATGCTGTTTCTAGTGGCATGGAAAAGGCAAACAGAATGAAGGCCAAGTTTATGGTAATCTCAAATGTAAGCCTGTGAAGAAGGAAGGTGTGAGCACAGCTGAATACAGTAGGAAGAATGTTCTTGCTTTCCAATAGGAAAAGTTTAAGGTAATATCTCTTTTCATGTTTTAAAAATGAAATATGTCACATTTCGTATTTTTCAAATGAGTGCCTCCAGAGTAGGTTATCAGAAATCGCACTGCCACGCATCGTAAGTACATGAATGTTTTAACCTCTTTGTTCAAAAAACAGTGACTAATTGCCTAGTTATATAAGAGGTATTCTTGTAGGGGCAAGCTTTCTTTCTGTTCTATAGAGTTATCATGTTATTTTGTCACTGTGTACACATGTGACTCTTCCATCAGGCAAGGCCTCATTCAGGCCAAGGGAGGGCCTATTTCGCTTGTTGTTTCTGCAACTCAAGGCATATTCACTGGTTTATGAAGCCTCGGATTCGAGGGGCTTACCAGGAGGTAGGAGAGTTAACAATTATGCGATAAGCGTGAAACACGTTATTGGTGTGGCCAGACTGTGTTATTACAGTTTGGAGATGCCTGCTGCGTGGGGGATGATGGAACCAGGACACGTTCAAAAGGAAGTGATGTTGACGCTGGACACTCACAAAGACAGGGCAACAGGCAGCAGAAATAATAAGAGCCTGAAATAAGAAGAGGGAACAGGAAATGGAAGATGAACCGCGTTGTGTCAGGTGAAGTGTCATGAAGCGGAATTCTAGGCACAGCAGAGGGAGCGTGTTGCCGCGGAAGACAACGAGCAACAGCAAAGCGGTGTTAGAGCCGGGGGGACAGGGCGCCTACGCCTGGCACTGCCTCTCGCCGGCGGGGTACCACGCACGCGCGCAGCTCGGCCTTCGTGAGGCTGATGTCTCCGGCTCTGAAATGACACTGTCCGCACGCTGATAATAATATTCCCGCTGCTTTCAACACCGCTTTTCATAAAAAAAAAAAAAAATCAAAATATACGTATAATGAACGAAAGAACCAAAGGAACGAAAATTAGATGAAATAACACAGAAGCGCCAGGTGTATGCTCAGTAGGTACTGGTTCTGGAGCTCTCTTTTTCCCTCTCCCGTTTAGAAAACTTTTCTGCCTTTGCGTGATGCAACCTAGTTTCAGTGCATCTTTCCAAACACATGTCCTATTCTCTTTCTATATTCGGTTTACATTCCCTCTAAGTATATCCCTCGATGTTACCTGTAATATTATTCACATCTGTCTTAAACTATCCTCCTTTTCCATATTATCTTTCCTCTCGTCTAAAAAAAATAATGACTAAAACCTTGCCCATCCTCCAAGATCCGGCTCAGATACCAACATCACAAAGAACGCCCTGACCCAGAGAGCCAGGTTGGTCCTCCCTGTCTCTGGAACTCCCTAACGAAGTACACGCATTCCCTTTGGCTTGTAACTTGCACACTTTCGTGCTGTGTTTATTCACGCTCATGATGGTACTTTCCTCCATGAAGCTCTGCACTTCCTGAGAACACAGCACACTTTGTAGTCACCTCACATGTTCCATTAGGTCTCGCTGAGTGTTCTGCAGAGAGCAGCAGACCCTGAATATTATTTGAGGGGAAGATTTAAAGTTCTGATAAAACTTTAGTCATTGCCATTACACTAGAAAAACTTCGGCTGTTTTAATGGTACCCGATAAGTTGGGCACCGAGTTCCATTAGGGACTGCTGAGAGTCTAGCCAAAAATGTTCAAGGAGGAACCTGCAGATTCCGACCAAAAAGAATACAAAACGTGCGAGGAGCTCTCCCACTGGAGACGGAGCATTTAGTAAGAAGCACGTCCCGGAGCCCTGGCACAGCGATGCTCGTGTTCTGCCCGAAGAAGGCACTCCTATTTTAGGAGATAGAAAGCGAATCTCCTGGACTCTCGACAAGAATATCCAATCGCATCAGATAATATGAAAGGTAAAGAATGAACAAGAAATAAAAAACAAAGAGCCAAATGATTTAAAACAACAGTTTTAGGATCAGGCTAGCTGTTGTAGGAAATAATATCGGTAAACACGAAGGCAAATTCAATTTTTTGTTTTCTGGAACAGAAACCAGAATAAGATAATAGGGTGAACGTGATGGTAAATATGGAGAACTCAACTTAAAACTCAACATACAGATGAAAGGATGTAAACAAGAAAACAAAAACTTTCACAGGAATTTCAGAATATTTTTCTTATCCGGAGAAATGTTATCAGTTTAGATCCTAATGGTAAGCACCCATTATGTTTCTAGTCCTGAGGAAGAGCTACCTTTTCTGACCATTGAGTGACAAAACTAGAAAATTGTAATAAATTTAAAGATATAAGAAATTTTACAAAACAGCACTCTCATAAACACTTAACAGATTAAAGACTAAACTGAAATTTAATGGCACACTAGTAACATGAAATATCATGTCTTAAAGCTTCACACAGAAAGCAAATTATGATCTTAAGTCATTTTACTATTAAAATAGAAAAATAGGGGGAAGTTTTAAAGTCTTTATGTTTCCATAGTTTCAATTGTTTTCACTGACCATGCATTATATTTTTAAGTTAAAAAGTAAGATTTTTATGTCGGAAACAATTTAACTTTTAAAATGGTTCAGTAGCCTAGAAAGAAAAACAATACAAACCCAAGGAAAGCAAAAAAAAAAAAAAAAGGTAGGTTAAAAAAAGTTTACGTAAAGCCTTCACGAACTGATTAAAAAAGAAACACATAGACTTTAATAAGAAATATGAAATAGGTAAGAATCATGAATATGCAATTCACAAAAGAGAAAATGAAATAACTAATATATGTGAGATCCTGTTTCAACTTACTATAAATTAAAGAAATGCAAGTTAAAACAGTAATGATACGTCATACATTTTATCAGATTGACAAACTTTTTGACAGCACGATACTCAATGTGGCAAGATGATGGTGACTTGGGCTTTCTATTACAATGCTGATACGTTTATAAATCACTTCAAACTCTCTAGAAAGCAGTTTGGCAATATGTATCAAGAGGTTTCAACATGTTCTTATCGGTTTATAGACTGATTCCACTTCTAGGAATTCATTATAAAGTAAGGTCTGAAATATGGATACATATCTCTGCTGAAGTTTTTATCAACATGTTCAACAATTGAGAAACTATTAAGATATGATATCTCCGGATAATGGCATAGTATGGAGAAATTAAAATAATATTTACCAAGATATTTTAATGACATGGGAAAATGAAGTGGTGTAAAATAAAGGACTCAAACTATATTTATAATGATCTGTATTTTAAAAATTCTTTTTGAGATGTCTACAGCACTTAAAGAAAAATAATGTAATTAATAATTATTTTTTTAAAAAACAAGTTTTCATTTGATATTTAAGTATTGTAAAATCCTGCCACCATCACTACCCACACCATCTTTAAATGCTTCAAGTTTAGGTCAACTGGCCTGTGACATGTGACAGGAAAAATCACATTCCTTCAGTGGTCCCAGAAGCATTACCCAGGGGTAGCATCACTCGGAGCAGGCGTGTTGATGCCAGTGATAATTACCAAGAGACTTGCCCACAGTAAGGGCTACATTGTAGACTAATCCTCCCCCCATGGATGCAATCTTGAAATGCAGATAATGAATCTAAAACTCAACTGGTTCCTTGTTCTTAGACTAGAGATAACATTCCCTTATTTATAAGTTTGACATACATCCCAAGGCATCCTATACGGTCTCATTTTACAATGGTTTCCTGCTAAAGTTAGTGTTCCTTTATACTCTCGAATGGCTCCTCTTTTATTATACATCACTCTCTGTGGTCTACGAGGTTTAGGCTGTTTGGCCTCAACAAGCCTCCCTAATCTCAGTTCCAGTTCTACTTTTCTGTCTGCTGCGGCCACTCTGGCCTTCTTCAAGACCCTCTTATTCACTCAACTGTCTTCAGAGAGCTTTTGATTTGGGGTGGGAGGTTGGCAGTACTGTGCGTTGCCGTGGTGGATGGTGGGGAAGTTAAGTACAAAGAAATGAGCCAAAGAGAATTCTTTGTCTTCCTTGTTACCTTCGATGGGCTTTGGGAAGAAAGACAAACCATCTGAGTTTGGAGCAGGAGGGGCAGGGCTGCAGTGGAAAGCCAAGGATTACACGTGTTCCCTAAAAGCAGGTATCAAAGGTGTAGGTGTGTAGATATGTGAATGGGAACACACAGGGATAAGTTACGGCAAGCGAGGCCGTAGTAATTTAGTAGAGAGAAATGAGAAGGAACAAAGAAAAAGCCAGACCTGCGAGGCAGGAAAACCGATTTATCCAAGCGGCTGCCCCTAATGAGAGCAGCAGATGACCAGCTGCACAGAGCACACTGACTATGGGATTGCAGACCTAGTTCAAGCTTTCCTGAATATAGGAAAGATCGGTGGCCACAAGCCTTCCACTACCAGACAGACTCACAGAGGCAACACGCTATACTCCAAGTAACACGCATGATGATGGGAGAACAGCATTCATTCACACGAAGAGACATAGGATGCAGAATCCAGCCTGCCCAGGGAGGAGCCTAGCAAAACCAGAAACGAATTGAGTTTAAGATACCTTCATTCTTTCAGGGGAATGAGTTTGTCAGTCGGGAGCACGAGACAGGAACTGTCCCCTGGGTCACAAGTGGAGAGGAAGGAAATCATCTGTAATCCTGAGACCCAAGGATAGAGTTGGTAACTGGAATTCACCATTAGAGGCAGCAAGATTTTAAGAGCCATTAGCTCTGGAAGGTGAGGCTTCTGATACTTAATGCTCCAGTCCGGAATGCATTTAGGCCTGTAGGTAGAACTGGAAAACAGATCCTGCCCAGGGGACCTGGCTAAACAAAAAGAGAGGCAGCACAGCAGAGGATGCAGTGACGAGGAAGCGGGGCAGAGGGGACAGAGTCTTAGGAAGCTCGAAGGTAAGGGACGTGTGTGAGAGAGACTTTCTTCACCTACAGAGAAAAGCCCACAACTTGTAGAAACTAAGCAATAAGAGAGTGACTTTTGATCCTATATTCCTTTGCTTTATTATTTAAAAAATGTCCTTGCTATAAATGCACAACAGAAAAGCCAGTCTTTTCCCCAGTATTGTCCTAATCACTTTAAAGCACAATGCTAGGAGATACGATAAAATAAACAAGGTTTTTTTGAACAGATGTTTTTTGCTACTCTGCCTGGGAACAGCTGATATACATGAGGGTCTAGCTTAAGAACCAGTTCAAAAATAATATTTTAGTTGGATCAGATACTCTTGTGATTTACACCTAACATCACCCTTTACTCTGACCAAAAGCCAAATTTTAGCAACAAAAAGAAAACAAGTGTAATTTCCTGGTTCTGAGCACCACCGAAAAGCTTTGGAGGAGACTAAGCTTAGATCTAACGCTTTCCCATTTGTCATCAGATGCCTGTGGATTGATAAACTCTGGTCTGATGCTAAAGTCTACAGCTTCCCATGAATATTGCTCATCCATGTAAGATAAGTAACTGAGCTGAAAGAACGAAGACTTTGAGCATTTTCAGCAATACTCAGGAGAAGCTGAGCAAGCCAGACTTTGAAAAGATTGACCGGCTCCTAGCTTTTCTCATGAGTCTCTAATTTTTCTTATTCCTGAGGTTTCACGTAGTCTCCTGAAATTCTAGACTCTGTTAGCCATGCTTTACAGGTTAGAGCTTCTCTCTGGTTCTCTCTCTGAATGCTTTTCCCAAGGTGAGGACTTCTTCTCTGAGAGCTTCTGCAATGACCATTCCGTTAAATTTTCATGTTCAGCTCAAATATGTGAAGTTATTTACTGGACAGATTTTTCTGTGGGGAAAATCTGAATTCTTTATTTGGGCTGATCCTCATAGGCGAACATTAATTTTAATTACTTGCATAAGACAGAAGAAATGAGAAAATAAACCATATACAAAAAAATAAACCCTCAAAACAAACAAACCCAAAATCCCAAATGTAAATTGTGAGCGCAATGTAAATTATTTTTGTACTATCACCGCATGGATTAGCTAACGCCAGATTCACTTCAATTATGCAAACGTTTCCGAATTAACTATACTGAATTATATCTCTGCTTTACTTTCAAATTAATGAAATATACGTTTCGCCCTTTAGGGAAAAGTGATACTCCTCTTAAATTTTCTACTAAGTATCTGAAGAAAATATTTCTTAGATGGGGAATTCCTTATGTCGCTTAATTGGCTTCGGAATAGGCGGCATTACGCCTTTTCCAAGTGCTTTCGGAAGTCAGCGTCAGGAAACAATATAGAGAGGAAAGTAAGTCGGTCAAAGAAAACACAAAGAGAGAAAAGAGAATCAATGGAAAAAATGGAAAGAGCCAGAGACAAGACAAATTGTAACGATCAAATAATGTAGTAACGATATCACGTGTGGGCCTACGTTAGCAGAACGTCAGTTTTAAAAAGTTGTGGTGTTGACCTCCCTGTATTTCTTTAGGGTCTTTCATTTGTTTTAAAGAACTGCATTATCTGGTACTCATGGTTTTGAAGGTAAGTAAACATTTATTGGTTAACCATTTATTTCGCCATTGTCATTTATCCTATAGTCTGTGAATTACATTCTCTAAAAAGTCATTTTGGTTTTCTTAATGGAATCCATAGAAAAAACAACTCATGAATTGATTAATGTGATATAGCTAAACAATTGGGATAAGCTCGAATATTTTGATCTCTTATTAGTGAATTTTTGAGGTCATTTTTATGGCCTGGTCTTATTTCCATTTTAGACACCGATTTCATTACTCTCAAAGATTCTGCCCAATGTGAGCATCGAGTCTTTACAAGACTTGAGAAGAACATTCTTCTGTTTCTTTGAGACCACACTGCATGGTTGGCGCAATTTTTCCTTTACAAATTGTAAATGTTTGCTCTTACTACTTTCTTTCTAAATCCCTCCAGAATTAATTTTATGCAGAAATTTTAGGTCTAAATTAACTCAAATGTTCCCAGTACTACATAACTTATTTAAATTTTTGAAAGCTGGCAATAATTTATGAAGTAATTGTTTTTTGACTAAAAATATTTTGGTGGGGGGACAGCCAATATACTGTGGCCTTACTAACGCCTGCATCCGTGACAAAAACCCTGCTGGGAAACACAGCTTCTCAACAGCATAGACTTATGGTCAGTGATGTGCCGAGCTCTAAAGATGTTTGGGACATGTTAGCAGGTGAGGTTCTCATACTTATTTGAAACATATCAAAACAATCTCTCTTTTTGGCCTCAGAAACGACCTAGCCATCTAAAAAAGTTTTCAGTTATACCCAATCCAGGAGAGTATAATCAGAAAAAGCACCGGACTTGAAGTCAAAAGAACCTGGCTGGAATCCCAGCTTCGAATTCATTACCTCATTTAATCTTTGACAAGTTAATTTACCTTCTGAAACCTCAGTGTACTAAAGTGTAAATTGAGGATAACAATACTACTTTTAAGGGCGATTTCAGAATGTTCCTGGTACAGACCTAGTAGGTATTAGATGCGCAATATGTGGTAATCTGCTCTTAGTTGGATGCTACATTGATATGATAGAAATATCCAATATGATTGACAACAGGAGATCTTATTTTTCTGTGTACTTTGATTTTTTACTTTGAGTCATCTGGAATATTAAATCTCATACCCAAATTATTTTGATTCCAAAATTAATATTATCCATGTTTAGTTTGGAAAATTAGGAAGAGTGGACATTTGTTTGAATTTATCTAAATCCATGGGTTTTGGATAGATGACTAATCATTTCTATTATTTTAAACCTTTCTATTACCTTTTCCAGAATTCTAGAAGCTTTTAAGTACTTTTTGTTTCTTACGTTTATGCTGTTGGTAGAAAAAAACGGACCCATATTATTAATAAGATAATTATATGGAATTGTAAAGTGAGAACCATGACTTGTCACATTGCTAACACGAGACAGCATTGTAGCAATTTTAGTTACTGAGACCGAGAGAAGGAAAATTCACTTTGAAAGAAGACCTTAGACCCAGGCCTGTGTAGGAAACAAATGGGAAAATGATACTGACTTAACGTCTCTCCAAATATTTGAGTTTCCCTCTTCACATATTTCTCCCTTCTCTTCCTTCTTTGTCTCAAAAATTTCACATCACTCCTCTGCACTTAAAGAAATAACTGGAAGGAAGGAAAAAGTCAACACTTAAACACTGTTCGCCTTCATTATTCTCTGCTCTACTCCCTTCTGCTAATTTTTCAATAATACAGAAAATTCTACATTACGCTGACTTTTACAGCATGTGCTTCTTTTATATCCTCTTTATTTCCATTTCTGTCCACTCTCCGGGGCTCGTTTAACTTTGGGACTTCACTGGTTAAGTCATTTTCCAAAACCGACTTGACCATCTGCTATTCCTATTATGCAAGGCAATGTCAGAGGCAATGAGATTAAGAATATGTGATTTCATCAATGTGTTTTCAGTCAGATAAGTAAAGTAAGACATATTACCCATGTGTATTTTTAAGGATTCTTCAGAGAAACAGAACCAATAGTGTATACACATACAGACAGAGAGAGAAAGATTGCTTTATCGTGAGGGATTGGTTCGTGTGATTTGGAGGCTAACGAGTCCCAGGATCTACAAGCTGGGACCTAGGATAGGCGACGGCATAGTTCTAGCCCAAACGCCCTCAGGCTCAAGACCCAGGAAGAACTGATGTTTCATTTGGGGTCTGAAGGCAGGAAAAACCCTGAGACCCAGTCTTCTTTACTAGTATGAGGGTAGACATTTTGTTCTATTTACGTCTTCGACTGACTGAATGGGTCTCACCTACGTTAGGGAGGGCTGTCTGCTTTACTCGGTCTACCAGTTCAAATATCAATCTTGTCCAGAAATTCCCTCACCAACGCACCCAGAATGTTTGACCAACTGTCTGGGCACTACACGGTCCAATCGAGCTGACATGAAATTAATTGTCACACCACAGTACAGGCGGGAATGAGGCATGAGCTAAGGAGTGTAACCAGTTATTGGTTCTGGGTAAGTGATGCTCAGATCAACATTTAGCAGCCCTGACCTCTGGTCTCTATTTCAATCTTATATTTCTCACTTCTTATGCTTTGTTCACTATAAATTCCTTCATGTTTAAAAAAAATTGAAGATGTTGTAAGCACTCTCCAAGCACTGTCGACGTCTCTGTAAGTGGCACTATTGATCTTTTCTTTTTCTAGCTTTAGAAAATCTTCTGATATTTTTCAAGTCAATAATCCCATCATCGAACAACTACCAAATTCTACTGTTTTACTTTTAAATGTCTCTTGTATTTACTTAGTTATTCCCACTCTCAGCATGCTAGGGTCACGAATTTGTAATTCCATATCTGGATTGTTGCAACAGCATCCAGATTCAACATGTGTCACTTATTCCTTTTACTGCCATCGATTTGCATTTAAGATTAGACTTTCTAAAACTCAAGTTCTCTCTTGAGTCTCTTAGTCCCGGGAAATACACAGGGCTCATGATGGCCTGACATAGCATGTCTAATCTCTTTGTTAAATTGTTTGATTAAATTAAATCCTGAAATCTCCAAAATCAGACCTTGGTCATTGATCCACTCTTCCCTCCATCGTTCCCATCTTAAGCTCTTGATACAGTCTTCACAGTTCTCCTAGCCTGTGTTTCTAGCCCCACCATATGATTTTACTTTCATGTCATTGCTCATGCCAATTTCTGGCCATGTTCTTTCTCTTTAATCCCAATCCAAATTGTATTCACTTTTTAATTACTCCTTTAATTAAGGTTGACCTCTCCCTGCCTCAATGCAAACTTCCTTTGATGACTTAGATTCTCAGTCATATCTGAATTTTTGTTGTATTTATAATCTGCCTCACTTAGCACTTGATCATATGTTTCTATGTATTATTGCATCATTATTTTACATTTATTAGCTTTATTCCTCTTAAATACATCTATGTATTATACTTAATAATACACATATTCCATGTATTATACTTAGTAATGCATGTGAAACCTTGATTAACTGATAAATATGCTCATTCTTAATAATACACATAAAGAGTCTACGTATTATACTTAGTAATGCATGTAAAACCTTAACTGGTAAATATGCTCATTCTGCTTTTTCAATATAAAATATCACAGACTTTTCCAAAGATAATTTCAGACTTTTAGACTGTGGTCCTTGTGTTATTTTAAGCCTTTTAGTATTCTGCTCCCAAAATATAATACTTTAGCGGGAAATGACCTACAGTATCTGTGTATGTGGCTCATGAGTCAGGAGAGGCATGAGGTCATTTCCCAGTGGAGGGAGAGAAAGACTAAATATCTACGTCTGGGATTTACTTAGTCAATAAAAGAGAGAAGAAAGGTGGGAAAAGCAAACGGACACCTTGACACACCCTATTTTCCCTGCAGGGTGTCTAGATGAAACGGGGCGGTACGGGACATACATATTCCTAACCAGTGGAGCATATCTGAAGTGTTGATTCTACATTTTATATTGTAAAATTTTTCTAAATGACTTTATGAGATGAATCAAAAGTAATGCAGAAAAAGAGGATCGTGAAATCCCACTGATTAGACTTGTGGGAGTAGGCTGAGGACCTATCATTTACATTGAAGGAGGGAGTGAGCAGGTGAGCTGTGACTTGCTGTGGCAGTTACTGCACCGTGAAAATCACCTGCCCTGACAGATGTCCTAAAATCCACTATGAGCACCCCAACTTTGACCTCTGTACTAAACCATCCAAACAAAACTCAAACACAACTTTCCTTTCTCTGCTGAAAGTATACTTGCAGTGGTTTCTTTCATCTTTTCAGAATATTCATGTTTTAATAATAATTAATATTTTGGTTATCTCTATTATTAGTATTAACTCTAGTTAGATAATTCAATTAAAGAAATATTGCCATTAGATACCCTTTAACATTTATAACTATGAGGTTCTCTGATTCAGTAGATTATCCAGTGAGCAGATTTTCCTTTTCCCACGCACCAGTGAAGCAACAATGTACATTAATTATGTTAGTAGGTGGTGCATTTCTGCAAATCCGCCTTGATACATGTGTGGTGTGCATGTGTGAGTCAGTGAGGACACGTGGGCACTCTGCAATAGTCAGGAAGAGGAACTTGGCCTAGTATTTAGCAGAGGTTTAACCGTCTGGGGTAAATAAGTGCTATGACTATTCTGAGTATCCAGAACTCTTCCAATTGTTTCCTCATAGGTCCCTGTAACATCTCTGGCATCTTTTGCACTGATTTCAAAGCTGTTCCTATAGACTCCGGAGTCACTTAGATTGATTTTAACCTAACCAGATCACAAAATAAGATACCTTAGGGTATTTGATAGCCGCATAATGTGTAGGTTATTTCCCGAGGTTGCTTGTAGGCTGAGAGCTTTGAATATTATATATGCTAAAACTAAGAAGGCAGCAATCAGATTTTCTACACCACAGTGTTCTGGGGCTTCTAAATCCATTTTGATCAGTTCTGTCCCAGTCTTCATGGAAAGAAACACTCATTTGCTTTTCAATCTCTGTTTTAAAGTGTCACTGTTATTGTGTAGAACATCTGCATGGTAAAATAAATAGATACATATTTATTCATTATGTATCTATTCATAAAAGAAATCTTCCCGACTCAACTAACTCCAGGGAAAATTCTTTGAAAATGTTATGATTTTTATCTACCATTGTTTGTCACAAGACTCCAGACCATATTGAACATTTCCAGTGTTATTTTGTTGTTGTTTGTTTGCTTTTTGCTTCCTGTTAGTCTGAGGTTCCATTAGGTATCATTTCTCATCTTGGAGGACTTCCGTTAGTATTGCTTGTAGTGCTGGATTTTCTCAAGTTTCTTTGATCTGAAAATGTCTTTATTTCTTTTTCATATTTGAAGGACGATTTCATTGGACACAGAATTCTGGGTAAGATTTTTCCCCCAGCAATTTAAAGATGTCACTTCATTGTCTTTTGATCTGTTAGTATTGTCTTCTTCCCTTTTGACTAATATTGTCTTTTTTTTTCCTCTCTCTCTCTGGCTGCTTCTAAGATTTTTCTCTTTGTCTTTATTCTTTGTCAGTTTATGATACGATTGTATGTGGTTTTCTTTATGTTTATCCTTCTTCAGGTTCTTTGAGGTTGGAATTCTTCGAGTTCACAATCTCACCATTTTGGTCCACTCCTCTGGATAATCAGAGGATGTTATTAGTAAAAAAAAAAAAAAGTAAGTTTCCCAGAATTAGCCACAAAAATCTAGCTTTATATAACTACACACACACACGTTTTATTTTTCCAGCAACACTTTTATTTCATAAATTCTGAAGATATTACTACACAACTGTTGCCACAAAATGGGATATTGAAAATTAAGATTTTTTGACATGTTACAGTTCCTATTGATGACAAGAGCCAAAATGTGACTCTGGGAAATGGAGTGTGTAGAATGTGGGGAAGGTGAAAACTGCTAAGATCAGAGTAAAAATATGGGATTTAGTAAGAATTTTTTATAAAGTAAAAACATTAGGTTGAATTTTTTATGATGACAGACCGTCCTAGGATGATGTTAGATAGAAAAAATACAATTGATCAAGTATTAATTTCTTGATGACTGAGGGTGAGTTACCAGGAGGTCAGAACATGATGATGATGAAGAGAGAAGCCACATATTCCTTGGTTTTTAAATCAAATCCACTTTTATATTATTAGTTGTTAATAATTTCTTTACCAGTTGATTTATTGAATCTTCTAAGGATGATCCACTTTTCTATCTTTGCTTCCTTCTCTGTACCATTTTCTTCCTCCTTAATGATTTGCTTTGTAGCTTTCTACACTCAGCAGAGTTCACCCTTCAACATGATTTTATATTAAATAGCACGAGTCTGCAGAAAATATGTGGGTAACTTGTATGATCAATTTTAACTCAATAATCAGCTTAGTAAATTTCTACATCCTGACACTATAGTAATCACTTCTTTTCATCTGGTAACAACCCATTCCATACTCTAAGCTAGAATGAAGATTTGCAACTTATTGTCCACTGTTTATCATTTGTTTTCCATCACTCTGGGTCATAAATATGCTATCTTCTCTGTATGGAATATGCACTTAACCTATCACTGAATCTTCCACAACTCCTTAATCTGAACTATGTGTAAAATAACACCTTTCCCAAAATACTCCTAGTCTAAACTCCACCATCATATGACATCAAACAAATTCTGGTCACTCAGATTATTCTAGTCTTGTGTCAGCAAGTTGCTCTCCCTCTGCTCAGGTGAAGCTGCTGTTTCTTTGGGGTGCACGGCCTGACGGTGTGTTTTAGGTTCGATACCCTTATCACACAGCATGTGTCTGACTGTCTTATCATTCATTTCCCATCTATAAATAAAAATGGTACAAATATTCAGAAACTTCTATCATTTTTTTCCCCACTTATTAATATTTACTGAGCATGAATTACATCCAATTTTATTATACCAGGGAGAGAAACTTAAGTTAAATTGGGTAGATATGTTTGTTTGCCTATTTTCCCAAGGAAAGTTAGATGGGGCAATTTCTAAGATAATTTTAGCTCTTACCTTGTTGAAGGTAAATGCACAGTAGATCTCCTCTGTTTTTCTCTAAAAGGACAGTAATCGTTCAGTCTTAATTTCATGAAAACAAGCTCAATGGTGTTGGCTAATCAGCTATTGTCTTCCTCAACTCATTATTGTCTGGACTACTCAGCTCTTATTTTCGTCTACCCTCACTTTTTTGTAATACATTATTGGACTTTAACGTTCCCTGCTGACTCCACTCAAACTAATTCCCTTTAAGAGAAAAGAATACAAAAAAAAAAAAAAAAAAAAAAAAAGAAAGGTATTTGATGAGCAGGTCTAAGAATGTATTAGTAAACCCCTGAGCTGTCCATCTCTCAGAAGCAGCTTACATCTGCCGCCTCTACCTCCATTCGCCTCTGCAACTCTCAAGATTCAGATAAAATGCTTTTCTCCTATAAGGCTGTCCCTATTGTACTAGTCAGAAATTATCACTCATACTGTGTATCTCACATAGTGTTATAATTCAACTGTTTCATAAATTGACCTCTGCTTGACCTATGGCTACGGTGTTCATGTATCTTTGGCTTTACCAGAGTAGGAGTGGCTGGAAGGATGGGACTGGGTCTTTCTACGTGTGTTTCATCAGTGGCCAGGACTTGTTTCTGATTCACAGATGTTTGCTCAAACTTTCCAATTGCCCTTTAAATGGTATTTTTCAAAAGTATCATATTCTCAATATATATTAAGTATCTGGGCTAGCTATATATTAAAGAATGGCTTATCCATGAGAAAACAGCCACATGAACCATCTTGACTTAACCCGAAAGGATCTGTGAAGAACAAACAGTTCATAGCCTGTCGTACTCTTGAGACTGTTTACTGTAGATAAGGGAATGGCAGGCCCATGACGTAGCTTTCAAACGAATTCGGTAGGTATGTACTAGTCCATGCACCAATATGTATCTTTAGCGAAAATGTAGAATGTAGAATCAGAAAAGATTTTATACCATGAAAATTGACACTTAACAATGTTAGCGAAACTTTAAATTAGTGGTATTTGTAAATGGTTGGAGACCACTATCTCCCCATGTTGAGAAGAGGGCGTGATTACCTCACATCATCTTAATACAACAAAGGAAAAAATGACCCTTCAGCTCTCCTTGCCCCCTTTGTAATTTTGCTTTCTCGTTTCTGGTAACTGCCCCCTCCCAACAGCCTCATGCGTGGCACAGCGCGCACAAGCACAAAGAAGTCAGCTGCTCTTTGCAGTTATCACCGCTGACAAATTTCCTCTGGCCGCATTTCCACGTGTTTAAACCCTCGACACAACCCCATTTGGCTGATATCTTATTAGAGATCACATCTGACGTGAGACCCAGCCTCGGCCAGAAGAACGGAGTTGGGACACGTCCAAGGATTATCTTGTCCTCTGAATATGGAGGAAGGAGAGGCTGGGTGACCCGAGGGGCTGGAACCCCACGCTACCCTCGAGCTCATGTTCTCAGGGCTTTTGGCTCAGCACCTCTGCCAGAGTGAGGTTGTGGTTCCCCGAAGGATGGGCTCATTGTTGTCATGCTTCCAGCCTCCAAGGCAAAATACATCGTGTGACCAGCCATGTAGGCAGTGCCAAAAACCACCTGGAAAAGACCCACGGTTGTCACAGGGCCATGTGGAAATGGGAATCATTGAAAGTGCTGACCACTACAAAACTATGACAATTTTGTTTTTTACCCTTAGCCAGATGATGGTTAAATAAAAGGACCGAAGAGAAGGCATTTAGAGGAAGAATTCAACTTGCTAAAAGTGACATTTATTTTCTTCTGACTTACTATGGCCCACATGATGTTATTCTAACTGACCTATTTAGAAATATTTAAGAGTAATATAACAAGCAGTTGGTGGAGGACTGGCAATTTTCTTAAGCTGGTTCATGCGTCACTCTGCTTTTGTTTGTCCAGCTGCCAGTATAAATTATGATCTGTTGAAGTGGATCTCGCTTGGCGCCCTCGAAAGTTGGCCCGAACGTTTGGACGGTCCCATGTATCTCTTTGAACAAGTGCATCATTCAGGGGACTCGTGCAGTTCAGACGATGCGCAGAGATTCTGCGAGCACACAGGCCGTCGCTATTGGTGGGAAGATGAAACAAGGAGAGAGACCGAAGGGCATTCGAGTCTGTCCAATTCTAACTGTTACTCGGTGTGCCGGGACAGCGTGACGCCAAGACCTCACGGGTGCGTCCGGCCATCCGGGCCGCCCCAGACATTCCGCCTCACGGCCCGTGTGCCCGCCCCGCTCCTGCTCGCTTTCTCCCGAGCAGGTCCTTCCTCCGCCGTTTCTGACCCGAACCTCCCTCGGGGTTTGGCCTGTGCTGCTCCGGTCTGGACGCCTCACAGGGAGGCTGAGAATGGCCCCTGCGGACAGCCGTGGGAGGCTGTCCCTTATACAGCCGTTCCCTTCTGACCCTGTGTCTCCTCTCTCATCACACTGAATTCATGCTCAGTAAATCTGAAATTTGATTGTGTTACTCTCTATGATTATCTCCTCAACCGTGTACCGTTTAAAGAAAGTTAGAAGACCGTAAGAACACGGGTCCTATTAACAACCTGGACGTTCTCCTGCCTCGAGTCCCGTGCCCCTCCCCCACTCCTCGCGCCCACACTTTCCTCCCTCTTCTCTGGGTTCCTGGGCACAAGCAGAAATGCCCGAAATGCGCCAGGGAGCGTGCGTGTGTTACGTGTTTCCCGCAGGAGACTTCTTTTAGTTCTCGCAAGGCCCCTGTGAGGTGGATGAATTGTCAGCTCTCCTTCAAAGAGCGAGAAGGCTGGGCGTGGGGCAGGTTAGGTGACTCGCCCTCAGTCCTGGAGCTGGGCCGTCACGGGGCAGGACGCAGGCCGGGGCGCGGCTGGCTCCCCGACCACCTGCCCACCGCCCCGCCAGACGGTCTCTGCTTTCTCCCCGCAGTCTGTGGGGAGCCTGGGAGTATGAGCCTTGCACCTGTGCAGCTCGAGGTTGTTTAGAGCTGAGAAGAGAAGGAAGAAGACGACTTATTGCATGTCTCGCGGCTTAATTCCCTCCACTTTCTGGAAAAGAACAGTATAACGTTCTGTGTTTCAAGGGTTTTCGGTTTTTGGGTGCCAACTGTTACTTTTCAGATCCTTGAAAGGCCAGCTGGAGGACGTGGCCCTGCGCCAGGACACAGACGTGGAGGCCATAAGGATCACACGGCCAACGTTACAGCGTAGTGGCAGGGTGTACACACCGAAGGAAAGAACTTTAACAAACAAGAAGATTGCAGGAAAATGGGTATTATGAGATGACTTTCCCACAACAAAGCTGGGAAATTGTTCTCTTTGCTCTAGTCAGCGTTGGTTAGAGATACGGAGGTCTCCACAGTTTCACTTCAAATGCTAAATAAAGGGCAGTCACTTAAAAAAGGAGCTTAAGTTTCTAAGAGTTCACATTAATCACAATTTAAACCTTTTATGTAGTTTTCTTCTGCTCATAGCATGAGCTGTACTTCTCATTAAGCTAAGCTACGTTCCTTTTGACTTTCAGATATCTGAGTAACTCAATAGCCAAAAAGTATTTATTGAGTTCATATTATGGACAAATTTCTTTTCTGGACACTGTGGGGCTGCAGATGATACAGTCCTTATTCATGAGAAATTTATGATTGTGTGGTAGTTGGAAGAGTAATCTGCATATGACAGAGAAGAAACAATAAAGCACATAATCAAATATGGGATGAAATGGTATCGGTTATAGAGGAGGTAAAGGTTGGTTTGTACTTCTTCACGTGGTCCCCAAAGGGATTTGAAACAATCTGTGGAAGTAGCCCAGGAGCCCATAGCGAAGGTCTGTAGCGGCGAAGAGAATGTGGGTTTATGCCACTGGGGACCCGACCTGAGTAGAGCTGAAGCATCGCCTCATATGGAGGCAATTGACCTGACCAGCTTAGCGTTAACAGGAAATAGGAACAGACAGTGTGATGGAGAAAGGATTTATATTCACGAAGTAAGAGCCTTCTGGAACTTTAAATCGAGGAATTAAAAGCTGTAAGGGTATATATGATATTATGATATTATGGTAAGGTGTAAGGGTATATATGAGAATAATAGGTTGGTTATACAGCATTAGGAAAGACTGAAGTCAAATGGTTAAGCATTTATTAGAACATCCCACACCCTGGGTGCCTAAGATGGGGTGATCAAAGTTCAAATGGAGAGAATAAAGGGATATGCAGATATTTTCAGGGGGAAACTGGTAGGTCTGGGCTACGTTATATGCTGGACACGAACAGGAGACCAACGGTGACACTAGTGGAGACAGAGGTTGAAACAAAATATTTTGCGAAGCATCCGATAATCAGCCTGTTAACTGAGTTCGAATTTATCTAATAGAAGGTAGTAGGGAGTATGGGGCTGGGACTTAAGCGAGAGGTTCGGTCTGAAGGTAAAGCCTCTGGACAGCGTTTTCAAGGAGGTAATGTGAAGAGATAAGGGACGCGAGGCCTGGCACTGACATATCAAAATCTAGAAGGTAAATGTGGAGGGGAAAGGGAGGTTAAAGTGTTAGGCAACAACGCTGTATAAAAGCTGTTCTAAAATAAGCAGACATATACGGATTCGAGTGAGAGAACAGTAAGCAAGGAGAGAAAGAAAAAACACTGAACATCCTGCAAGGGGCTAAGGAATAATTGTGGAAATGAGATGCCTCACCTCCAAAATCACCTCCTTCAGAAAAGTATGAAGTTAAAGGTATAAGTTTGAAGATTTAATGTTTAAAAGAAAGATAGCTCTTCTTCTAAGAACAGAAGAGGGAAACTAATTACAAAGTAGGTATACTCATGAAAAAAAGTGTCTTGAGATAGAAATGAGGGTATATTCATCCATCCTTCCAACCATTTATACGGCCCAGGTTTACTGTTGTACCAGGCGAGAGATCAGAGATGAGCAGTAGAGTCTTCTTACCTTATTGCCTAGTGAAGGAGACATGTGTGCAATCCACTAGCGACTCTAACCATACAAATAACTACAGTCTTCTTCTGAGTCAGTGGTCCTCATGGTATCACTATGACCCGAGAATACAGTCCTACTGAAACTGGACCAGCAACCTGTGTTTTAAAAGCCCTCAGGTGATCCTGATCATGCTAAAGTTTAAGAACCTCTGCTTCAAGAGAACTGGGAAGGTAGGCGAATTACAAGCGTGTAGGCCCTCCCATCCCCTAGAAGCCTCTGTGGGTGGGGTGGAGTTTGGGAGGCCCTTGGTGAAGCCCATCTATGCCTTTCAAGGGGTACATAACAAAATTAATTAGGATATCGGTGTGCTGATGGGGAAAGATGATAAAAATTTATTCTGTGTATCATAAATGCATGTTAGCTACCATTAGTCTTTTGGACGCATATGCCTTGCATTTGTTGCCTATTTTATTAGGGATTCTGTTTGGGCATTTCCTGTCAGAAAAGGAGAAGTGGGGCGGGGGGCGGGGGGTTTACACCACAGTAGAGAGTGGGGAGATTAAGTGGTAAGTGCAGTCTTGAAATTTCTTCAAAACACTCATTATAATCAGTCACCATCCGTGCATGGAACATCAGCCCTACACAGTGACATCTTCAAATTAGTCAAGGCCTTTATTTTCTAGCATATTTTTAGCATATTAGATCGAATAGCTTATTATACTATGTTCACTTATTCTTAAGTAATCTCAACATGCAGATGAGCCAGGGTGAAACGGCGTGTTTGATCCCAGTTCAAGAATACTAGCGAGCACGGTTCCTTGTTCTCCTCACCTCAGTCATCCCTTCTTCCTTCGATTTCCTCCCCCATACTTCCTAACACCTTTCATCGTCCAGGGACGACTCCTGACCTGTATATTTCTCTCTCTACTCTTGTGTCCTTAAATGACTAGCACACTTTCAAGGATTTCACTTGCATCTCTATTTTGAAGATTATCTATGTTTATTTCTAGTCTTCTAAGAGTATTTTGAAGGTCTAGTGGTCTTCTTTGGAATCATAGTCTACTAAATCTCATGGGACTCAGTCTTCGTTTGCTTCCAAATGCACGTACTCTCATCTAACCAGCCATACATAGCTAGCAACATCAAACCCCTCCCCTGCCTGGACTGAGAAGATACGCCGTTACTTATTCACTTATTAAATAATTCTCTAGTGTCAGCTGGTTTCTGGGTAGAACCTGACCTGCAGTGTATTCTACGCGCTGCCCGCATCTGCCCCAGCATAATAAATCCTGACCACTATCCAGTTCTCAGTACTATGTCTCCAGGTCCGTGGCCTGATATTTGGATAGCACTTCAAACTCAACACATACAAATTAAGCTTCTCATTTTACTCTTGAAATGGGATTTTCTTCCCAAATTCTTGGTCAAAGATATATTTTTCCAAGCTTGCCAGCTTAGAACTTTTGAGACATTTAAACCATATTATGATCTACTTATTAAAACCTATTCCTTGGCTATATCTAATCACTTTGTCTCACAAGAGTGCTATCATTTTTGTACCTGTTTCTAATTTCTACCTATTTCCCTTATGTGGAAGGGAAAAGTCCCATGAAGGCTCTGTTTTTATCTTCATAAAATTTATTCTTAACCATCTTTTATGTTCATTTATTTTCATCATTTTATTTTAATTTATTGATAAGTAATCCTCAATTAATATTTGCAGATTTCCCTTCATTAAAAAATTCTTGATGACTTTCTTCTACTTAGTCTATGAACATATTTAGTTATAAATTCTATTCTATAATTTTTAATAATTTATTTCTACAGCTTATATATAAGAACCTTAAGAGCATAGGCTGATTGATTCTGTTATTATTTCTGTTATCTTTAGTACTCAGCAGAGGATTGAAAATTGATAAGCATCTAATAATTATTTAATAATTGGTAATTTATTTATAAAAAGCTCACTTTGTTCCAGAATGATGGTATAGTATAGCAACTAAGAAAACAGACTTTGTCCTCGGAAAGACATAGTTTTGTATTTGAGTGTGAACACTTTCCAGCTTTGTGAACTTGAGTAAATGGCCTAATGTCATCAAACCCCGGTGCTTTTTTTTAACAGTAGGGATATATGAAAACTTTCTCATAGGTAGTGGATTGTCGTGAAGATTAAATTTCACCTTAGGAGAGTTCCTGTGATAGGAAGTCTCAGCATAGCATATAAATTATTATTTTTATCATTATTTGCTATTATTAAAGAATATTGAGTGACACTGAAAAATGAATAAGAGCAATATTTAAAGAAAGGTAATAATATAAAATCATAGCCAGCAAAAGCACAAATAGACCAGAGACATAAAACCACAAGGACATGTAGATATGCAGTCCTAGGGTCAGTGGTGGGCACAAAAAATTGAGTATCAGGTTTTCTGTTCACCAAAGCAGAAAGGAAACATAATTATAAGGTTTGCAATGGTCATAAAGGAAAAAGAGGCAAAATCTGTCATAGAGATGAAGACCTTCCTATTACCTCTCAGAAATACGCTTTTTATGCTGAAACGAGGTGGAAACACTGAATGATGGGGTTAACAGCACCCCAGGAATAGCTCTGTTATCGTTGAGATTGTACCGTATCCCTTTGAGTTGGCACTTCTACACTCGAGGCACGGTACCAATGCACAAGGCACTAAGAGCAGTACTGGAGCATGCTGAAAGAAATGTGGTTCAAAGTGTGGCTCTCTGTTGACATATGGCTTCATCCAGAAATACCACCTAGATGATCTAGATAGGCCCTCCAAACAATCCTATAGAAACACTGATAGCGTTTTTGAAAGTTTACGTACCACGAATTGAGATTGTTTCAAAAATGTTTTAGCTCCTTTCTTTTCTCTTCCTCCAAAGCCCTCACTCTGCTAGGTAGCTGGATTTAGGGGCAAACATATCCTTACATTTGCCAATTAAGAAAATCTCAGACCCTCACAGGTTAAGTTGATCTGTTTTGGGTAGATACCCGGTAGTTCAGGGCTTCTCCCCTAACTGCCCACCCAAGATGACATCAGGGGGTCGAGGAAATCTTGGATGACTTCATGAGGATAGAGCTTTTTAATTGTCTGTCTTTATGTCCCTGGAATGCTAATTAGCTTGTTTCAAAGTCTGTATGCCTGGTAGCTGGACATTATGTTAATGTCTGCTCTTGAAATTGCAGAGGGTGAAACTTGCATCTGTCAGTCACTCAGGACGGTCTGAGTCCAGTGGTCCTCCCTTGCTGATTTGTCTACACTTCAGCATTGCAGGTCTTCTGGATTTCAATCAGGTGATTCATCTCCACTCTCTGGTTGGGATCTCCAATCCCACCTGCAGCCTCTGTTACGAGGTTACCTCCATCCTTCCTCATTGTCTCTCTTCGGTCCCCCAACCCTCTCCACCACTGGAACATGCTGAAGATTGCTTTCTGTGATATTTATGATCAGAGGAAAATTTGGCACATGTTATATTTGCTCGGCTCTCTGCTCAGGTATGGCATGCTATCAACGCCATCACTTCATCAGCTGCGGGGATCACGTGTGAGTATGGGGCGCCATGCAATGTGCTCTCCTCCTAAAAGCCCAAACTAGACGTGAGTCAAACCCTTTCTCCTTTTGTCTGTCTGCTTCGGATATATGAAGTGCCTGCCTTTTGCCATCATGCTTTATCTCCCAAAATTGTAACCTGGAGGGATGAGTTATGGCTGTTGCCTCTTCCTGTTTCTCTTCTTATTACGTTCTCTGCTTTCATTTTGTTCCTCTTCTATCTAGAAGGGACTTCTCTTATGTGACTACCTCCTCATCCTTAAGGGTCATTTACTCATTTGCTTCCTTGGGGTCATAAATGGCAAACAGGCTTTGCAGGAACATGACTTACAGGAAAGATAATGATTATTTCAGTTCATTATTTTCAGAATATTAACCCATTATGTATAATTTTGCTCAGCAGAATTTTTCATAACTGCTGATTACCAGACAGTCTCAGGTTTCTGTCAAATGTCTGAAATGGAACATTTTCAAGAGAGTTTACCGCTATTTCCATCACCCTTCCCAAGGGTGGCCTGATTACAAAACTCTAATCGTGGCCTTTGTGAAGGACGAATGATGGACTCTGTAATAGACAATCTGCCTAATGGCTCTGGGCACCCTAATACCGCCATCCCACATGTGAATTTCTAAAGGTTTACGGGGCAGCTAATAAGAGTTTCCCACAAAGTTTATCCAGACCTTCTTCTCAGTGAAAGGACCAAAGAGAATTGATGACTCTGGCCAGAGTGCAGATGGCTTTTGGAGAGCCCAAGTTTTTTCTGGCTGTGTGCTGAAGTCCTGGATTAGAAAAAAACCATGCTGATATAGCATCTGTTCATTTATCAAATTTAACAAACAACTTTTGAATGCCTACTATAGGCGAAGTCTGAAACGATGCCATAAGTGTGTTAAAATCTCTCAGTCTACTGCCCACAGCAAAGACCTCTTGGGCTTTATTTTGATATATTCTTGGCACATGATAATATCCTACCCTTTGGTCACTCTGCTGTTCTTCTCTAGCATCAAGTTTATCCTAAAAATTAGGGCGGGGGGAGAGAATAAATAAATAATATATTTTGTACCTAAAATAGAACTTTAAGGCTCTTTGTCTCTATAGGGTGACCACACAATTTCGGAAGAATCCTAATATCCAGGTCCTTTTTTCTTTCACTAAAGAACCAACACTCATACCAACTCCAACCATCTTCCTCTGAAGTATGCTTGGTTCTTCATGTGTTTCACCAGAATCAATATTTTAAACCAGAATTTACCAGTGTAGACTGCATCTCTTATCTGCTCAGCACGGATGTGATTTTTAGACCTTCTGGAGCCAGACGAGTATACATGCAATTATACAATCTCTCAGACCCAATAAATCCCAATGGATTTGCATGCCTCAGAGTTCTCTAACTTGCCATTCTGCTGACACCCGCGCAGAATCACTGACTCAGTGCAGAGCTCCTCGATGCTCGTCCTCCCTCAGGGCTGGCTAAGTCTACAAATTTGTAAAATCTAGTTAAGCCATGCGATTCTTCCTGATCCGCTACATGCTTTGGTCTTAAGAACCCTGAGATTATTACCTGAGATTTCTGAAGACTCTCTAGAGGTAGAAAAAAATATGTACACATTTTAAGGATTAATTAGACAACTGAAGGGGTGCCTTCATCTTTTACTGACCCTAAAGGAAGCATGGACTATGGGGTTCATACACTTCGCTTAACAGCCACCACACAAGCCCCTGAGATGAAAAGTTAGGGTGACCTCCTCTTTACCCAAGGCCATGAAATATCCAGACTATCAACCTATTAAATCTACAGTAGCAGCTAACTACATGTTCATATGGGGCCTCATTTCCTCCACTGAATCATAGGAAGATGGACATATAGCCTCAAATTCAGTAGGACATGGAAGGTAGACAAGGACCTTTAAAACGTAGATGGTTTATTCTAGGAGTAAGGCTACCGAATTATTAAGATGTAAGTTTCCAGTCACAAGCTCCTATAACACAACCTGTGCAAGCTGCATCTTCAGCTCTGACATCTGTTTGTTTGCTTGGTAAATACTTCAATATGCACTGTTTACCAAATTAATTTTAATTAGTTAACTAACTTTTAGTTTCATTAGGTTACAGCCTTCCCGATGACCCTCACCTGCTGGTCCTTGGCCTTGTGGGGTGTCGCCCCACACTGGCTAGGTCTGAGTGGTTTGCATGCCCACTCGAACGGTGCAGAGATGCTGCTGCGGGACATCCTCAGGTTGGCCGTAAACACCCTGGGCCTTCCACCTTGCTCCCTCTTGGCTGCCTCACTCTGGGGGCAGCTGGCTTCAGTGTTGTGAGGACACCTGAGCAGCTCTCTGGAGAGGTCCATGTGGGGAGGATCATGTGTGTTGGCCTCCTGCCAACAGCACCAACTTGCCAGCCAAGCGAATGAGCCATCTTAGAAGCTAATCCTCCAGGCCCATTGAGGTCCTGGCCAACATTTGACTGCAACCTTATGAGAGACCCTGAGCCAGAACACCAACTAAGTCACTCTCAAATTCCTGACCCATGGAAACTGTGTGAGATGATCTTGCTGTTTTAACCTCTAAGTTCTGAAATAATTTGTTATGTAGTGGTTGATAAGTTATAGTATATTTCCTATAGAAGAAGGTAGGTATTTAGCTCTCTTTCAAGATCCACCCCCTTCCCTACAAACATACAAATTCACACTTCTTTCCTCATCCTTCCAACAGAATCATTTCATATCTTTGGGTGATAGCGCCAGTCATCGTTTTTATTATTATGTATATATAAACATTCATAACAGGGCCACTTAGGAGTCTGTGATATTTCCTTTCTTCTACAATGTTTCATAAATATACTCTCGACATGTTCAAAAGTATCACGAAATCTATCGATTTCCTTTTCTTCCCCTTGGAAATGCTACCGGAGTTCTTTGTGCTTCAGTTCCAGTCTAGAATGGCTGCTCTCGAGGCTGCTGCGAAGCTTCCGCTTGGAGAAATTCCCTCACCACCATGATGGGTTCCTCCATTCTCTTCTGGCACCAGATTCTGGGATTGTTTACCGATCCCCCTCTCGACTTCTTTCCGCATTTTGTTGTAGCAAATTCTTTGATAACTTTCCAAAAAAGGTACCTGAATGGCAAGGTTTTAAAACCTTGTATGAATATAAGACAATTTTGTTCTTCGTTGACATTAAATATTCCATTGAACAATCGTTCTTTATTACTGTGTATTATATGTTTATTTTAGAATCAAGCTGTGCCACGGATCTAGAAAGAATGCTTTGGAAACGCTTTTCAGAATGACTTCCAACGAGAAAGCTCAACTTTGGTCATACTTAAAGTTGTTACAGTTTATGCTTTTCCAGTGGAGAAAACCAAAAGTGTTTTTCTTTCTTTCTTTAGTTATTTTATTTGGAGAAAAATAAACACACAGAAGTTGGAATAATCACAGAAATATCATTATGTGATATTTAGTTCCTAATCACTTTTTGTAAGAAAGACAAAAAGAAGAGATAATGATAAGTTAAAGCACTGATACTTGAATCTGGTTTCACCATACTACGTAATAAATTATATTATAATATATCACATAGGTATTTTATAGAATTTCTCAAATATTTTGAAAATGTAGTATTTTGGTATTACATGTCATAATTATGTATATTTATAATATCATATATATAACTACATATATAATCATATATAGTTATTAGACAGAGGGCTCAAAATTTGAAAGTATTTTGTATAAATATCCTGCACATTTTCTGAATCCAATAAATTCATGATCCTCTAGAACACTACAAAATAGAAATACATATTAACACTAAAACTCTTTTCCATTCTCACAAGGCCTCCACCTTTTATTAAATCATCCCCTCCATATACTTTAGATTGATTAGTGGTTATAAGTGGCTAAATAGGTTAAAAAAAGTTTGCAAAGATCATTTAGACATTTATAAATGTTGATGACTTTAGAATGCTATATGAGACCTACAATTAAAAAAAAAATTTATTAAAGAGATGTTAATGCACAGCTAATGCAATGTTATCTTACTGCTTGCTAAGCTCTTTTATAATAACTCACAATTATTTGTAATAATGACATTACCAGAGGCAAAAAGGCTGCCACCCTACCCACCGAAAAACACACCTGGGCTTCTCAACTTACTGAAGCTTACAGAAAAGGAGAGTGGTTAAGTGCCGTTGGGACATAGGTGCGGCTGGGGTAGAGAAACAGAAATGGATGGTTGCAGCAAATTAGGCTTAAAAGGTAAAGTGATTCAAGTTCAAGGAAATTGAATTTGACCCCATGGACAATGGAGAACCTCTAGAGAGTTCCGTGTGAATGAGTGAAATGATTCAATTCAATTTTTAGGAGGGTTACCAAAGGCAACACAGATAATGAATGAGATGAGAGACACCAGAGTAATCCTAGGGAAAGATAAGGGGATTAAGTTTAAGCAGGCATAATAATTATAAAAGAAAAAAGGAGTAGATTGCTGACATTTTAGGAATAAAAATCCACAGGCTTGGCAGAGCTAGCGGGTATATAAAACAAGGTGAGAAAGAGTGAGGGCCAAAGGACAATTTAGGACTCTGTCCTAGGATGACAGAGTAAAGTTATGGCTTCTATTTATGTGGCATGTCACAATTCACCTAACATTTTCATTTATACTGCATTCCATTGTTTCAACAACCTTGTGATAAATTCATATGTATTAAATAACAAATAGTTGGTCTATACAGTAATCTTCAAAAGGCTCTGACCTCTACTAAATCATTTCTTTGTGAGATGCTATATGTATATACTTTTCCCAGTCATCTTTTTTTTTCCTTATACAGAAGAGGCCGACTTGTGTTTCCTTCTTCAAAGATTCCTGTATATACCTATATCGACTTTGATTCTCCCCATGATACTAGATAAATGGACTTTTACAAATAGCTTATTTAACGGGCATGTGTGTATTAGGTTTGTCTGTGTGTCTCAGGAAAAAAGTGATTTAGATAGTTTCTCAAACTCTGACCATATGAATCATCTGAGGATTCTGATAAGATGCAGAATCCGATTCAGTGGGTCTTGGATGGGGCCTTAAGGTTCTGCATTCCCTACGACGCCAATGCTACTGATCCACGGAACACAGTTGGATTGGAAAAAAATTTAGACTGAAGACACACGCGCATCTGTACACAGACAGACAGACACACACACACACACACACTCTCCGAAGTACCTCTGCAGGTGTGATACTCTGAGACAATTACAATGTATCTGATTCCAATTTTAAAACCACAATCATTTTCTCACAGGTTTCGAGGTGGACAATAGTTGCTGCCAATCGCATACACATTTCCTTTCAGTGATGTCACTGCATTCCGCTGCCGTCTCTGTTGGCGAGCATTCCCCTAAATGTTTCTAAACATGTCAGTGGTCCTTTTCAAGAAGAGATCTCATAAAGACCACCCTCACTGTTAGTTGTTCATTAATAGTTCTTTTAATTACAACCTGGAGGTATGCTCTTAATTTTGCATGCATTTTAAAATTAAAGTTACTTTCAAAGCATTTCAAATACTCCTTCTGGCAATAAAGTTGGCTTGGAAGCAGAATTCATCACTCTCCCCCCGCAGATCTTTTGTTTATGATTCCACAGCCTTGCGGGTTTCCTGTACGGTCTGCTATGTAACCCACAGGTGTTGGAAGACGTCTGAGATCATCGACGGGCCTCGGGGTCTCAAGATGAAGCAACCGCCAGCTCTACCCTCATGCTGGGCATGTTGAGGTATATCTCCGAAATTCCTTCTCTTTGTCCTCCTCCATCCCTTCGGTTTCTCTCAAAGGAAAGCCACTTATGGTTCAGATGAGTTTCTCAAGGAACACTTTCTTATTTGTATGGGAGTTTCTCAAGTCAAACTCTAAGAGATGGACAATACCTCTCTGTGTGCATGACAAAGAGGTGACCTTGGAAGCAAAGGCTGTTATTTAGGAGAGTGTAAGCAAGAACTCAGCCACTCTGGAGAAAGAAAGGCTCATGTTCACTCGTTAGGCATTAAAAGTCCTTTAGTCCCCTATAGGCCAGACAGCTACATGACGTGTGCTGAAAAGCACAGGTAATGAGCACTGGCACTCATTTCTCAACAGGTTCTGGGGCCTTCGAGCTGGATGGCCCATAAAGAGTGTGTTGTCTGACCTCCCATTTGATTCAGGAATCCTTACCACAGCATCCTTGAAATTCATTCGAGGCGCCATGAGCACTTTCTGAAGAGTGAGACCCTAGCTGGACAGCTCCAGCGGTTAAACACCCGCAGCTGTGGACGGTCACGTGCATTTCCTCCAGCTGCTCTGATATCTCACACGATCCCCGCTCGCCTCTGGCACGTGTAGGGTCTTGCCTCTTCAATTCTACAGTGTTAATTAAGTCCTATTTACAGTTTTCAGTCTTGCAGCTCAAGCTCTCTGAAAATGACTTCACTTTAGTTGGGAGACTGATACTCATCAAAATATAGTGAAATCTGAATTTTTGACACATGTTATCGACCTCTCAGACTGCATCTCGTCACTGTTCTTTGAACTTCAGTGGTACCTCTGGCTTCCAACATTTTTCTGCTCTCTTAGGAGATCTGACAAAAGCAGTCTCAGTGTAAGATATACACCTTTCACTCCTCTCATTTTTAGATGCACCAATGAAGAGTTAAACAATACGCATCAGGCCACACATATTGCTGGAGACCCAACTGGGAATACAGCCCAGGAAACTTGGCTCTCAGCCCGGTGTGCTTCTAACCACGTGACCATGCTTTCTGACGACTGTAAGTTCTCGTAGTACTTCTCCTGCAGACACATGCAGGAGACAAGCACATCGGGACATTGGACAAGTCAGTGCATTGTTAAGTAAGTTTCTAAACTGAATAACGTGCGTTTTCCAGGATCCCTGTTGCCCTTGACTGTGAACGGGCCACGTTTTGTTATCAGAACATATGGCATTTTTAAAGGTCTCTTTTTATTATGCATTGCCTTAAAATGTACATTCTTGGCTCTTGTGTTGCCGGACACAGATTTCACTCCCATGGCATCTTTCTAAGAAGGCCCTTCTGACTGTTGGAGGCTGCGGCTGCTGCTGTTAAATTCTTCACAGACTCTGTGCGGTGCCCTCCAATACACTTCCCAAGAAGCTGAGCCACTCTCTGCTTAAAATTTCAACTATATGCTTCTAAACCTGAAACAGATGTTATCTTGGCTGCTGTCATTTGTCATGGGCTTGTCTATTTGCATTATATGCAAGGCAAATTAAAGGCAGGTAATTTGCTGCCTCACATCGTAGAGAAAGGAAAAAGGGAGAGGGAGGATGAAATGAAAGAGAGAGAGAGAGGGAACAAATGTAGAAATTAAAGGCATAAAACCACATGGAGAAAGAGCCCAAATGCTTGAGCATCTGTCATCCTAATATCACACGCTACGGTCTGGCTACTGCTGATTTGTCTGGCATCCCTCGTGAACCATGTTTGTGGCCATTCATACTGACTGTGTGAGCTGATCTTTTGATTTAATATCAGCTCGCTCTTTTCAGCTCCCATGTCATGTACTATCTTAAAAAGTATACCGCTTGTTACTCATTCGTCTGTGTTTTCAAGAAGTCATAGTCTCCCCCATTTTTTTCTTTTTGTATGGGAATCAGGAACTAGGAACTATTAAATGGGAAAAATTAACCACTCGCAGAAAATGTGGAAGCCCAGAGAAAAGGGGTTTGTCTTTTATGGTTTGTACTTTGTAAGCTGTGGGTGTGACTCAATTTCCTCACCACCCACATAAAAAAGGTTGCCACCCAATCACTGTTTTTTCTATCCCAAACCCCTCCCCTTGGATTTTGGCTAGGAGAGACCCTAAGAGAGCCTGCCCTTCCTGGACGCTGCCGACTGTGACATATAAAAGCTGTCAGCTGCTCCTGTGGCCAGCAGCATTCAAACCTTGCAGGCTTTTGCTCTCTGAGAGTTTGTAATAAGACACACTTCTCTTACAAGAGTTCATATACTACAACCTAGCAAAGAACTTTAAATTTTTGGAAGAACAAAATATTCAGTTTGGCATTGTGCAGAGGTAAGCTATTTAGCTCAACGAGTTTATTTTGCATGCATTGATTTTAAAGTAGCTCACATTTTTTTTTTTTTACTTTTAGAAATGAGGTTTACTATTATGACTTTTTTTTTTGTATGTGTTCTATCACTCGGTGTCCATATATATCTGGGAGACGTTATCAGCACATTCTCTCTTGTTACCTGGGATGCATTTTTCCTCTTCACTCTCCAGATGAATTTCAATTCCTAAAGATTTCCCTCTGAAAATAACTCTGCAGTGATGCATTCTGTGGTTCAGGCATCGAGGGCAGAAGGTTCTCATTCATTTTAGAATTAGTAGTCATGCTGTTAATGTTTCTCTAGCTATAGAAAATTCCCCTCGGGAATCTGCCTCATAACACTGAGTAAAATGTAAAGAGACCGTTACAGGTTGTCACCTAGGCTTGAGACTTCAACATTTGTTTGGATTTTTGGGGGAGAAAATCGAATCACACAATGCTCCCAAACAGTGCCTTGTAAATCCAGACTCTCTGGACCTACTTTTTTTTCCCTTCCATCGACCCTAACTCTACCTTTCTGATTTCAAAGCCAAGTGACCTCGGTGGCCTCTCCTCCGCCCCTCGAAATGACAGCAATCTCTGCCGTGAGCAGCGCCGTCCTGCTCTCCCTTCTCTGTGAAGCCAGTGCTGTCGTCTTACTCAACTCCACTGACTCATCCTCGCCAACCAATAATTTCACTGATATCGAAGCAGCTCTCACAGCACAGCTAGACTCTGCGGACATCCCCAAGGCACGGCGGAAGCGCTACATTTCGCAAAATGACATGATCGCGATTCTTGATTACCATAACCAAGTTCGGGGCAAAGTGTTCCCACCAGCAGCCAATATGGAATATATGGTAAGACGGATTTGTTTTCTTTGAGTTCTGAGAGCGCTGTATTTGAATTGTATGTTAGAAGAATCGAATGAGTGTTTAGACGTGATGAGATACGGGAGTGGGGAACTTTGTTACACATTTTAATTTGCGAAAGGTTCTTATGTGCCTGGTGAGCTTAAGTACTGTTCCATCATAGAATTAAACAGGAGGGGAGGTCTAACTATCTTTTGTGGGTCCCACAACCATCGATAAATCAGGTCTTATATAAGAAACGTAGATAAAGAGTGGGGTATGTTGACTGACTACATCCGGAAGGTCCACTTTAAAACAAATTTCACGTTAAAGTTTTCCTATACCTTGTCTAATAGTCATATTTATTAGCTAAAACATTTCTTGAAAGTAATTTTTAAAAATTACAGGTTTCCTGTGCATGATTTATTCTCTGGGTAGGTGTTTTTTCCCTTTCTTGGACGAAGCTCTTTCCGACGTTAATCTATCTGTATTCTCAAAGAACATGCTGACTTTTTCCTCCTTGTGATTTAATGCTTTGTCACTCAGAGAGCAGTGAACCCAGTGCATTTGCACACTGTTCCAACTAGCTATGAACACATTCTTTGCTCTCTCTTAAAAATAGGCTCTCTGTGTTTAAATCATTAGAAAGCTTTTTTTTTTTTAAGTTGGTATTGAAAGGATAGATGTCTTTCTAAAGTTTCTTTGTTTTGATTTTGGATTTAAGCAAGGTTATGGTTTAAATTCCAGCACTTCCAAGAGCACAGCTTGGAGCCTGTTGAAGGCAATGAAGACCACCAATACGGATTTCTAAGTTGGGTGGGCGGGTGCTTGGTACCATTAACAATTTTTCTTATGTGCTAACCTAAAATTTTGGGATTTCTATCAGATTATAAATTCATCTACTTTATTTACAGAAGCTTTTTAAGTTTGACTAAATGCAGCTATCAGTGTCACAGGAAAAATAAAGGCTTGCCAAATATATCCATAGAAGTATAATTTAGTCTCTATAAAAATGTATTTTTCTAGGATTTTTTGAAGAAAGAGGAAAAGAAAATGTACTCAGAGGAAAAGAACAAGGGTGTATCAGGGGCAAGAGTCACGTGATTAAGAATAGGCGCTCTGGCATCTGCATGCTTGCTTTCAAACCCCAGTCCTAGAATGTAAGCCGAGTGAATTCACTGCCTCGTGTTGCATTTTCGTCGTCTCTAAGGTGAGGATGAAGGCAGCATCCACCACAAAGAGTTGTTAAGAGGGATGTACGTGTTGAGTGATAGAGCAGTTTGACCAGAGCCTACCGCAAAGGAGGTGTTAAATAAACGTTAACTTCTATGGGTTTCTATGAACTTCTTATGAAAGGTGCCCAGTGAAAACCTATTCAAGACCTAAAAGCAGAGACAGTTACACACACCGAAGACGTGTTTCTAGAAGGTGATGTACAGACGTAGAAAGGATGGGAAGAAACCCGTTTTCGAAATTACCGTCAATTATGAGAGAAATGTGCATGAGATGCTATGTGAGCTCAAAAAGGTATTATACGCAGAGTGTGGGTTCAGGCACTGCTTCCTGGAGGTAACCGCATTGCTAAGACTAAGGTGAGAATCGAGACACCTGAGCCCGCTTTGGAGACAAGCTCGTCTGGGCTGAAATCCTAACTCTGCTGCTTACTTTGTGGCCTTGCGTAAGTTACTCAAGGTGTTAAGACTCGATCTATTTATCTGTAAAGTGGGGATGATAATTTACATAATAACCAATTGGCATATAACGCAATTCACTATTTCAATGGTACCGAGGGAAGAGGGAGTCTCATGAGTAAAGGCGTAGGTGGGGTACGACACAATAGAAATAGACTGAAAAACGCCACGTTTTTCTAGTTACATCTTTCCCCACTGATCAAGAATTAATTCATTCCACATGCATTTATTTAGTTGCTTCTATGTGCCAAGGACTTGGCTAACTGTTTCCACAGATGATCTCATTGGATAGCTCACATTTTCCCTGTGGGGTCAAGATGGTGATCTCCATTTTACAAATGAAATCACTGAGACCCAGAGAAGTTCATGTCTAGGCCAAGGGGGAATGGGTCATTATCCATATGGAACATTATCCCTGCAATTAGACTTCGGGTCTGCGCGATTTCAAAGCCCATGCTGGTAGTGGGAGCATCTTTTCATATGCTAGATCTAGCAGATGCTCCACTGCTGGAAACCCCTGGAGATGTCAGGATATCTTTGTTTCCTTCTTTAAAATGCCAGCTAAAATCCCATAGTAGTCATATTCTATTTGTCATCCACTTCTTGTCTGCTTTTCAAATGTAGGAGCTATTACATATGATTTATTTTGCAAGAAACAGATACAATGCTGGTTATATAGTAGATGTTTTATAAGTCCTCCTTACTTCAGTAAAGTTGATGAGAAATCGTAGTTAGAACAATTAAGTTCTAAAAACGAACACATGACTGTCTCGAATTATCATGTAAACACTGCCTGTAGTTCATTTGTACATATATTTATTCATTTGCTATTTATCGAGCATTTACTATATGTTAGGCACTATTCTAAGCATGAACAAAACAGTCAATCCTTGGCCATCTGGGTGGGAAATCAGACGACAAACAAGATAAATAAATAAATTACATACTACCTTCAAAGGTAGTAAGTTTATGAAGAAAAATAAAGCATGTGTGCTGGTGAGGCTGTGATATTTAATAAGGTGGTTAGCGAACTGCTTGGTGAGAGTGTCCTGGAGAGAGGTGAGAGAGTGACCCACACTGGCGGGTGTGGACACACCATTCCGGGCAGAGGGGAGAGCAAGGGCAAAGTCCCTGAGGCAGGAGAAAACTGATTCGTTCAAAAAAACATGCTCGATTTAGTGAAATCATAGGACTCTTTGAGTAAATTGACCAATTGAAATTAATTCATTGGATCTCATGAAGACTCAGAAAAACTCTGAGGGCAGTACGATATAATAAGTAGCTTGTAGATCAGAGCAGGGGTGTAAGTGACTTCAATCTCTAGGTCAGGTGGAAAGTACAGATCTCAATCGAACACCGCTACTTTTATTTTAACTTGTTTGGCATTGATTTGGATTGTGAGCAATCTGAAAGTCAGTCCTACTATGTACCTCAAAAACTTGGGACACTTGGCTCGCTCTGGCCACCAGCCACGTGTTTAAATGATCCCCACCCGTGAGTGACGTGACGTCACCACGGGAGCCTGGTGGAGGGCGGACTCAGCTCAGGGCCTTTCCTAATTGCACCGGCCTGATTAGCAACAATTGCTTTCATTCAGCTTTTCTCTCTGAACCTTTTCCCTGCCATTTCCTCTCCTGCTAATGTCACCTCGTTAACGTCTTCCGCTATTTATAACCCTACCCTTCAGGTTTTAATCAGAACGCTGTGTCCTTTGCTGACATTTCTCACAATCACAACCATATTTGCTTCCTCCTTCTTTTGAAGCACCATAACCTATTATGTCTAGCTCTCAGCAAAATTGAACTTGATTTATAGGTATCTGTATGTTTCTTGCACACTTCCTAATTTTAAGCTTTCAGGATGCTAAGTATATGTTTGTCTATCTTCGTGTTACTATTTTCTTGGGTAATTTCTTGCACGTAGACAGTGATCTACCATTATTTCATGAATTTAATTGAAATCCCCATGAATTCTTGTGTATTGAAATTGTAGCATTAATCTCAATGTGTGTTGGCCCTTCACATCCCAGGTTCTCCACTCATGGATTCAACCAACCACGGATCAAAATTATTCAAGAAAATGTTACGTTGCTGCTGTAGTGTACTATGTAGCCATACCTACTGATGTACAGACTTTTTATTTCTTGTCATTATTCCCTAAACAATACAGTATAACAACTATTTACTTATAATACCTAATGCACTCACATTGCGTTAGGTATTATAAGTAATCTAGAAATATGTGTGTAGGTTATATGCAAATATTATACCATTTAACCTAAGGGACTTGAACACCTGCAGATTTTAGTATGTACGGGGGTCCTGGAACCAATTCCCCACGGATAACGAGGGAAAACTGTACTATTTACATTTTAATAGAAGTTTTCTAATCATTTATAATAATATTTTATCTCATACATACAAGTTTTTTCATAAATTTCAAAAAGTAATAATATAGACAGAGCTTAAGATATGCAAGCCAAACTTCTTTACTCTTGGCTTCTGTTCTACAATTAGTTTACTGACAAATTTCCAGAGTTCCTTGGACACCAGCTGTTTTTCATTCTTCCTAAGGGCAGTTTAAACCATGACTCTAAACCACAAACCACACTAGTTTCTCAGAATGAGAATTATCCCCAAAAGAATGAAATTGCAAGACTCACACATGGAGTAAAATTTGTAGGATATTCTTTGAATTCAACTCAATTGAATAAATTAATTTAAAAAAATCTGAAGTCCCTTCATGAGAAGATGAGAGTCAAAGAAATCTTTGTCTTGTAAACAAAATGGTGCAAAACAAAACAAACAGGAAAACAACCCATTAAGCTTATAAATCACTATAAAACACTGCTGCATAAGATCGATGTAATAAAAGAGGTCCAGATAAATACCATGGAGAAGTCAAAGAGGAAGTGATAATCTCTAGTTGGCAAAACCACGAAAGGCTTCTTGGAGGAAAGACATTTGAGATGGATCCTCAGGAAGGGAAGGGCTTGGCTTGATGGCAGGTAAAGCCGGGCACGAACAAAATCGCCGGAAGAGAGAAAGCACAGCATGTGAGCCTTGTTTTCGAGGAGTCTGAGGAGAGACTGAGGGTTGCTTGACACGAAAGCATCAGGAAGGCTGTGGAGGTTTTAGAGCGGGACCAGAGGTGCCTTTTAGAAAGGTGACCCTAGCGGCTGGTGCGGTTTAGATTAACAGTGGACGAGACAGGACAGGTGGCGAGCACCGAGTCCGCGGTGCCACTGCCGCAGGCGAAGGCGGGAGGAGCTGGGCGGCTACACCCACGCATGGAGACGGGCATAAGCAATGACCTGGTATATGGCACTAGCCGCAGGCTTCACGGATGGTGAAGAGTGTGGAAAGGCAGGTGAGGGGCAGCGTGAGGACGAAGATGGAGATACTGATAACATGGCTTATCTCGCTCGTTTGGTGCTGCAAATGTTACTGGCTGAGCTAAAGGAATATGGCTTCCTACACGCTTCTGGAAAAGAGAAAAGTACTTGTTACCAAGTCATAGCAGGCAGCAGCATGACATTAAGCATGACCTGAATGGACGGATGGAGAATAGATTAATCCTTGGAAATATCTACCAAACTCTTTGCCTTCAGGAATTTATGACTTGGGAATAATGAAAAATGCTGATTTTGTTTATTTGGGCTTCACGTGGGAGGGAATGTAGATATGTCAGCCACATTTTTTCTTTATTCTATAGTTGACTAACACTTCTGATGCCTACCCTTACTATTGCGTTGTCCCAGACAGCACTTTTCCCTCGTGTGGGGAGGATAACGCAATTTTTGTGTTATAAACATGAGAAATTTGAGGTGCCTAACCTAAATCTTTTCAATGGATGCTTTCGTGTCCCCTGGAATGCCTCCTGAGGCCCGCTGCCAGCCAGCAGGGAACTGGGAGACGGCGGCAGGAAGGCCTTTCCCCAGCACGTTCAGACACTGCATTCCCCGGCCAGCTGTAGAGCCTTTTAAGCATCTTGGCTGCAGATGGAGACCGGGCACGTTCTGTAGGAATTTTCTTTCAAGGTGCACGGTGCTTAGCACCACTTAGAATTGTAGACAAGTGTTCAGATCTCCGTGTATGGAGCCAGCTGGAAGTGAAGGACATTTTGTTTGTGACCATTTTGAGCACAGGCTCTGAGGAATGCTAATGCAGAAACACGATCAGACTCCGAACAGCACTGCGGGGTGGGAGACAGAAGAGCTGTGGAACCCACGGAGGCCGCAAGCAGGGTGGCCATGTTTCCTAATATTCGACACTGCCTTTCTGATGGCAAATGATATCTGACCTGACACAATAGCACAGAACAAGAATTTCATTGTATTCCTGCCAAGTATTGGTAGAACATAGCATCATGTCTGTTCCACAGAGAACACTCAGTACGTATTTGTGGAACAATTGAATGATGTCTTCTAACTTCTTCTGGGCACCCACGTAAAGCGCGTGTGGCTGTGGGCAAAAGGCAGTCGATGTTCAATCACTCCGCGGTGTCTGCTCACGCGCCCGGCTCTGTGCCGAGGGGAGTGAACGGGGGGAGCAGAAATACCCCTCACTGAAAGGTACTGTGAGCAGACAAGTAAGTGGGCGACGCGGCGAGCTGAGAGCCACAGCAGAATAAATCCAGGGGCTCTGATATCGCATGGGGTGTACCCAGCCCAGACTTGGACTTGGGGTACACAGGCTGGGAAGGCTTCCAGAAAGAAATGATTTCAAATATTAAATATAAAAACTAAATAGAAGTTGCAGAGAAGGGAGCTAAGGAAAGAGGAACAGACAGTAAACATGAGAAGGCGCATGGTGTCCTGACGGGGGCGACAGAGAGGAGTGTGGCTTGGTGGAGTGTGGCTTGGTGGAGTGTGTCAGGGCGAAACTGCTGCTCGTCGAGGCTGGGGAAGGCGTGAAGACATCTGCTGCGCCCGAGTCTAAGATCAAAGGAGGTGACTGAAGGTTTGAAGCAGGAAAGGTGTGTAATGAATTTGCATTTCGGAAAGGTGATTCTGGCTACGGGATGAGGAGGAGACTGGAGGTGGACAGAGTGAAGGCAGGGACCCCAGTCCAGGACAGTCATTTACTCTGGCCGTCTGGTGAGAGGTGATTGAAGAAGCCTCAATAAAGGTTAAGGCCATAGGGATGTGAGAAAGGGAGCCTGAGATGAAATCGACTGCAGCAAGCGATTTATACGATGAAGCAAAATGAGGCTTCAGGTGCCGAAGCAGTGGAGGAGGATGCCTTCGTTCTGACTGGGACGACGGGCTGAGGCGGGGGACACAAAATAAAGAGCAGGTTTCAGGTAGTTTTTCGTGGCTGCAGGTTTATTATCCATGGTCCACATCTACGGAGGTTGAAAAGAGTAGCTAGTGTGTAGGAGGGGACATTCTTTTACTACAAAGAATTTTGGGTGGGAAGCTGCTTTAGTAATCAAAATGGACCACTTCGCATACAGGGGTAGTGCAGTGTCACGGGGGTGGCATGGATGGATGATTTTATGTCTGAGAATCTACTCGGTCATTTTTGCAAGAAAGTTTGTGTATTTTTTTTGTTTTTTGTTTTTGAATACATGCTAAGACTTAAATCAACACAAACCCACATTTGTTTCAGAGGCCTAAACAGCACCAGGCCCATGGAGTACTCCTGACACATTCAGAACAAGGGTTTTATGGAAACTAATCAAAGAACTGTAGAAAAACAGAGGTTGACTAGTCTGGCTGGCCTGGCGTCCTGAGTTTAGTTTATCTGAAAACCATTTACTAGCCAGTCAGTGGCCATGAAATAGTTCCGAACTCGAGATGTTTAACTGTCTATGAGAATTTCCAAAGAAGGGGAGGGGGAGGGGCAGGGGGGAGAAAGACTAATAGCTTAAACTGGACAAGGAAAAACGTTTGGCACAAAATGTATCCTAGAGTGAGGTTTGGAGAGGTGGGATGCAAATGTTTCCAGTCCTTGTTACCCACAGCGTCTCAAATCAGGTACCAGGCATTTTTTTTGACACAGTTATGAAAGCATGCCCAAAAAGTTATGTTTTCAGACTAAACTTTTCATGACTCTTAAAATTTCACACCACATACTCTAAACTGAAACAGTCCAGAAATGTTACTTAAGGACACATGTTTTTTTCCTCCTAAGAAGTGCATCATATTCAATTTCATAATTTCACTAAATGTGAACATTCTAGCAAGTCTGTCGCTCTGCATTCCAGGGAGATCATGTTTTCAGCAGGCAGCAGGTAGGCGGAAAGGCATTTGAATTCTTCTGACCAAGTGGGCAATGGCAAAATACTGGGCTTGCATGTGTATCCCAGGAGAGTTTAACAATCAAGCATCTGTTTTCAGATTATTGTAACACTGAGTTTGTGGAAAAAAAAAATCGCCACACATGAAAATATCTTCCTGGCTCATAATGCCAGTATGAAATGATAGCTGATGGGTGTTATATTTTGCTGGTAGGAAGGCCTATTGCTAGAATCCACTAATAAAGGGTCTGTAAAGATAAAACTTACGTCAAAGAGGGATTTAAGTTGGGAAATTAGTTAAGTTTTAAAACTTCTAAAATATTCTCTAGTTTTTATCTTCCACTGCCTGATGTTATTTTCCCTGAAGGGAGCTTTTCGTTATCTCTACGCAATTCCGTTTCTGATTATTTCCTTGCTTTAGGATTTCTCTGTTTTCACTTTATCTGATGGCGCGCTCAGCTGAGATTAAAGCTTGATGTCTCTTAAACCTCTGGCTACCAGATAACGTGATCGAAAGGGCACCTCGCCCTGCTCCCCACTCTAGGGAGCTTTCTCCTTCCCGGACTCCACCACCTCTCAGCGCTCGATCCCCGAACTGGTAATATCTTCCACTGAGCACACCCGCGAGCCGGGGGGCTGGGCTGAATGCTCTTTGGTCACTATCTTACCGAACCTTCACGGCAGTCAAGAGAGGGGGACACTTTTCCTCATTCAGAGACAGGAAACCCGGCGCTCGGAGAGCATGAGCCACAGAGCAGACACCTCGGGATGACGAGAACGCAGTTCTAGCGACAGCAAAGCTCATGCTTGGGAAGACCGGGCCGTACGCACTCCCTTCACGCATTTGTCCCCGACAGCTCTTCCTTAGCCTCCAGCTCGTTTGCGCTAAATACCTGTGCGGCCAGGCCTAAGGTCGGGAGTATTGCCAGCAGAGCCCATCAGGGAAGACATCTGCTTTCCGAGAAAGTCCTGGCAGAGGTCAGTTGTGTCATTAAGGACATGGAGAATCGAGGGACTCCCTCACCCCTTCTGCTACACACACGCATGAACCGTGCCAATTAGGTCATCTTGGGAACTGGCTGCAGTGTGTCCCTGGTCAAAGGCTTTCACCTGGCTGTCGTACCGGCTGGGTTCCAATACGTGTGTGGGATTCTGACAGCCAGGCGCCTGGAACTGCTGTGGCCTGAGCAGCGCAGGGTAGTGGGGACGCGTTCTCCACTCGTTCTGCTCCTGTGGGTGGGTTCTGGTGTGGGGCTGGCAGGTTTGCTGGGCATGGCCTCCTGCCGATTCATGTCATGAACTAAGTCACGTGCAGGCCAAATGTGTGTTTTAAAGACAGGTTTGATGTTCTTATGATGGAAAGAGATTGACTTCTTCAGAAAATTTTCATCTATTTTTTCAAGATTTTGGATTTTCAGAAATTTACGTATATAGCTCTTCCACATGTTGCTTCTTGTATCAGTGAGTAAAGCCATTTAGATTTCCTATGATTTCTAAATAAGCAGCACGAACACCATCTGTTACCTCTACATTCATATCTGCGTAGCCATGGGCTACAGACCCCTTCCCTGGACTTGCTCTCAGAATGAATGAGAATAGCAGGTCTGCAATGTGGATCGCCACTCGCTTGGGACACACTCGGTGGGCTAAGCACCGTTCAAAAGAAGCGAATTTTTAGCAGCACATGATTCTTTTGGAGCTTCTTTACATAACGTACCACACACTTTATATATGTAACGATGAATTTATATAATGCGTTATGACTTGCAACTTTCCGCTCACTTGTCTGGTAGTATCTTTGTTGCCTGTCTCTTTCTTAAACTATAAGGCAGAGTCCTTCTCAGTCTTGCTGACTGTTGAGGTGACGGTATCCATCGACTCCCAATAAATATTCACTTACTGGCTGCCTAGATGAATGAATTACCTAGGATCCTACTGGTTAACCTGGAAAGTTACATTTCTTGAATTTTGCACTGTCGCGTTAAAAACAGTACTCCCCATGTGGTAAGTTTCTTGTAAGGAGGTCTGGGGCAAACATAGTTTCCAGGGTCACTATATCGTGCCACCATCCATGGATATTACATAACGTATCCATGTAAGTGTAATGGTGATAATGATACCGTAGATCAGAGTTCGTAAACTATAGGCCCGTCAACCACTCTAATTAGTGGATATGTTTAATTTGCTCTGTGTAGTATTAAACTGTACAGAATTTTACATTTAAAAAAATTATTTGCCAACATGTAAAAGTTAATATATTTTACATAAACATCAGGATTTCTAGATTATTCTGAAAGGTGGTAAGGTCTAGAGACATTGAGTCCACTTCCTACTTGTCATCAACTGCTTAGAAAGGAGTAGCCTCTTTGGGTGGGGCACATTTGCTCACTTTTGAGTGTCTCTTTTTTTTCATGGAACTGGCCAGAGGTCAAGTGGCAGTTGCACTTTGTCATCCGATACCCAGTGCTACTTTAGTCACCTCATTACCAGGCCGACCCCCTACACAATTACTTGAGTTTGATTACATTCACCTAGAGTTTGGGCATTTTCGAAGTACTTAACCGATGTACAGTTTCACAGTGTAGATTTAGCCATGCATAGATTTAAAGCACTGAAATTTTTTCTTTATTTCCTGATCACCAATCTTATTTACTCTTATCTCAAATTCCAAATGTTTTTCCTTTTAACCATGACTTCATTAATTTATATATTAAGGTATTTTTATATTAGGCACACCCTCAGTTAGATGTCTCTTTCAATAATCCAGATAACAGAGGATGGTGGCTTTGACCAAGGTGGTGGCAATAGTGGCGATGATCAACGGTTACCTTCTGGGTATACGTAGGATCGACAAGATTTGCTGATGAGGCAGATAAAGATTATGAAACAAATAAACAGCAAAGATTTTCAGCCTAGATTCAGCCTGCTCGATTTTGAGCAATTACCACAGCAACCTGTACACTTTTTTTGTAAAGGGTCAGGTAGCAAATATGTCCAGCTGTGCACGCTTTATGGTTTATGTTGCAACTACTTAATTCTGACTTAGCAGCATGGAAACAACCATAAATGACACATAGATGGCAATGGGACAGATCTGGTGACTCCCGCCCTAGAAGACGGGCTCTGCCGTTCGCTGATAAGAGGAAGAGTCCAGGACTAGCTGGTTAGGTGGTGGGCAGTGGGGCAGGGTTGGAGATAACTGAGCTCAATTTCGAACGAGTTAAGAAGACGTTTAAAGTAGGTAAGTGGATGACTTAGTCTGGAATTCAACGAAGAGCTTTAGGGATATAATTTGGAGTAATAATACCACCAGCCTTTAATGGTATATCAATCCATGAGACAGGATGAGACAGTGAATGCAGATAAAACAGAAAAGAACAAAAAGAGGGAGAGAGAGAAGTGGACGTGGCCTGAAGCCTGGGGACCTTCCGGCATGGAGAGGTCAGAGCGGTGAGGAAGAGTCAGCAAACATGCAGAGAACCAGCAGCCAGAGGAAAACAAGGCAAGCATGAGGCCACGTGGCCAAGAGCTGGGGGCGTGTCCAGGAGGACCAAGTGGCCAAGCATGCCGAAAGCTGCTGACAGGCCGAGGACTCTGACGACCAGGAAATGACCATTTTTGAGAGCAGTTGGGTGGAGTGGAGACAGGGTGGGGAACCGGCCTGGGGAAGGGCTCACAAAAGAATGGAAGACGAGAAATCGTAAATTCTCAGTTAAGACAACTCTCAAGGAATTTCACTATTATAGGAAGGGGGAGAATGGTACAATGATTAGAAGATGAGCGGGGGTCAAGGAAGGGCTTTCTCTGTTTTCAAGAAATGTATTCTGTTGGCGATGGTCCCCTCTAAAATAAAGTACGCTTCACACCATCTCTTTACAGTTTACCTTTCTCACCTATGTGAAGTGCTACTCATCTTACCTGAGGGAATTCATCATCCTCTTTTAAACGTTTAAGAGATGCTGAGGACTGCACTGTGATACTTTATGACATAATGCGATCCCATACTTTATAGTTACTTTTGTGGCTTGAGGGATTCTTTTTTTTATCAAGTCCCTTTAACTCTCTGTTATCTTATAAAGTAGAAACGGTTTAATAGCATTTAATTACTCTAATCAATGGCAGAACTCCACCTGACGACCCTTGCTCTGCCTCTGCCCTACCCCACGGCACCTGACCCCACCCCTCCCCAGCCTGCCGACACTCACTCCTGCCCCCGCATCTGGTTAACTCCGGGTCTTGTATTATTCAGCTCTGAGTTTCTCTATCGGCATTTCACAGGCATTTCTACCTAACGGGAATAAACCCACCAATTTCAAAACAGAACCGCTATCATGCCTGTGATCGAAAGCAGTTTTAAGCGTTTTAGAAACTTTGCTGCCCTTGGGGGAAATAATTTTGTCGGCACTTAATTTCTTTTTAATAGTTCTCCCTCACTTCTGCAAGTCGGTACTCCTTTTCCAATCTGACTAACCCAGAAAAAGATCAAGCAGTTCTAGCTAAATTATGTTTTGAAACTTCAAAGCTTATCGAAGTTGACTACTTTCTAACGTAACATACCGGAAATGACCAAATAAGTGTCCAAGAAAATAAATGTCTATAGCACGTGCCATACCGTCTCCAATGCCACCACTGTCACAGCATCTGTGCCAATAGCAGTTTAGAAACATGTCTCCAAAAACTCAGCGTGATATTTTTATTTTAATAGTTTATGGATTCCATGTGCATAATGGATTTTTCAAAAGGTCACTTTTGTTTTTACAAGTAATATTCCTTGTTCTTTTTTAATTTAGCTCTGAATTACAAATCTTTTGTCCTATTCGTAAATCTAGCAAGTTTTGACAATTATGTTTGTTTAATGTTTACTAATAAATTTAATTATTAAATTTCACAAACTATATTTAGTTTTAATATATTTGATTTTTTAGAGTATTTCAATTAATTGAAAATAATAATTTCCATATATTTAAATGTCTTAAAAGTTTAAGAAATGCAGTGACTCTTAAGTTTTAGATTTTGCAACACTTTAAAAAAATTTAACAAGGTTTCTTGTAAAATTCAACTTAAAATTGCAAGCATGAATCATTACTCATTGATATATTTATGCTGAAATGACAAGGCTAACCTGTTGCTTCAATGGCCAACATTCTCTTAACCATTACGAATCTTAATAGTATCAAAAATGCACAGGTTCCTTAGCCATAAATCTCTATCCTTTTTAATACCTTAAATTTGGTTCTTTTGAACACTTCTACATTTAATTCTTCTGTTTAGATGTGACAGATGTTACCCACATTTGAAACAAACAAAGCGGTATGTCATCGCGATGTTGGGGATACATTCCCAAGCGCTTTTTAGGTTGCCTTCCAGTTTGACTGCAGTTCTCATCCAGAGATACAACCAGGGTTTAAGGGGAGTTTCAGACGTCAGCGTGCTTCCTGAACCTGGCTGCCACTGTGTTGTGGATACCAGAACTTAGGAAACGACCAATAAAACAACCTCATCCCTGGCCAGAGCGTGCCATTCTCTAACTTGTCTGTCTGCTTAGAAAAGTCAACAACCTTCTCCCATGCTGCAACATTCTTTGACTCAATTCCGTATTTCTTTGGTTCAAGCTCCGAAGACCTCTGAACTTGATGAGAATCTGCATTCTTTTCATAACCCTCCTATCTCTTGGAACCACAGGTCTTTCAGATATTTAAATAACATCATTGTGAATTCTAGATATCTCTCTCGTACCTTAGTCCAGCTATGTGGCTGCCACAGACATGGCACTGACTCTATAAGCAGAATAGCTTGTGAACATTTTAGTCCATTGCTAAATCAATCAATTTATGAGCTGACCAACTAAAATGACTCTTAACAGCAAAGAATGGAAGAAAACCATGTGGGGTGACAGGGTAAACCTCTGAGCATGTGGCTGTATGGACACTGCCGTAAGCCATCCTTATTTTGTGATTTATCTAATTTAATCACAATATCTAACATTTAAAGTGTCCTGTAAATATTTTTCAGTATCCGTGTATAATATTCTTAATTTTTACCTCATTTTTAGGAGGCAGGATCAGATTTTAAGTGTTTACAACTAAATTATTTGTTTAGAGGGAATACAGAATATTGAAGCTGGTTGAATAAAAGTTAAGTATAAGGTGTTTAGTTTTTCCAACCAAAAATTTTGCATATTTACTAGGCATTTCATAGAATATTAAGTAGATGCACATGTGTGCCCTCCTTTTTTCTGTTGCTGTCTTCGTAGACTATAATATTGAAATCATTTCAAATAAACGCCACAGATACTCAGAAAGTCGGCAGATGCCCATCAAGCATCAGAAATGTATATATTAAGTTAAATGCTTAATAGCAATTTACATCTCCATTCCCTGAACTTTTATAAGTTGTTCAAATTCTTTCACATGGTTACACTGGCAAATTTCATTGCAATTTAGAGCTTCTTGATGGAAAAGAAGAGGTCATGTTGGGCAACTCCCTATAGCCTCCAATTGTTGAAATTTCCTATTGTTATTAAATAAAGTTATTATTGCTTGCTATTTTCAAACCTCAAAGACCTCTCATCATATTAATCAATTTAACTATTACTGGAGGCTAAAGGGATAAATAATTTACCCATCTTCTCTGGGGAGTTGGCATCAATGGAGAAAGACAGAAGCAGCAAATGCAGATCTCCACTTTACCGATAGATGTGACTATTATAGTCCCTCAGTCAGAGCTCCCTACTTGAACTGGGTCTTCCCTTCTCTACAGGATCAATATGAGAACTGATTGGGGACAGAGAGGCAAAAAAGAATACAGAACCTCTGACTTACCCTACAGTGGGCATCCAAGGGAGAGTGGATGGTGTCTTCCAGAGAGAGGCAAAATGGCCCACGCTCTCTGTGTGGGCCCTGGCCGTTGCCCATCAGGCTCTTCAGCATCTTTCTTCAGGAATCTTGAGATAGAAATAAATGCCTCCCATTGGTTCCCTAAAAACGAACACCACAGAGAGAGAAAGAAAGTGGTTATTCCTCCCTCCCATGGCTATCCTCTCCAAAGTTTTAATTGCGACACGTGTACATAGAAACACCTGAAAAAATGTAGGCGTTGGTACTGCTAAATACATTGTCTTCCTATCAGGATCCCTTATCACAGTTAACGGAGTGTGTTTATGTTAGATATTTTTTAGGCATGAAATTTTTGATTCATCTTTTTGACATACACAATACTTAGTTTTCAAATATGTGAATGAATATAACGAAAGGATTACATATGCTAAATTCTTAACTCACGTATTTCTGATAATTTCGAAAAGAATCAAGTTTACTCTCCATGGAGCTAGAACCGGGCAATTCATAGCCCAATACATAGATCTTCCTGGCTTTGATGTTGGGCTACTTGGGTAATTAAATGAGATGACGTCATCCAACCTTAATTTTCAGATGCTTTAACTGGGAGATACAATAAGTGACATGCCTTCAGCCACAGATGATCTTAGCAGTAGAATTAGAGTGAGAATACATTTCTAAATTTTTAGGCCAATGTTATTTGTGTCATGCTGTGCTGATATTTTAGACCAAGACTCTAATAAAGCATTTTTAGCAGTTTTGATCTGAGTGCACACTGTATTTCAATAAGTAAATGACACTTAAATATATTTTTTTCCTCCAGTGACTGTATTATTTAAGAACTCTTCAGGGGACATAAATTGTTGATGTTCCATCTGGAATTTCTTTTTGAATTAATCTTGCTGTTTTGTATTTTGAGGAACTATAACCCACATGTCATAAATCCATATATTTCATTCAAAAATATCGGAAGAATAAATAATAGATAAATTAACTATCAGCCAAACAAAATGTATTTAAAAGTTAATTTCAGCCCTAAGAGTCTATGATTTTCATTATAAATTTATTTCGTATGGCTGATATACTTTACCCAGATTTTTATAAACAAAACAAAGAAGTTTCAATAATTCATAAAATTTATGCCCAATAATTGTTTTAGTAAACTAAGTATTTATTTAAAAAGTAGTACAAAATCTCTTTTTGTAATTGTAAAAGAGTATGATATCAATTCAGAGGGAAAAAATATAAAGAAATGGACACTAGTCATAAATTACAGGATGAGTATTATCCATTTTTGATACTGTATTTAACATCGATTATTTATTAAAATGGTTTTATGTAAAATTTTTCCATGTTTAGTTTAATCCACACAATGTGCAGATTGTATTCTGAATGACTGAACCGGCTCCTTGAGTAATCTCTGTTACTCTAGGATGTGGACAAAGGAGACGTGGCCACCGCAGAATTGCTCCAGATCTTTCCTAAATAATTCTGATTTTATATAAACTTTGGGAGTGAGTATATTTTAATGCAATTCTGGATAAATTTATGTAACATGACTTTGTTTTTCTAATTTAAAATGACTTTTGAGTAACTAATGAATTCCTTTTGAGGGTGGCTGCCATGGCTTCCTAGGGCAAACATGTCTCTGGAAGGACTCATTGATTTTTTTTTTTTTCCTATTTTATTTCAAAGTCGCTAAATTAATTTCTGTTCATTTAACTATACTGATTACTAAGTAAGTCTATGTGTCCCATGATCTCTGAGGAAAGCTGTGCCTTTTCAGTGTTCTAGCTACGCGGTCCCCAGGGTTTGCTTGGAAGCTTGTAATGCACAGCAGACTCGTGGCCATTGACCCTAATGGAGATGCCTCTGGCTTATCTCCACGCAACTGGGCAGAGGAGAAAGTCACCAAGAGACCGATAAAATAAGGGAGACTATGAAAAGCAGAAAGACAAAGATTAATAGAAGGACATGTACAAGCCTTCCCATACAGAGTTTGAGTAATAAAACCATCCCTTCCTTCTTCAAATAAGGTCTTACCTTCTAAAACATACCAGTGCCCACTGTCACAATTCAAAATTTTTCAGAATAGAACAATATATAAATATTCACATAACAGAAAATAATGATATTTAACTATAAAACTCAATTAAAATCATTTTTTTACAACAGATAAGTTCTTCAGTAAATTACATTTTCACTAGGGGGAAATTCTGAAAGCATGTTTTCTATATTTACGTTCAAGAATTATAAATATTTTCTACTTTGTATTTTGTACCTGGAAATTCCTAGAAAATGGCCTCTACAGAAATCAATTGACTTTGGTGGATTCTAGTTTCAGTGGTCAGTCTGAGGTGTCCCCAGGCTACACCTAGACATGGTATTTTTGTTAACCCATCCTTTACAAAAAGCTGATGTCTGGACTTTGGATCTAGATGGCACTGTAAAAACAATAAAGTTTTTTTTTTTTCCTGGTACAATCACAATTATATTGCATTATAAAATTGAACTATCAATGGTTTTAATTTGCTTTCCTTTAGTTAAAAGTCTCAGGAATCAGAATTGAAAAAACTTTAGGAATTACTAGTACCATTTCCTTTCTTTTATTTTGTGTCTTATCAGCAAACCTGTAAAGCTGAAAGCTTTTTCCCCTTCACAGGTTTGGGATGAAAATCTTGCAAAATCTGCAGAGGCTTGGGCAGCTACTTGCATTTGGGACCATGGACCTTCCTACTTACTGAGATTTTTGGGCCAAAATCTATCTGTACGAACTGGAAGGTAGGAAGCAGCAGGTTCACTGCTACCATTGATCCATGCAACTTCATTGCCAAGGGGGTACATCGATTTCCAGTAATATCAGCAGCTGTTTATTGAGTGCTTACTACGTGCCAGGCGTGGATGCTTGGCCTATGACTGTTTTCGATGTTCTCGAGGATTATGTAATTGGTTCAAAGGGCCTAACAAGACCAGTGTCCCTTTTCAACCTCAGAACACTCTCCCTTCGCCTGTAATCTCTACTTACATCACAGAATCTCTGAAAGGATCAGATATGCGCTTTATCCTTAATTCTGACTCTTCCACCTTGAGAAGATCCCTTGACATGTGTGCAACTTTCTCATGGCCGCATATATCAATATGCTTGTGTTATGTAAATTGTATCTATGCAAATATGCACAACTATAGACAGCTGCTCTCAGTGATAGGATGATTTTCCTACCACTATGGAATGTTGTTATCCAACATTCCAAAGACCCATTCTCTTCCATGTAGGGGAGGAAAGTCAGGTATGCTATCATCAAAATCGAAGCGATCCAAGTTTAAGAGGGGAAAAAAACACTGGGTTATAGTATGACACTACTTTTATATAGCTAATTCTTAATTGTGTATAAGATTCTGATGGAAGAAATTTTTGACATAGATGAAATAAGATAAAAATGATAAATCTTGAAATATTTGCCTTTCTGTTTCTGAAACAACCAGACACATACTTAAACAAAGACAGGACCACTTGTCCCAGTCCTGGGCATTTTTATGGCGGCCCTACTTGGAAGAATAGAGGATTCTACTAGGTGGTAACGGTAATCGTGAGGGGTGGATACCCACTTGACTCATCATGAGTAATCTGCAAAAAGAACAATAAACTTAAAATCGAACATGAGCTCACTCTACACTACCACTGTCGTACTCATTGTTTCTCTCATTGTTTTTCTTCATATCTAGATATCGCTCTATTCTCCAATTGGTCAAGCCATGGTATGACGAAGTGAAGGACTATGCTTTCCCATACCCCCAGGACTGCAATCCTCGGTGTCCTATGAGGTGTTTTGGCCCCATGTGCACACATTATACGCAGGTTATTTCAATTGCCTTGTTAATTACTGATTCATATTTTTTAAAAATGTTCTTAACTATTTCGGCGAATGCACATTCTCTTAGCTCTGACTTCACTAATGGTATGTGGGTGCATTTTCACAGATGGTTTGGGCCACCTCCAATCGAATAGGATGTGCAATTCACACTTGCCAAAACATGAATGTGTGGGGAGCGGTGTGGCGACGGGCAGTTTACCTGGTGTGCAACTACGCCCCAAAGTAAGTAGCCGGTGGCACTCTGTCTGGTGGGTACTTTAATATGAGTAAGACTTAACTACAGTGGCCTCGAAGCTTGAAATCTTTCATCATCCCCATATGCCTGAAAAAATGTTGAGGTGAAAGGCTTCTTTTCACAAGGAAAGGGATTCTGGGCTAACACAGTAGGCAAAGCATCTGAGCATGGAGAGTCGCTGAATTCTCCCTGCCATGCCTCTCCTGTCATGGTAATTGTAAAATATGTAAAATAAACACTTTAGTTCCAGGCTTTTGATAGCTATATAAAAAGGCTTCAGAAAAGAATCTTCTAGGGAATTTATCAACGCCACAATATCCTCATCTTTCAGTACTGGAAGACTGTTGGCTTACGTTTTTCACGAGGAAAGCAAAATAAGCCTTTCTTCCTTCTTTGTTTTAAGAGTAAGATTTAAAATTACAGATTAATTCCATAGATGTTTAAGGAGCCATTCATTATCAGAAGGGCAAATTTATATGCTATGACTTTTTTTAATTAAGGCTTCGTCATGATTTAAATTTCAGTGTTAAAAATTATTATTTTCATATTCTGGCATACATAAAAAGTATTATGAAAATCGATTCAAGATTATAAAATGTGGCCATATTTATGAACATTTTTCTACAATACGAGGATAAATAAGCATGTACTAACATTTGATAAAATGCCTTCTTGGTAACAATAACTCTTCAGATGATAAAAGGTTGCAGTATTTGTTCATGAGTCTGTTCTTATTTCGAGTAAATACCAAAATGTGCAAAAGATTTATGACACTCTCGCTGTCTTCCAAAGTAAGTCCCAAACAAAGATTTTCTCCAGCATTGCCAGTATGGGGAGGGAAGGAGAAAACGTTTCACAAACAACGGCATTACTCATTTTATGGTAATATGCCAGTGTTTTCACAAAGTTAGAAAAATAGCAATTTCTCCAATGGCCCCCTCTTCACAACGATTACAACAGTAAACTTTGTAAAGTAGAACGTGTGCATCACGAAAAGCATTGAACTGTGCATTTGTTTGATATTTTCAGTTTCGCACCTTATATTTCCTGTTAAGCTTTTACCCTTCTTCCTGACATAAATGGGTCAAAGAGTACCCACGGGGTGAAAGAAATTTTTATTTCATTCATTTAACTTTTCTGGTTTTGGCCAATGATTAGAATTTTCTAATACCACTGATGAAAGATTTGATTGTTTTATGGGTCCAAGTGATTAAGATATTGTACTAATATGCTATATTTGTTGTAATGAAAAGGCATTATTTTGAAACCTAGGCAATGAGGGAAGTTTTGAAATCCTGAGTTATATTTGGATATGATTCTTCCAATGCCAGTATGAAGTTGTCTCAAATCAAGCCTGTTTTTCAGGAGGGCAAAAAAAGAAAGGGGGGAATGGGGGGGGCAGGGAGAGAGAGAGAGAGAGAGAGAGAGAGAGAGAGAGAGAATTTAATTACACAGAATAAGACAAAAAAAGAGAGAATAATATATTAACTGACTGATTTACTATTGAATATAATTATATTCTATTCAACAAAAATCTGTGATTTACGTAAAGGTTTATAATATAATACATCCTAATTTTTACACATAATAAAATTATAAGTTTATGTTTTCAAAAATATGTGCTGTATAATTTCAAAAAGTTGTATAAAATAAATTAAAATAGCATAGGCTGGGTCCATATACGTTTACAGCTCTGGGTAAAGTTATAGAGGGACGGAAGATTACAAACATAAAATGACCGAGACCAGGACTGAGGAGGGCGAGACACTCATAGGTGAAGGGGCCTCGGTGAATGTTTCTTGGCAAGCTCACGCATGACCACAGTCACACTGGAGGAAGCTTATCTAGAGCACAGACTGCAGAATACACTGAATGGAGTGGACAGTCTTGGAACCTCATCTCAGTTTTCAACATCAATAGTTGTCAGCATGTTTTTGATGTTTATGGATACGTTTTCTTCTGTGGATATTTTACAGATTTAAGTCTATGATTTAAGCAGATATTTCATGTCTTACGGATACATTTTCTAAGGCACTGCTTGGTCTTATTCAGGTCTTCAAAAAGATAAGAACCACCTGTTTCATATTTTAACCTCTTACCTACTGTCTTGTCTTCAACTCGGACCTTTTATTACTGACAAGCACATTTTCTCCTGACCATTCCAGCTCCTTCACACTGTTGGCTATATTGCCATTTCTTAGTACTCTAGTTATTGCTCGCCATGCTATGAAAATACATTACCTTCTTTAGTAAGGCAAGGTGACTGTTTTTAACTATACTAAATGGTGAACTGTTGTATTATTTTGATCATGGTCATCAATACAGATAAAAATATTGGGAACACGAAGTAATTCAGTTAAATGTGTTCATTATCAAAAAATGAATAGCATTACTAAAAATCAAAAAGATTATGAGTTTACATATGGGAAAATGTTTTACAATCGCCGTTATGACTCCTTTAGAAGCCATTTTTCTCTTACTATGAGTGGAATTTTTCACCCATCATTTTTTGAATGCTGAGAATCTAAAATATTTCACAACTTTAGAAACAAGTCTTGTGAACGTTTATAACTGATTTTTTGTGCTTATGACAACCTGCTGTTCGTCATCATTTCTAAGCCTCTTAGAAAAAATTATATATATATTATGATCCTTAGAATAGCATTAGTGTGAATTTTTAACTATGTGCTCCAGGAGGTGGCTGTGGGAAGGAAGACAGACGTGGTGACTGGAACAAGCACCGAGCCTGGGGTCACATGGCCCATCATGTCACCATTCCTCATAGTGCCTCACTTCTGCAAGTTAAGATAATATGAACTCAGAGAGAAAATATTGAAAAAGTAAGATATATAAAGTAAGTTACTGTAGAAATAAGAAATGGATATAACTTTTAGTGCCTTTAGAAAATGACAGACTTCTCAAAAAGATCACTATGTGTCCATACATGTGGTCACATACTTAAGGACAAATTCTTTTAAATGGGCGAGTAACACCAGTGCTACCTCCCCTGCCTTTTTTTTTCTAGGGGCAACTGGATTGGAGAAGCACCATATAAAGTAGGGGTACCGTGCTCAGCTTGTCCCCCAAGTTATGGGGCGTCCTGTACTGACAATCTGTGTTTTCCAGGAGTGACGTCAAACTACCTATACTGGTTTAAATAAGTTTGTCTTTTCCTCCCAGAAACAGAATGGTTTCTGGGAATCATAGGTCTATATATATGTTGAGTTTTGCACATATTATACATATTTTATAGTAATCTTGTTTTCTTTTTATTATTCATTGTATAAATTAGTGTTTGTCTAGTATGTTTGTTTAATCTTTTGAGGTGATCAAAACATCCGTTTCTATTTTCTTACTGCTAAGCCTAAGTTAAAATATTGTGTACGTAGTACTGACAAAACTGATTCGTCCAATTCCAAACCTTGCTTTTCAAAAGAATTCTGTTCCTAAGGCATAAAAAATCTATTTGACCAGTAATAAATATGTGTGGGTGTGTGTATATGTATACACACATATATACATACACACACACACATAATAAATGATGTAACAGGTAATAATATGATTAGTAGTTAACTTGAGGGAAACAAAAAAAATTCTATTCAAAATTATATATGAGCTGGTGAGACATCTTCAGCACTCATTTTTATAATACTCACAGAAGGAGAGTTTACAAAATAACTCTCAGTGATATCTGGATGTAATTTAATTAAGTGACCATGGGTTTCATTCTGGAGATACTTTATCTTATTTGGGTTCACAAAAGGATATGCTCAAACTCATGTAAGTTTCCCATCATGCCTTTTGCTTGATCTCTGCTACTGAATCAGTAATGGTGTGTTGAGTGCTTACTATGTGCAAGGCACTCTGATAGTTATGTTCTAATAATGCAAAGATTATAAGATATGGTTTCTGCCTTCAAGAAGCTCGCAAAAATATTCAGGAAATAAAGCAGCCTAATGATTTCACTGTAAAATTATTATTTTTTAACAAAGGGATTTTCAGGTTGCTCTGAGGAAGTGAACCCAACAATGACGTTGCTGTGTGATGTGTGAGGCTTCTGACCAGCACAAAAATTCAGCTACAGGCCTTGGAACAAAAAGAGGCAGGGAAGACTTAAAACTGCCCAGAGACTTCTGAATTAGAGTAATAGTTATGACTTTGGAAGGCAGAAAGCAAGACACTAAGAAACTGATGAGGCCCAAGGGAAGTAAGATTTAGGTGTGAAAAGTCACAGAAGTAGGGTTATTGCACAAAAAATTTAGGTGGAGAGCTTCAGAAGGGCCTATCCTGAGCATCCAGTATACCCTGAGGCCTGTTGGCAGGAGGTGCAGCAGCCAGACAGAATCATCGGGGTGACTAGGACACCTCCAATTCTTCGTCGTCGTTACTTGGTGAGTCTCGACCTAATCATGGGTCTGTGTGTATTACACGAAAGACCCTTCATGCACATCACAGACAGTTACAAGTCATTCAGGAGTCTGTGTCACACGATTTTCTAAGGACTAAGCACCAAATTCTATTTCTGTGCCTATGTAGAAGAATAATGATCAGTTCTCGATTAAGTTCATGTAACCAGTGTCTCTATGAAAGTTTCACTGACGTTACTTTGGAAATGCACTGTTTCCTTAGAGAGAACTCAATTGTCACCTGGGTCAAGACACCTGATATGATGCATTTCGTGTGTGTGCATGAGATCACGAGGGAGGAGGAAGACAGAAAGAGAGAGAGACAGAGAGAGAGGTTCGAGTTATGTAATACTTCCATCGAGTTGCAGAATAACTCAACAGGGTTAGTTCCAGAGTGCAAAAAAACAGAAGGAAGCGACTTATTTAAAACCCCCTACACATCTGCGGTTTCTTGGGTGGATGCACTGAAAGATGGGGGAGAAATCCCTTAAATCCATTCAGTGGAGGAGAAATCCACCATCTGCAGTTTAGGTTTCCGTGATGACAAACAAGTGGCCTGATTCCCTTTACAAATTGAATATGGTGACCAAATGTGTTGATGTCATACTACTCTGCTTTTGTGAGCATGTACAGACTTTATAAAAACGAAATATTTTGGAGACTTAAATAAAGAACAAAAATAATTATGATTCAGGCCCCCGAATCCAACTTTTATCTAATGTACAAAATAGGTGACTGAGAGAAATCTCATGAGCAGGATGTTTGCTTGATTTATCTAGAAAGTATTTCCATCCTTGATTTTGCTAAATTAGTTCTACAGAAGTAGCGAAAGTACTGGTAAGTCAAAGATGGCTATTTTAGGGCCAGTTTTGTTGCTGGTTTGCTCGTGTGGCTTGGTTGCTCAGGTTTAAAAAAGAATACTTGCAATATATTTCACAGAGTTTTCTATGAAGGTAAAATTACCACATGAATGGAATTTATAAATATTAAAATTATCAGTAGTGTGAAACTTCTGTTTAAGATACAATTAAGTTTTCATGAGCTTCTCTTGGGCAGAAACTCTAAATCTTTGCATTTATCCCAGCTTCTTCCATAGTGACTGTAATGTGATAAATGAATGGATTTTTAGAATTAACTAAAATTCTGGAATTGTAATGATTTAGAAGAATCCTACCTTTCTGTGTTTTATAAAGACAAAATATCCTAAATGCAAAGCTCTGAATGCATCGAAAATCCAGATAAACTTTCAAACACATCAGATGAAGACTATGGTCTAAACACATAACTGACATAATAGTCCATTCTGAACTACAACTAGAACTGTATGTTTATTTATAATTTAACAACTCAGCTGAAGATGTAACGGGTATATTTGTTATTCTATATCTATCTGTACTTTTTAAAGTTAGTAAGATAAGGTGGCCATGTGAAATGTTTTATTTCCCAGGCTACAGCAAATGAAAGTTTGCTAGTATCAACAGGCATGTCATATTTTTCACAGCATGCAACAATGGTGCTTGGATAGCTAATTCTCAGTGTAATTCCCAGAGGCAGAAACAGTCTGGGGCTAAGCTATTTCATAAGAGCAGCTTTAAATAGTCAGTATTGAGGTTTTCATTTCAAAAGGTTTCATTCGAAAGAAACAGAACTTGGCATACATATTCTATAGCACTGATCTTTTCTGTGGTATAGAGTTTTCATACCACCTTTTCTTTCAGTAGAAAAGTAAAAAAAAAAAAAGAGAGAGAAAGAAAGAAAAGAAAATCTGTGACAAGTGGATTTTTTGGCTTTCCTGTCTTCAAAAGACTTGAAAAATTAAAATGACAATTTTAGCTGTTAAACTGATGGATTTGTCTTCGGAATGTATTTGGTCGTGTAGGCGCTGCCGTAATGCTCCTGGTTATGATAGATAAGCTTGCTTCTAAAACGTGGCAGAAACAATTAGTATTACCCCTTTGACTTCTGTTCAGTAGTGCCAGTCCCATCACTTCTGTGGCCCATTAGTGTCCCCTCTAACGTCACGTGGCAGTGCTGCGATGTCCGCCCGGAATCCTGGGCACATGCACTCGAGAGCTCCGTGCAGCTTGAGTCCAGTTCACCAAGCACTGGCGCAAGTTCGACCAACACACTTCACTGCGGACGTGTGAACCGAAGCAGCGTGTGTATTTTCCCATTGGTACGTGCCGGTGTGAGATCAGCGTACAGGCTCCGCATAAGCCAACCTCATCCACGTTTGAGCTGGTTTACGTGCTCCGTGTTCATGCCCTGCTTACTGAACGAAGGCCTGAGCTAAACCCAACAGGTCGCTGGAATGAGCCCACGCAGGGAGGAGCCGCTGGGCCTGTGGTCTGCGTCCTGTCCTTGAACAACACGCCCTTGGTTCTGCAGTGTCTTGGGGTGAGACTCTGGACGTGGAGCAAAGCCTTTGCCTACTGAAGTGTTTGAGGACAGTCAAGTTAGATTCTGTCAAAGTCTAACATTATCTTCACTTTTTGTTTCGTTTTGTTTTGTTTTGTTTTTGTATTGTCATATGTATGGGGGAAGGCATATTTAAACATACACAAAGTGATTTTTAAAAATTGTGTCATTATAACTCTGACTTATGAGAGGTCAGTCAAAAACTTAGGAAGTTGAATAATAATTAACTGGCTAATGGTGCTGAAAACACATTACAACCACCAAAATTGCTACAATTTTGAGGTTTCTTTGCAATTAAAATTTTACGAAGTGTGAGCTATCATCTGTTCTGGTGCTAAACACATGGTGCTAAATGTCGGTGTTAACAGCTTTAGTAATGCTCTTTCTATTCATTGTTAAAAGTGTTAGCCATTCAATTCCTGATTCAGAAACAGTAATAAAATCTTGTTAAATTAATCTTAACCAAAAATTGGCCAATGAACTCTATTTTCACTCCAAAAGTCCAAAATTAGTTAGTTGCTACCAGATGTAAATATGATTTTTGAGAAGTTATCAGTTTTCTTTTTTAAGGCATTTCTCAGCTGAGCAATGTCGAAGAATCACCTAAAGGTTAGATTACACCTACACCAACCATGCTGCGGGCACTGGCGCCCTCTGGTGGTGGTCAAAACCAATTCTTGATGGCTACTTGGCCTGCAACAAAAGCTATTTCTCTTGTTCGATAAAAATTTAAGTTGTATAATTTTAGAATTCTCAGATACTCTCTAAATCTGGCAGCATCTAAAAACATTTGACTCTATTGACTTACTTTTCTAAGAGCATAAGAATAAATATTGTATCTTGGTATCCACTTTCCTAAATATTGACGTTTTTCATGATTTTCCAGTTCTGAGGTGCTTATTGCAGTGTTTTTCTTTTTTTCTTTAACAAGGCATTACTAAAATACATTTTCTCACTTGGTTTACATTTTAAATACAATTAAAATTGAAATTACCAAACAGAATTAATTATAAGTGTGTCTCATTTTCAGAAGCAATAATTTATTATTATTTTGCATAGTACGTATGATAAAAAGGAAATATGTTAAAATAGTTAATTCCATATATAAAAAGATTATCTTTCTGCCTTTACTTGTTGGTCTATAATTTGATAATGTTCGTTGGTCATACTACTGAGCTAATAATAAAGTTGTATCATTCCAAATCCTTTTAGCCTAACAAATGAACATAAGAGCTTAAGATTGATCATACTACCTGTGACTCACGAAGGCCGTATTTGTAGGGAAGCTTTCAGGTGGGTTATGCCACTGACCAAGTGTACTCATCCGTTTTGAAAGAGATGTTTCTTAAACTATGTTAGCGGAACCAATGAAATATGCTTTGAAGCGATTTTCCAAATAAGTATTTTCAAATTGATTTTAAAGCAACAAGAATCCTCTGTGTATGATCTCAGACACAAAGCTCTGACATGTGATGCACGTAAAGTGACGCCGTTTGTCCCCCAAACTCTCCCCAGAGCCTCGGACGTTTCTTCTGAGAGCCCTGGGATTCCATCAAACAGTTAGAAAAACACTGATCTGAATCATCCAGTTCCCCTATTTTCTCTGAAATGATCAGCCAATTAAAGATAAAACTTGAGGCTCTTAATTATTTCAATGGTTATTTTAAATACCCCCTTGACTTGGCATGTGTTAGTTTGATGGAGAATTAAATGCTGACTTTAACTGGTGCTTGGTTATAGATTACATCACCTTGTGTGTTATGTTACTTGACAAACAGAATTTTGGTACCATACTATTTTGAGAATTAGAGATCGCTGTGATGCACATATGAAAATAATGTTTTTAAAATATCTAAATGTTCCGAATATGTACATAATCCTAAAATACACTGTATCATTTTAGATATTTTTTATTGAAAAGATTAATTTGGATGAGTTTTATTCATTACTTAACACGCGGCCGTGCAAGGCGCCTTCGATGTTGCGATGCGTCGTGAACGTGTACACACGTGGAACCTGCGTAAGCCTCTGTCCTCACCAAGTATAACAACTGTAGCTTTTGGAGCTCAACCATACTATTTTTTCTTTAAATAAAATGTTATAATTAATTGTTTTGTTTTTAAAATCGTTTGTTTTCAATAGAGTTTTAAAATAGATTCAGAATGACAGGGCATAATAATTTTGATAAGAAATGACCTATTTTTCTAAAGCAACAATGATTATATTTTAATGCATCACTGAAGTACATGAAATCTTCTATTTTCCTTTTTTTTTCTTTCTTTCTTTCCTTCTTTTTCTACTTGATTACAAAAAAAACATTTCAAAGTACCAATATAAAAGACGTTTCCATGCGGAAAGAGGAAAACAACAACATATCAAGAAGTTCTGTCTGAGGAAAACCACATCAGTTGACCGTAAATATTTTTATGCTCCCCACACAGAGGGCCTGAAGAGAAAGCAGAGGCCTTTCTCGGGGAGAGATGCTGTCTCTGACCCCCCGAGGCCATGATTCCTGGGGGGCTCTGCCTGGCAGAGGGGTCACTCCTTCCTGGTGAGATGGTCAGTCTCACAGGCCAGTATGCTGAGGGCCCAAATCCAGGACGTTCAATTTCTTCTTACCACATTTCACATAAGACGAGGAGGCCTTGTGAACTTAAGCCCTTGCAAGGGTCCCGCGGGAGCCCTGGAGCTCTCTCTCTCTCTCTCTCTCTCTCTCAGTTCCGCTTTCTCTTGCGGGTCCTTCCACTTCCCTTCTTCCTCTTTCAAGCCTCTGGTCTCCTAGCCACATGTCTGGGAACTTCCGTCCATCCCCACAGGAGACAGGGCTCCATTCACTGGTGTGTGTGAGTGTGTCTGTGTGTTGCAGAGTCTAGTCTCCGACTAGGCCTATTGGATGCTAATGAAGTCTCATCCCCCTGGTCCCGCACTTCTCCGAATGTGAAGAAATAGGGGGTCAGGAGGGTGCCTAATCCCATTCCTCCTTCCCCACCAGTGAGAGTTATGGCTGATGGCTCATGAGAAGCGAGTGTTTACCCTGACAAGACAAACACTGACCTTCCCAGAAAAAGCACACTATGCTATTGGGAGCCAAGCCTATTCACTGTCAATGACTCTGACCCAGTGCCTCCTGAGACAGCAACCTTGACATTGTGGTGCCAGGGGCACAGACTCCTTCCTGAGCCAGGCGTACACTGTTGAGCCAACACCGAAGGAGTGACTGGCCTGCTGTAGGCCACTGGAGACACCTCACCAACCCCCGCCGAATCTTTCTGGCACTCGCTCTCTCCCTTGATGAGAGGGGAGTGGGGTCCTGGCATGCTGCTTTCATTAACAGCCTATTAATTGAAGGGAACATGCCAGCTAGTCAGGGACACGTAGGTTTTATTAAACTTGAGTACAGACAGAGACTTGTTCTCTGAGTTTCTACATAATAAATTGAACAATGTTCTTAATTATCATTTCTGAATGATTTTTTTTCCAAAAATAAAAAGGTCATGAAAACAGAATAACGCCACTTAATTCTAAAACTTAAAAGGTATGTGAGTAACTTGAAAAATCACACACACATTTATCCTTTGATTTAGCGATTCTTCTTCCACAAACCCTTCCCTGAGATACCCTGGCAACATGTGAAATGACACGTGCACAGCGAGAAGCATCATAGCATTGTTTGTACTAGCAAAAGGTCAGAACCCAGTCACAGGCCTGGGAGGAAGGGACTGGCTGAATGATGTGTCCACGTAAGGGATACTATGCAACTGAAAAAAAAATAATAAATGAGAACACCCTATAAGCCGGTGGAGTGGTCTCCCAGGGAGATACTAAGTGAGAAAGCATGGTACACGGGAACAGGAGTGCACGCAGAAGCCTGCCCTGGAGAAAGGTCAGGGGGAAACACGTATACACACACACACGCGCGTTTACAATACATATGTGTTTCGATTTGCAAAAAAAAAAAATCATAAATTTAAAAATAAAGATGATTATTTCTGGGAGTAAGAATGGAACAGGATGACGGGAACAAAGATGCTTCGAACGACTTTAAAATCTAGCGTTTTGAGAGTCTATCTTTAGTGGAACATGGTGCAAAGACAGAGCTGCAAAGAAACACTTAACTTTGCTGAGTGCGGGGGAGGAGGAGGAAGTAACTCAAGCAGGTAATTAGGCCACTCTTTTGAAACGCAAGTTTTCACTGTAAGAGAAAAGAAGCACAACTTCCCAAAAAAAGAAAGTTAACTAACATTTAAATAGTTAACATGAATTTGAAATATTAACTCGAGATAACTTTTTGAAAATGGACATTTTTAGCTTCGAATGGCAAAAAGCTCTAAGTGCTGCGACAAGCCAGTAGTGACAAGTGCATTCACTGTCCTGATTGTTGTCTCTATCACCATCCGTCACAAAAAGGGACACTCGGCATCACCTGAGCTACAGTTTACCCACCCGGCCACCCTGCTCCTCATACGGGACAATGGTGACCAGCACAGAGCGCATGCTCCCCGAGGCCACATGAGAACCACCGTTGAGAGAAGTGCCTAAAACCACGAGCACATCCATTTATGTTTACTTTTGTCTAGGAAAAAAGAAAGAAATTATTACGACTTCCTACGAGAGAGCAGACTGACAGTGGCGGCCCTCCCTGGGCCATGTGCACGTGCCTGGGTCCCCTGGGGGCCTGGCAGGGTCTGAGGGACGGCCAGACGCCCACGGGGCACCTCACGAGGCTCTTCACATTAAGTGCATTTCAGTGACTCTGGGTAAGAGAATTAACTAATTTTCAAACCCAGCTTCTGTTCAACGTTGGCACATATTTCTAGAAAATTTATTCAAAACTAGGATTTAAAATAATTTAAATGTCATGAAGGAAATTTAACTGTTGATAATTCCCTGGCTTATGATAACGAGACCACAGAATGAAGTAAAAATTATCATGACCTAATCAGCTATGAGAAACTACTATTTGGAATGGTAAATGTGCTAGTATTCATTAATAATGAACATCTGTCTGGATATATTAGCTGTTGGCAGCTAAGCTATTATGATTAGCAAGTGTTTTTACATCAATATAAATGTAAAAGGATGCTTGAAGTTATGTACTAAATAAAATGTTCCAAAATTATTGAGCAAACTTTGTCATACTGCTCTGATGAAAATTTTAAAAACTAGTAATTTTAAAATTCAAGTTAAAACAAGAGAAAGATTGGAACAATATTTTCCTGGAGGAAAAATGCTTTCATAACTGGTTTTTTAATTTTTAAAAATTCTATTCTAAATATTTTATTTATTTTTATTTCATAAAGCGTACACTACGTCAGTGCATGGTATAACGTCTAAGACATACTAGTAAACTTTGTACTTTACAGAGTGGGGTGCCTGATGAGAACTTTTTGCAGATAAGGGTGCAGCGCCAGGATGTTGGCAGGTGACAGGGCTGGACGCTGGCGGCTCCCTAGCCTCTCTCTCTGCTTCCGCTTTGCTCCCGATGGTCCACGCCACACACCTTCCGGGCTGCTCTCCTCCCAGGTGAAGCATAACCAGGGACTCTCCTGCCCCCAAGCTCCTTCGACATGCCAGGCTCTCAGTAAGACCCACGGCTCTGCCACCGCCTACCAGGTCCTCCTGCGCTGGCCTCTGCCTCGCTCGCCAGCATTCCCCTCCGCGTCTCTCACTGCAGCTCGCTCTGTCCCAGGCATCCTCGCTTTCTTCCTGCTAAGTTCCTCCCCGACCTCACACTCGCTCTCTTGTTGTTTGCTCTGCGGCCGTCTTTCCCCCTGGAGGCTCGAGGTCCCACTACGATGCAAGCTTCACGAAGGCAGAGACTTGACCTTGTTTGGTGCTATGTTTCCAGGGCCTAGAACTGGACTTCATATGTCGTACGTGCCCAGTCAACATTACATAGACCAATGACTGAACGGAGCCGTAAAGATTAACTAAGGCCAAGCACGTACAGCATTACACACACACAGTCCCTGATAAGGGACGTACACAAATCATCATTTTACCGCCACCGTTACTTTTTCGTGATGTTCTGAAAAATAACTGGGAAAATATAGGAACTATATTTTTAGAGAGTTTGTGCTAACAATTAATTTACCACAGAAGCAGTTAACCAAGCTTGTTTTCCAAAAAACGGGTATCTTTTATCTGTTATTTCTTTAAAATTCTGTAGCTGAAATCAGGATTAAATTAACATCCTTCGGGAACAGGTCCCTGTCATCTGAGTGGCCAACTTATGCCACGGTTTCCCTAGAGGGACATTTTGATGGCAGCCCCCGATTCCACCGTGATATCAAAAAGAATGAGGCAAAGCGTGACATGCTGGGGAAACAACACCAAGTTCTTCAGCTTTTTCCTGCGCGGTCTGTGCTTAACAGCAAGGGCAGCCGACGGAGGAAGCAGCAGCAGAAAGAAGGGTGTCAAAGGCTACAGCAGCTCAGCAGTTCCATGCGAATCCAACAGGGCGATCTGGGAACGACACGGTGGTCGTGTTTGCAGCCCGGGGCTTGTCCCCACGGCAGCTGGCCAGTTCCCCTACAGAGAACACTGAGAAAGTGAGGTTTCTATTCATTTTATGTTCAGCCAGATTCGTGGACTTAAGCTATTGAATCAATTTGAAGGAGAAATATATTCATATAGAAAAAACATGAAGTCTAAGAATATAAAATACCTTTTTAGAGACAGAGAATAAAGTGATAATTCATACCATACAACAACTCTATAAAAATGTAATTACTCTAGGAAGCGTTCAGATAAGTTACAAATCCTCCTTAAAGTAAAACATAATGTTCACATATTTTTCCTATTTATTAATAAACAGACCCATAACAGCAACAGGCAATCCTCTGTGTTATCTTTAGAGACAAGGAAGAAAGATTTTTAGTAGTGTTTCTTAGTAGGGGTGATGTTGGCATTTGGGTGGAAGAACATTTTACTGTGAGACTGTCTCCTGCCTTGAAAGGCGTTTATCCTCCCTGGCTTGTCAGAACACCAAATGCCTATAGAGCCTTCACTGGTTTCTACAGAATGGTGACAACCAAAGTTACCTGTAAACCTTTTTAAATGCCCTCCTGGAGCGGGAAGCATGCAGTAACACCCTGACGAAGAACTGTGGATAAAGACTTTCATGAGTAAACAGTCGAAACTAACAAGTCCGATTAATGCATTAAACACCTCTCTGACTGCTCATTTCTGTATTTCATTGTAATTATGCACATAGCCATAAAGAAACCAATAACAACACAATAAAACGCCTGGTGGAGATCAATGTTATGAAGAGAAAAAAAGCAGAGGGTGGAGAAAAAGGATGAAGGGCTTGCAGGTTCTTCAGGTGGCAGAGGTCGAGAAAGGATTCACTGAGGAGGTGAAGTTTGTGCAAACACCTGATGACGCTCCTTCTTCAATGAGTGAAACCGCCTGGGAAGATTTTCGTGATCTATTTATCAGAAACAGCTAGCACTTCTACTTTCCATCTCTCTGTTGCACTCGAGGTAGTAGTTTATTCCTTTCTTCTTCAAATTCTTCTCCTTAGGTTCTGTACCCCCTCTGACCTCTACTTTCTCTGTAGCTTCTGAGTGGTTCCAGTGAGAAATGATAGGTTCTCAACTATGATTGAAAAAGTGAATTTATGGCACAACTTATCGCTAAATCAGTCTTTCTGAGGTCTACCCTAACGTGTGACTCCCCTCTTCAAATACTTTCTTTTGCTTCTTGCTCCCTACAGAATAAATGCAAACAACCTTTCCTCACATCTAATTACCCCTACGCTGAGATGAGAGTTTGTATTTGTAGTTTTTTCTGGCTATATTTCACACACCTTTTCTATACTGAATGAAACTACCTGATATCACCCATACCCTGATCTAAATGTCTTGACATCTCTGTCTAGTCTTATATGGTTTACGTGTGTGTGTGTGTGTGTGTGTGTGTGTGTGTGTGTCTGTGTGTCCGCGCATGCTCTATGACAAAAATTCCTCTTGCCTGGCTTTAACTTTACCTCCTACAGGGAATCTTTGGTTTCCTCACTTACAAGCTTGTTCTCTTTCTTTTGAGTACCAACAGCACTCGAACTGTATCTCTATCATTGTATTTACCTTCTAGCCTCCCTTAATACATATTCATAAAATTTTAAAAATATTTTGTATCATGCTACAAGTCTGTGCTATAGTTGTCATTGTATCACAGATTAGTATCACAAAATAGCCATCTCTATTGAAATAAATAATGCTTTTGTGCAAGACTGTGGTCAAGCTGCTACATTATTTCTGCTTTAGTCAGGTAGCTGCAGGTACAAGAGCCACCAACAGATGCCACTCTTGTAACTATTTGTAGTATCAATCTGTTGAAAACTTACAGAACTTAGAAGAATAATATTAAAGGAACACTGAATACTTTTTTTTGCATTACTTATATTAAATGTAGAAATAACAGTCAATGTATGCTAACAAAATCTAGGCAGAGAATATGTAAAAGATTGTAAGTTTCCCGACCTTGACAAAGTAATGTTATTTCTTCTTCAGGTAGACAGGCAAGTGGCTGGTGATATTCTTAAAGATATTTGAGAATGAAGTAAAAGAGAAACACTGACTAATTAACAGTTTAAGTACTTGATATGGAGTTGTAAATGTTTTAAACAATTGTTCAGTGCTATACTTTATGCTTGATTAAAAGTATTCTTAAATCTGAATACTATAGGTAATTTCTACTTAATAAAAATTTAGATAGCAATTACAATGTAAGAGTTGACCCCTTATTAAGTAAATTTAATGATTTTTGGCAGAATACAACTTTGTAATGTATATAACTAGTTATTAATTGCCTCTAGTAATGAAATACTGTTCAGGACATTTTAAAGCACTTATTCAATCTTCTAGTTTTTTTCTATTTTTAAAATACAAGCAAAACACACAACCAAAAAGCCCATCAATTAAAAATACATACGGCATAGTAAAATCTTTTTTCATGTTTACATATATACACGTTTGAGTGAAAAGTGTTCATATTATTTGCATACGGCTCATTTTACTAGTGAAAAAGACAGACAGTTACAATGCAGTATGAAATGTGCCAAAACGCAATGTCCTAAGAGAGGACATCTTGAGGAAAGCCAGGCACCGTGAGTGAGTGTGGGTTCTTAAGGCTTTCTGAAGATAATATCGAAACTAAATTCTCATCCCCTACACCCCTTCGCCATGATCTATAATCATAATTCAAGTTATACATTCCTCTGATTAACTGAGACTTTTCTCAAAGAGATGTAAGACATTTGCCAAGAGATTTAAAAAGCTCTATAACTCTGGCCATAGCATGCATGCGTGCACGCGCGCGCGCGCACACACACACACACACACACACACACCCCTAAGACCTCATAGTCAAATTGCTAAAAGTCTAAGACAATGAAAGATCTTGAAAACACCTGGAAATAAAGGTCCGTTTTCATTAATGGAGCAACAAGACCGATGTGTGACTTTTCAACAGAAACTCTGGACGATGGAATCCAAAGGAATAATGTCCTCGAAGCGTCGAAAGTAGAAAGTGTCCAAGTTAGAATTCCAGACATACAGAAGGTATCTTTCCAAAAGTGAAGATGAAATAAAAATAATTGCAGATTAAAAAAAAAAACAGTTGAGAAAATTGCTGCCCAAATATCTATATTGTAATAAATACTAACAAGAGCTTTTCAGGGAAAAAAAAGGGTGCTCCTAGGAGAAATAACGAAACTATAGGAATCAATTAAGAACACCAGAAAGGTGAATAAGATAGTAATTACAAATAAATACTAACTGTTTAATATGCTAATAATAATAATAATGTCTCGTGGAGTTTTTAATGCATATACAATAATATATATTACAACAGTAATGTGAAGGGGTAAATGGAATTAAACTGTTCTAAGTTTTTGCATTGATCAAGAAAGGGTAGTAGTATTAATTTAAATAATAATTTAAGAAATAATAATCTCTAGAGTAATAATTAAAGAAATGATAAAAGAATATGAAACTAAAAGCTTAATAAAACAGAAAAATGGAAAGGGATTGATCCAAAGAAGTCAATAAAGAAAGAATTAAGAAACAAAGAGCAAACAAATGGAAATAAGTGGCTGGATAGTAGTTTAAAATCCATCTATATCAGCATTCACATTAAAGATTCATTTTACACTGACTGCACCAGACGATATAAAAATTACAGATTTTATGCACCAAGTAACATAGCTTCAATACGGAGAGATGACAGAACTAAAAGGAAAAATAGACAATTCCACAGTCACAGAGGGGGGTTTAACACGTATCTCAGCACATGACAGAATCAGCAGAGGAAACAATCAGGACGGACACTGAAGATATGGTCAACCAATGTGACTTACTCGAGACATATCAATGACTTTATCCAGTAACTGCAGAATAACATCTGTATGTGTGTTAATGGGCCATTTACTACACTGGACCATTTCCTGGGCCAGAAAGTAAGACTTAAAAATTTCAAAAGACTGAAATTTCTGATCACAATAGAATTAGCCTCGAAAAAAATATGATAAATATGAACAGAACAATCCCAAATGTTTGGAAATTAAGTATTTCATCAATGGATCAAAAATGAAATTGCATGGAAATTATAAAATGTTTTTAACTGAACAATAAAACTAAAGCAGTGCTCAGCTATAAAGTTATAGTATTAATGTATATAGTAGAAAATGACAAATTAAAAATTAATGTTTAAAACTTCCATCACAGAAGCTAACAAAGAAATAGCAAAATAAACTCAGACTATAGAAGAAAAAAATGTACAAGTAGAAATGAAGAATTAGATATATGATAGAAAACAGACAAATCAAAAAGATTTTTCTTCGAAATGATAAAATAATGCATGCTTAACAAAATATATCAAGAATGAAAAACTAGAACTCACTACAGATCTTGCTAATATTAAAAAGATAATAAAATATATTATAAATAGCTTTATGCCACTGCATTTGAAAATTGAGAGAAAATAGACAAATTACTTGAAAAAAATTAACAAAACTGCCATAGAAAGAAATGAAAAGTCTTACTACTACCACCATATTTAATCTGGCTATATAGTGAATAATTTTCTACTAAGTTTAAGAATAAAACAGTGATGTAAACTATCATCACTTCTATTCAACATTGTGCTTGAGTCTTAGTGTAATACGATAAGGGAACAAAAAAGATGTAAAGAACAGAAAAGAAAAACGAAAATTGTCATTGCTAATGCAAGATATGATTGCATACATAGAAAATCCAAAAGAATGTGCAAATAATTAGAAATAATAAGTAAATTTAACAAGGTCACTGGATATACACATGCCAATTTGAATTTCTTATTAGCAAGAAAAACTAAATGAAATTTTAAAAACTCATTTTCGGTAGTATCAAAGTATCAAGTAGCTAGTTATAAATTTAATGAAAAAAAAATGCAAGACTTTGACCCTACAAGAATACCAAAAAAAAAAAGGCCATAAGAAATTTTAAAAGTTAATTGATTGAAATGTTTAAATTGATCTATGAAATCAACGCAATGCCTACTGCAGTTCTAGTGGTGTGTGTGTGTGTGAGAGAGAGAAGATTTATCATCTAAATCTGAAATTTATATGAAAAAGCAAAGAACCTCGAATAGCCAAGAAAAGCTTTAATTGCAGGAGCACTGTACTGGAGAAAATGCATGATTAAATCTCAGGCTAATGTTATTACTATAGTTAGGTCGAGACAGACAAATCAAAATGATCGGGTGTCCAGAAACAAACCTATACACATAAGTTTCCTGATTTATGACACAGGCGCCACTGCAATCTCATTATGGTTCATATTTTCTATAGATTGTTCCTTATCAATTTGATATTTATTTGGGAAAAAAACAATATTGTATCCTATTCTCATGATACACAAAAAATAACGTGAGATGCAATCGTAGACACACAGGTGAAAAGTAAAACAATCAAGTGTCTAGAAGAACACCTAAGAGAATATCTTCATAATTTTGAGTACACAAACATTTCTTAAACAGGACAAAATAAATATTAATCTTAAAATAGATCAATAAACTGAACTAAATCAAAATTAAGACCTGCTTATCAAGAAGCTAAAATGACAAAGTAGAACAGTGTAAAACAGTATATACTGGGAGAAACAGTATATAGTGCCCTTCTGGAAATTTTTATATCTGTAATTATTGAAGATGTCAATAAGAAAAAATCAGACTTATAATTCTAAAAAATAGCAAAACATCTGAGTTTTCATTTTCAAAGATATAACTGTTTTTTACTCAAAATTGCTTGGTTATTATTTATAGTATCTTATTTCCTCTCTATATTTATAGGCTTTTATTTCTTTAAGAAATTAATTGTAGGTATTTAATGTCCTATATCTAATAATTCTAATATCTGAATTCTAATATTCTTGCCGATTTGTTTTTGTTGTGATTTTCGGCATACAGCTCCCCTCTCTGCCCTGCTACCTCATGCACCCAATCAGGAAAGTTATCTGGAGATTACTTGAGGCCTGGGTTGGAGCCCAGTTTCTCTAAGAGGCACGTCCTTTACTTCAGTTAGTCTCATAGGGACACGACCAATGTGGAACTACTTTAAATTGATTCAGATTTTTCAGACCACAAAGACATAGTGGATTTGGACTGGAAGCATTTGTCATGTAAGGGCTAGCTTGTGGTTACACATTCTCAAGGACGATTTTATTTTCTTTCCGTCCAGTGCCAAGATAAGTCGGGCAGAGTTTCCAGCTGTCTCCTCCTGTGTGGTGGGTTTATTTCTCATTCTCTCTCATCCTGAGGAGGTCCACCCCTATATGAAGTCTCCTGTGAGACTACCCACCTACTTCCTGTTTCACTATAACGTTCTTCGGATTCATCCTTTTGTGTCAGCTCGGCAATGCATTAAAACAAATAAGTGTATTATACAGAATTTTAATAAGTTCGAGTATGAAGGATTTTCACGGTATTTATTTTACCACACTGCTAGAATCAAGGTTGTATCTTTGCACTACCTTTAAATGTGAATAGGGTTTGAACACATAGGTATGTAACATAAGCAAGGTGACCTCAGCTAGTAGGTGGTACAGCCAGGATTTGACCCCAGGCAAATTAACTGTAGATCGTGTTCTTAACCACTACTCGATTTTGTATGTAGATTTCCTGACACAAGGACTAGTAAATTAGTGAGAATTTGATAAACATTGAATAATGACACTGCCCCTAATTAATGACAGAATAACTCCTTGCGAATGAATAATACTATTGTTATTACAGGTAATAGCACTCAGGGGACTCTAGAAGTGAAAGTAGTTGCAGTAAAGACCAAGGAACCATGTTTTACGTGTATTCTCCAGACGTTATGATGTTCACCCACGGCGACAGCAAGAGAAGTGATCTAGCCTTTGGATCCACCACTTGATACTAAATCATCAAATACATTTGCATTAATATGGTTTTCACCTCTCCCTGAGGTTTTGCTCTGTACAATTTAATTTCTGATGTATTCATATTATTTATGGAATAAAACAATGTAAAATTTTGACTTTCCTCCTCCTAAATCAAAATAAATTTTTCATTTTTGCTGTTTTAATTTTGTGAAACATTTACAAAACTACCAGAGTTTGCTCGCATTCTCAACTGAAATATTGCTAGGTAATTTTGCTATTTAACCTTTTTCCCTTTAGAAATCACATCAAATTTCTAGCAGTCTTGTCAAACAGAGATCGCCCCTCAAAAGTTTAAAAGAGTGTATGTTACAGTAAATTTGAGCTTACATGGATAGAGGGCTGAGAAAACTTCCAATGTATAATATTTTCATATGATAATAAAGTACATTCATATTTGTATAGTTAAAAAATTTTGAGCATTTAGCATAAGTAACACAATAAACAACATAACTTAAGTTGTTCTGAATTCCTTTTTTGATTTTAAAAGTTTGAGTAGAAGTAGTTTCTTAACCCCCAATTCTGAATGCTGAAACTAACCAGATTCCAATATGAATATAAAAATAGAAATAATATGTAATTTAAGTACAATGCAATAAAATTTAGGTGGCTTTAGATTTTTAGCTAAACGCTATGTTGTTATTCCAAAAGACATCCAAATTGGATGTCTGGAGTTGGACAAAGGATAGACTGAGATTTGGGGAAGGTTAACTAGAAGTCAAAAAATATGCAAGGTAACATTTTTATAGCTGAAAAAAAAAAAAGAAAAAACAACAATAAAGCTAATGGTAACTCCTTCTCTGCCAATGGGTTAACATTTTCTCTAGAATACTTTTTATTGGTCTCATCATTAAAGAGAATTTTCCTACTGGTTATCTAAGGTTCACAGTCATTTAAAGAAAGTGCTGAATTTCAGGCTTGCCTTAGAGGAACTACATTTTATATTGATGAATAATTAAAACAAACACTTTAATAGAGCAATTGGTTTGAGAAACAGTGTAAAGAAAGAACACAAGAAACTTTTATTGTTATCATTGCTAGTCATAAAACATGATTTCACCACATTTCCATTTACGGTTTTCATAAGGACAGAAAAGAAAAAAAAACATTTCAAGAGCTTTCCATGGAGGGTTGAGAAGACATGAGAGAAAATTTTAAATCCCTGCTAAAAAATATGTACCCAAGCGTGGGAAGAGGAACCTATTCAATGAGAAAAATAGGAAGCACGTTGCTCAGTATGAGTGGTAAGTGGAAAGGCTTTCTTCTAGCTCCAATTTGTAGTATCTGCTTTTTCCCACCTGCACTTGCGTGGTACTTCTGGACTTGGACTATGAATGTACAAATATCTACACTGATAGCTCCCCCCTCATTATGTAAGCCAGCCTCACATATTCATTAGCAAGGCCGTGTCAGTACCCGGAAGAGATCCTTCTGTGTGGAGCTCAGATGCTAAATTTGGAAACTAGACGCGTCTGTGTACAGTTCTCTCCCTATAACGTGATCATTCTTCCCCTCAAAGCCGACAGAACCCAGTATTAGTTGACGGGCTCTCACTTGAAATAGTTATCTTTAAAGTAATTTGCCCAACTAATTCTTTTGCTGCCATCAGTCAACCTGAGGTTAAGAGAAGAAGTAACTCCAATAAACAACTGCCAATCGAGCACCATTATCCACTGCGATGGCAGCAATTCTAGACCATAAAAGAATTTTCAATGTTTGAAATCAAAATATGAGGGTATGAAGATTATTTTCCATTCAGTCATTATTATCTTCTCCAGATTAAAAGTTTCAATTTCACCAGATTCCTCAGATCTGTTTCTTTTTAATATCTTGTTCAAAAGCTGCTTTTTTTTGCTCCCACTAGTTTTGCTTCCCAGAACAAATAAGCATTTCCACTGACCACGGCCACACTTTGGCTGGTTCTTGAGCAGAGATCTGAGTGCCCGCTTGTACACAACAATCTGTCAAAGGTAGAAAGCCAGCTTCTGGCTTAGAGGGAACTTGGGGGGAAAAGAGTTTACACTCTCTTTGACCTACATATAATGCATCTCTGCATTCAGGATATCAGCCCATTAAACTTCGAGGACTTAAAAAGCAAGGGACACCCCTCGGCCTCCCTCTGCAAATATGCCTATGGCTCATCCGATTTTAACACGCATTTCCCCTTCCCCCAGTCTCTCCACCACATCGAATGGAAAATTGGATGCTTCTGTTCTCTGAAGTTCCATTAGCTCTTCATGTTCTTTCAGGAGCCATTTACTTTATTGAAGGCGTGATTGGAAAAGTGTTTCAGTGCCTAAAAGATTTGCTCTGTTTCTAAGTTTAAACCTGACGCCGAGTCCTCGCCCAGGCACTGAGTTCGGCAGTGTTTTAATAACGCCGTTTCCCTTCCCCATCTGCTATTGTCGTCAGCGTTGCCGTGCTGTTTCTAAGGCGTCCACGAGATTTGCCCCACACTACGAATAATACCCTCGTCCTCATATTCTGGCTTCATGCACACAGAACTATCTTGGGGTCTTTTTTGCGGACCTTTCTGCGATCACAGCAACAGAAAAAAACAGCTTCCTCGGCTGTCGGGGACACTGAAGGGGGGAAGGGAAGCTTTTCCAGTGGAGACTGCCACATGGACTTTTTCCACGAGAACTGGTGAGGAAAGATATCTTCTTGGATACTTTCCCCTTCTTCCACCTAGGTTCCAACACCTACGGCAGGACAAGGTGACAGAAGAATGGCCTGGAGACTTGTGGAAAGTGGGCTGGGATGAGTGAAGAGTAAGACGTCGTGAGCCGTGGTGCCCTCTCGTCCTGGTGATCTGGTTCTTTCCCGGTTCCATGCTCAGAAGTTTGGCTTAGATCCGTTCAGGAATATCTAATCGGCAGAAGTCCAAGTTGTGTGCGATGGTCGTTTTAGTTTATTTTTAGTTACGGTATTTACTGTGTCTATTTTCCTTCTATTTGTAAGGATCCAGCTTGGGGAAGAACAAGTCAAGGAGAGTCGAGGGGTGCATTTGCCCTCCCCTGGCTTGTCTGAGAAGATAGACACAAAGAGGGCACCCTATTACCTGACACGTGGTGGGTCTCAAAATATGTTCGTGGATTGGATAGCCTCGGTGTTGTTAGCCTATAATGTCACCTGCTCCTACAGTCTTCCGTGTCATGACTCTCATTCAGACTGGGGGAGTTAACACATAGGCTGACGCTGAAGGCCTAAGGCTTTCTACCTAAGCAAGACGATAAAGGGACGAAGATCAAAAATAGGTTTGCTAACCTCATCCTAGTCAGTGTAGGACCTTGACTTTCCAGTTCTCTAGTATCTGACCTTGTCTTCTTCTCTCATAGACCTCCCTTTTGGTTCTCAGGTCTCTTTCGGCTAGGTTCCTAATTTGTCCTCCCACTGGAAAATGTCCCGTCTCTGAATTCTAGCCACCTCGTGGCCATGTAGCTATTACCAGTCGGAGTCGGAAAAATTCTGTGAAACCACATGTATGTAATTAAAGTTGAAACCCTAAGTTTGATTTTCTGCCTTTTCAGCTCAAGCCACCATTGCTAGATAATGACCTTCTGGGCAGGATGTGAAAGGTCCTATTTCTGTGTACACACGCCTTTCCCTCTTTTAATTGGTGTCCTGGCTTCATACCTCCTTTCAGATTTATATCTACTGGACTGACAGCCTGACACTGATGCTCACATGATTTTTACCCTCGGTCCTGGAGGGGGATGAGGAAGGATATGTGTGTCTGAGAGAGAGAGGCCTTTGTGGAATTTCTGTCCATCTCAAAATATCCTTTTCTGGCTCATTTCATTACAGTCCGAGCAAGCTTCATTATATTTCCGTACTAGCTTCCTACAAGCTCTAGCACGGGCAGAATAGCATGATGGTGTGGACTCTGGAGACAAGACATGTTTGAACATGGCTTTAAGATTTTGGGAAGTCATTTGTCGTCACTGTTTCTCAGTCTTCTCATCTATAAAATGAGGGTAATAACAACCACATAGGGTTTGGAAACGATTAAGAAAGTTATGCATAAAGGACTTCAAAGACCGCCTGATCCACAGACATCTCTCCAGGACTGTTAGCTATTCCACATGGTCGTCCATGAAGAAAAGACTTCTTGAGTAGATCTGCCTGTCACCCTAAGCCTGGAAGGTTTCAGTCGGTTCTGGACCTATTCTTTGCTTCTGTCTGCAACTCTTTTTCTGGACTTTCACATGAATTATCTTTCATCATTCAGAAATCATCGAAATAGTTAATAGTTTTTCTAAAGTTACTTCTGCCTGTTTTCTATCTTTGATCTTGTTCATTCGTTTCATTATAACACAACCTCGGATCCGCCTTCTCTGTGTGTTTTACTAGAGTTTAATGTAAATGGAATTAGATGTTATGCACGATACAGGCAACAAGGACGGATCTTAAAATAATGATGCTGAGTGAAAAAAGCCAGACAAAGAAGATGTGTTTGCAGAAACTTTTAAATACAGAGAGTTTTATGATAATATTTATGCTTGTGTTTTATTAAAAGACCTTAGAATTATGAGCTTATAGTTAGCTTTACAAACTTTGTCAGTTCATTTTGAAAAATGTAAGTTCTTTATAATTATACAAAGTTAGGGAGGAAGAAGAATTATAATTTAAACATGGGGTGAATGAATATATATATATTCAAATAGAACTGAAATAATTGTTTGCTTGCTGCCAGGGACCAGAGTTTCATCAGTCATAGGAAGGAAAAAAGTTGACTGCGAATCACTCATGATCCTCTTTTGCAGTCTTATCAACGAGTGAGATGAAAGCCTCCGGGGTAACAGAGACACGATTATCTTTGAAACAAAGGACAGCGGTGTAGTGGAGTGTGGAGTGTGACGGTGGCCACCCCACATTCTCCTGCTTTATTTTTCTTCACAATCCTGTCACAACACAAATGATACAGTCACGTTTGCTCCTGTTCTCCCACCTTCTTGGATTAAAAGCATGATTTTGTTTTGTTTGTTGCCGCGTTCCCAGTGCTAGAATAGTGCCTTTTGTGTATTAAATGCTGGTAAGTATTTACGGAATGAATAATGATGATATGTATGTGCGTGTGTATATAGATATAGTGTGTGAGCGTGTGTGTGTGTGTGTGATAAAGGGTTTGTGGAGAGAGTATTACAAAATCACCAGAGTTGTATGTCCACTTATCAGGTCCTCCCTTTCCAGCACCCAGCAGTATTTGGATTTGATGGCGGGGCACAGATTGCTTGTAACAATCTGAAAAATAATAGAATATACAACACGATAGTAGAAAAACCCAGACACGTGGTTTGAGCAATAAGGTACAGTTGCATTTGTTTCTTGTTTTTAGAAATACAGTTGACGGACTAAGAGCGAAAAAAGAACATCTGAGCCTAAAAGAAAAGTGTGTGTGTGTGTGTGTGTGTGGCGGGGGGCTGGGGTGAGCCAGAGGAGAGGAAGTGCGCGGGCTTCACTCAGGCCCGACAAGGAGGCAGCCGGACGGGCCAACCACTCAGCTCGCTGGGTCACTGCAGCCTACCCAAATGCTTACGTTTCAGGATGTCATTGATAAGACACAGGATGGCTTTAAATGCAGGATCCACGAGCTGTTGGGACTCACCAAGAGAAGGAGAGACACAAATCCGGCCTGTCTCCGGGCTGCCCATTTACCTTGGGCGTTCACTCAACACCAGCCAACGGTGTCATTTAGGACTGTGCACACGTCAGGTGTGCGCTGTTGCGTGTGTACTCCCCACACAGACCGTCCTCAAAAGCCTATGTGCACTTTCCACCATGCTCTCTCCTGACAGCTGTCTTGTTCCCGTCCACGCGAGCTCCCTCTCTATTCTCGGCTTGTGTCGTCTGGGCTCTCGGAACGCCCTGGCTTCTCCCTCTATCTATCTATTCAATCCTGGTCTGACTTCACAAGAGTCAGCCTTCGAGTCTCACCTCTCCCCCCGAATCTTTCTGGACCCCTTCAGGCTGCAAAGAGCTCTCAGCCTCCGCTCCTCTCAGCCAGCACCGCGGCCTGTTCTGCTGACTCGCTTCTTCCTTTAAAGGCGGCCTGCTCCCTGACGCCTGATTTACGGAAGGACCGTCTCCCCGGCTAGCGTGCGAGGATAGATTAACTTCCTGTCTTTCATAAAATGTGGTTCCTGTACTACATCAAGTCACTTGTTGTATCCTCAGTATGTATTTGATGAATGAATGCAGAAATGACAAAAGATCAGTTCTGAAAACTGTCTCAGAAAAAACTTGCCACCTCAATGTGAGATTGAGCCTTTGTGTCTGGTATGAATGCTCCTACTGGTGATGGCAGGCGTTGGAGTGGAGTACACGCCGGAGTTGGGGGAAGCGCTGGGAGGGCCCCCTCTTCCCCAGAGAGGGCATGGAAGGGACTAGGGATGGAGCGACTGCTGCGGTGTATGCCGTGGGACAGCGGGAGCAGAAGGAGCCTGGTCCCAGCTGCTCTGACGGCAGTACTGCCCACAATTCCTCTGCAGATGGAATGTGCGAGCGACCTCAAAGGAGAAGTATGTAAAGGGGAGAAGGAACTGGAGAACTCACAGACAAAACTGGGTGAGGACTAAAAGCCGAGTATCTTAACTGGATGTTTAATTTCTCTAATTCCAGCAGGGATTGAGGAAGCAAAGTTATTTATAAATGGTTTGTCTTTAGCAAACAAAGCAGTTGTACCATCTAATAATAATTCATATTGATTGAGCACTTACTATGTCCCTGGTACGACTCAAGGCTCTTAAGTATATTATATAGACGTAGGTGATATTACATAATTATGTTCATTTTAAAGATAAGGAATATGAGGCACAGAGTAGATTAGTTACCTGTTCAAGGTCAAACAGCTAGTAACTGGAGGAGGTAGCACGTGAACCCAGGTCGGAATAGAAAATATTTTGCTCTGAACGTAAATTCTAAATGTACTAGAAAGTTAATTATAGAATACATAGTACCAGATAAATGGCGATTGGATAGTAACCTACTTTCCCTCAAAATTTTCAATCCTGTTCTACCAGATTCCATGAGTAAATGTCAAACTATAAAATTTAGGAATAGGCAAAACTGATGGCAGTTAGAATTCTGAAAATATCCAGACTTTTTTCAAAAGTTTTGGGTTTGGCAAAGCCTCCTAACACATTTTTTGCCAAGTCATTTTCTCCTTAATTTTTAAATCTCTGTGCATTTCAAAGGAAACATTATACATTTCTGATTCATTTACACTTAACTCATCAAAATGCTGGTGAGAGTTGCCTTATGGTCAAAGCCCTTTTCTCCTCTGAGGAAATCATGTCTCACTGACACCCAGCTGCATCCGCTTCGCAAGTCCAAGATCTCCTATAACACTCAGCAAAGCGAAAGTAGGTTCTGAAACCGGAAAGCCACTCAACGGCTGCGTTAATTCACAGCGGCGTTGTGGGGCGCCTGACGGTGGGCCCCATGTGGCTGTGTTGGAACTTGTAACCCAGGTGTATTTTGGAACATTGATAAGAAGGAAGAACACTAAAAGAAGCATTTTTATACAGAACATTTGAGTCTATCTCCACCTGAAATGTAAGGAATCTTAACTGTCCAAAATCTAATTTCGCAGAAAACGAATTAATATATAACTAAAAGAATAAATATTTCTTTAAATTGCCCAAAAATATACAGGGAAGAAATGTATGTTTTTAACACACAGAGGCTCAACAATGATGTCAGGTTCTAAATACTGAAAACATGTTGATTTGATCACTGTCTTTCTTAATGACATTTCAAGGGGATGCTGCTTGGGTCCTTGTCGAAGTCACCTCAGCTGCCTAGTGAATGATCTCTTGGTTGCCTCTAAGTTCTGGTAATTATGAGCAGAGTGCTATAAACATTCATCTGCAGGTTTCTGCGTGAACGTAAGTTTTCAAGTCAAACTCCGAAGAGTGTGACCACTGGGTTGCATGGTAAGATATGTTTAGTTATGTAAGAAACTGCCAAAATGTCTTCCAAAGTGCTTCCTTTACTTTGTAATAAGTACTTATTACTTATTATTTATTATTTAAGTGCCATTTAATTTTTTTTTAATATAGATTTTGAATGTTTGTTTTTAGATCTTATTCTTTTGTGAACTGCACAACTGTGTGTGTGTGTGTGTGGTGTGTGTGTGTGTGTGGTGTTACATGGTGGATATGAGCAGCCCCTTCCCCCCTCCTTCTCTTGCTCCCTGGAACCCTCCCCGTACCACAGCTTAAAAACAAATCGTGGAGAGGGCGAGGAAAGGGGCATCCACGGCATCTCTCAAGAATGCTCGTTTTAATTTACAAGTGCAAGAATATATTCTAATGATTTCACTACTAACATTCTGTGTGTTGAGCTTGACAAAGCGATTGTGCTTATTTGACATTTATGCAACAGCTACTTACTGAGTTCCTACAGTATGTCAAACACTGTCTATTGATTCACCCTTTGATTCGTGAGATTAAATGCTAGGTTTTTGTAGGACTCTTTGTTAGACCCCTACAAAGCAAAAATAATAATTATTATAAGTAGGAATACAGTCTACCAATTCGAAATGTAGCGTTTTACATCTGCACGTGGGCGCAGATAGGCTGCAGTCTCACATAACGTCGGAACGAGAGAGTTTCTGCTCTGAGTTCCATCTGCTGTCTGTGCAGCACACCACGTGGTTACTGCAGTGGCCTTGAGACGTGTGAGAAGGGGTGTGTTTTCTTCCTGAAGCTTCCTCCCCTCTTGCTTTGTTGTCTCCCTTCCTCTGGTCACTCATCTGTGACATTCGTGGCTTCTCTTCTTCTGCTTGCTTTTTAAATATTGTTTCCCACATTTCCTGTCTCAGGACTTCCGTTCTCTCTCTCTCAAGACGATCTTATCCAGTCCTCTGAATTCTACTGTACACTGATGAGTCACTAACTTTTTAACACTTTATTTCTCCTTTCTCATCTTTTAGACTGGAATTCCATCTGCTTACTGAAAATTTATCCCCGGAGATCTTGCAAACAGCACATATTTGACTGGTTTAAAACTAAACTCATGCCTCCCTTCAATAGCTACTTCTTTCCTTCCTTCCTCCCTCCCTCCCTCCCTCCCTTCCCGTCTTTCCTTTGTTTAAATGGACAATTCATGAACTTGTTAAAAACAAAATGCAACCAATACAAAGCAACTCCTGAAAGGCAAGTGTTCTGCCACTGACTTGTGTATCATCCTATAAACATTTAACGCAAATAAAAGCATATATGTATGCATGTTTTCAACACAAATGATAACATGTGTACACTGTTCTGCCTCTTGCTTTTTCTCATTTAATATTCGTTGGAAATAAGCTCATATCAATAAAAACAGACCTGACTCATTGCTTTTAATAAATATAAAATGTACATATTCATATGGATAGATATACCTTAACCTACTGATACTTAGTCACTTCCAATTTTTGTTACCATAAAAATAATAAAATGAATGTTGAAATGCATGCTGTTGTATTTATCCACAGGTTGAGTGTATAGAAGTAAAATTATTAAGTCAAAGGGAAAGTACATTTAAAATTTTAATGGTTATTGTTGAATTTATCTCCAATCCACATCGACACACCCTGGCCAAAATATTTTTAATCAATAATTTTCAATTCTTGCATATTTGATTAGAGAAAAATGATATCCCATTATACATTAATTTTTATTTCTCATATTGTGGCTGATCATAACATTAATTTAAAATAATTTTGAATGTTTGCCTGTCTTCCTGTTTGGTAACTGGTTTTGGTTTCCACATTTGAATAACCTCTTTAATTATTAAATATGTTAGCTGTCTAAAAACTCTTTAAAAAACATTTTGTAGTTTTTCAAATTTTTGCAAATATTTTGCATTGTTTTCATGCAGAATTTACTAAATTTTTTGAAATTAATTTTGCTTAATTTTAATAGCTTTTAGTGCCAATGTACTGAACTTATTTAAAAAATGTAAAAGTTTTCCTTTTTACAATACTCTGAAATAGTGCAAATAATAGTAGAATTACCTATTTATAAAGTTTGGGGGAAAAGAATCTATTTCAATAACTTTTTTTGTCATTTTCAAAAACTACTCCCAGAATTATACTTTCATTGCTTTTTCAATTTAATAATTCTATTTTTATCTTCACAATTTTCTTCTGTGTTTTTGGATGGTTTCATTTTTTTTAATACTTTAGTTGATTTTTTATTTATTTTCATGCTTATTTTATTTATGTGAATGATTGAAGCTATTAATTTTCTGATTTTTCTGTATTTGGTAGGTTTTGATGTACAAAGTTTTTGTTATTGTCAAATTCTAAACATTTTTCATTTAGTTTGCTTATTTCTACTTTGCTGTATTAAGAGAACATTTTCTTTTAAATTTACAGATGGAAAGCTGTGTATACTATATGTTTCATCTCATTTTGGTATTAATTCCTATTTATATTTTCTTGCAGAAGAAGATGCATACCAGTCTATGAAGAAATGAAAATCATCTTTGGAACCAATTTTAAGTCCGTCTTGCGTAACTACTTAATCACCCCAGTTACCCCCCAAACCCTGTTCCTTCTCCTTTCACCGAGGGATACAGGGGAATCCCGGTGTATCCTGAAACGATCGTGAGCGGAGAAGCTGATGTGGATGCCATCATTCGTTCTTGCTGAACTCCAGTACAGTAAAGATCGCTCCTCTAAATCTTAACCATTAGTCTTCATCCTTCTGCATTTTTGTCGATAGCCATGTTCTTGCCATGACCTCCAATTGTCAGATTCACATATACTGTGACTCGCTTAAGGAAGTAATTGAAAGTGACTGGCTTACTTGAAATAGCGATAGATAGATAGACAGAGAGACAGACAGATAATACATACTATAAATTGAGATAGAAATGCATCATTTCAGTGGATTAATAAAAAGTATGGATCCATGAGACCTAATTTACAATAATTAACAATTAGTATCTTTGCACTGAAAAAAATAACAGTATTTTAGTAATCATGCAAGAGATCCACAGACAACTTCATACATGGAATAAGAAGGAACTAAGAAATAAATTATGTTCAAGTAGAGAAAAACAAAGAAGAGTTCCATCAGTGAAAGAGATAAAAGTGTTGTTTCTCCATAGGTATACAGATTTTTATGGAGAAGCCTAGACTTCGACATGGTTCCTGAGTGCCAGAGTTGCTAAGTCTGTGGGAAGCGTCTAGAGTGTAGGCTTACAAGTTTCAGCCCATGCCAGGAAGCTTTTGGGAAAACACTGGGGAATTCTAAAACCCTTTGAGCAAGGTGTGGAAATAGCTTCGAGGGCCAGAAGAGAAGAAGTAACCATTCATTGGGGGAGAGAAGGATGCGTAACATGTGGCTCTGAGAAGTAGGGGCTGTGGCAAGACTATGGACATTGGCAGTGGCTGTACTGAGAATAGAGGCCACAGAGCAAGACAGTGGGGTACAAGCTGAAGCCAGCAAGGACATGCGAGGACCATAGAATAAACACACTTCCCTTGATGCCAGGACAATTCACAAGCCACCCCATGTACCAGTCTGCTTCTTAATTAGGTATTCTGAAACAAGAATGTAGATCGCTCCCTTTTCCTGGTAATAAGAAAAGGAGAAGAGGAAGCTGGAAAAATCCAAACAGTTACCCAAAGATGATGAAGATTTAACTGGGCTCGATGAAGTTACATTAGAATAGCAAGGTTATATTTTCTATTATAACTTGAATTGAAGTCATACGAACAGAGGTGACTTCGTTATGAAGAAGGAAAACTGCTTTCAGCACATCTGACTCTCTGACGTTGTAAAGTGCACGCCCACGCTAACTGTCTGGGTGTGCCGCCTACTTTGGAGACACATGTGTTCTATTCATTCTCTCAGCTATCTGCAGCAGCAGAATGATCTCTTTCATGTGTCCTAGTCTCAATAATATGGGTCACTAATCTCTTAGTTACCCTTGTTAGAAAGCTTGGAATTACCCTAGAATATGTCCCTCATTCTCTGCATCCAATTTTTCATGAACCGTTACTGATTTTATCACAGAAATATTTCTTGAATTGGACCTTTCTCTATTTCTACTTGCTCTATGACCCTCATCATGTCTCAAAACTATTGTAACAGCTATTTATTATTTTGCATTCCAAAATTCTTTCTCTTCACCAGTTTGGTGCCAGGTATCTTTCCAAAAAAATTAACTTTCTTTCTTCTTTGTTTATAATACACACTAGCTCCTTCTCGTCCACAATGCAAAGTTTCAACAACTCACCATGATATGCAAGGCCTATCACCACCTGTCTGCCCCATCAACACCCTCTGACTCCGCCTGGAAAACATCTCATTGTTCATGAGACCAGGGCTGCATATCCTCTGACTTCTGCGTGGCTAACTGTCTGCCATGTCTGTTCCATGTATTTAAAAGTTGGCTATAGTGACTGTATATTGAAGTTTTATAAAATTTTTAAAATAAAATTTTTAATCAATTTTATCAAAATTTTTATATTGCCAGATATAGGCATTTGACTAAAAAAAGCAAATATTATTAAAAGGCTTATATTAAAACAATAACAAAACAAACAGCATCCCCACAATCTTGCTTTCCAGAGGGTACCACTTTTATCTTTTTTCCTGCTATTACTATTATTTACCTCTACTTTTATGTAACATTAGTGACTTTGTGTTATGGAACCACTTGCCTTTCCTGCATCATTGCAAAGTAATTATATCACTTTTTTTGATAAATGATAATCCAATATATTATTAAAATGTGAATGTTAAAATGAACACCAGAAAATATATTATAATTTCTTGTAGATTATATTTTATTGGTTTAACTTGTGATGCACCTAAAATTAATTTTTTACAATATTCCAAAAATTCTGTCCAATGCCCAGCAAAATATATCTTTCAAATAATCATACTCATTTATAATCTATTCTTTCTCCTCCTTCTCTTTCTCCTCCTTCTGGGTCCTTCCCTCACTCAGACTCCATATCCTACCTTTCCAAGGTGCAATGTCCTTTTCTTAATCATGAAAATTTTCAACAAATCATTTACATCCATCTCTAGCACATTTTCACTACAATTACTAATCCCTTGTGATGTGGTTTCCACCACTGTCTATTTTTCTCAGAAATGATACTTCCACCCGTCTCCAACTGTGTCCCAATCACCAAAATCAAAAATCCTTTCTCAGCTTTAGTCCTTCTCAACACCTCAGAAGTACTTACAATTACTCTCTGGACTTCCTTCTTTAAAGTCTCTCGTTGATTTTCCTCGACTCTTCAATCTCCAAACTCTAAGAGTGATGTTCTCTAAAGACACATCTGAGGGTTTGTTCTGAACACTTTCTTTTGTTCTCTATATTGCTGTCCTTTGGGATCTTAACCACTCTGAAAGTTCTTCCCTAAATAAGCTGGTCTCATTCCACCTTTAATATCTGGTCAAGCTCCTTAATGTGTCTTTTTTCCATATCTGGAATATCTTCACTCCTTTCTTCTATTTGTTAAAATCCTTTTTGGCCTTCACGGCAATTGAACTTGCTACATCAGTTCAGAAGTCTTTCTGCGTCTCCACGGATACTGTATCACATCCCTCTCCTCCACATTACCACAGCCTTTTGCCACATCTCATGGAGCTTACTCCACTTTATATGACACTCATTTTTATACTCATTCTTTTGCCTTAAAAAGATAATAAGCTTCAGATAGTCAAAATAATGACCTACCCAGTCGGGACTCCATTTATATGGAATTGATCTCAATGTACTCGAAATAGGTAAAAAAAAGAAAAATACGGAAAGTTTCTAAATTGCCAAACTGTCTCTGGCTAACAAAAGAACAGCTACACTAAAACAATGTAGTAACCTCCTAGCCTCACAATTTAAATAAAATTAACAAAGTTATAGGACAGGTGTTCAGACTGCCTAGGTTCAGAGAAATTCTCCAGGAAAGGGCCTTTCTAGGCTCAGACAGGTTGGAGTTTTTTTGTCGTTATCTGTTTGCTTTTTTTTTAAATCTTTTTTTTTTTTTTTTTTTGGAAGTGATCATCTGCCACTTAGTATTTGGGACAATAAAGGAAATGTGTTTGATTTAGCTTGAGTGAAGTTTTTCAGTTAGCCATGGCCAGAGAACATAGCTGTGGTTGACGAAAGCAAGCTGAACCCTCAAGATTTAGTTATAGAGAAAGAGTCCCTACCATTTATTCAGGCACTATGTAGCAGGCATGATGTTTTACACATTTTTTCATTTAATCTTTAGGATCCTGACAGGTAAGATTTTACGAGGGCAACTTACTCAGAAGGTCTCTATGTTATTATTATTGCATGTTTAAACAAAGATTAAAATTGTACAACACTATTCTTACAGACAGGACCGAATGGAAAATCTGAGAAGGAGGGCCAGCCAGAGCTTGAGCATATGGCACTCAAGGTCCACAGATCTTCAAATATTAGCACAAGATTATAAAATTTCAAGCATTTGAGAGTCTGGGAAACTTAGCAAAAAATTCTTAGAGGGAAAAGGAGTCTTAAAAATGAGATATACTGAGGTTCAAATAGTCTTATAACATGAGGAGACAGTGGGGTCGATTCAGGATGCTTGAAAAATTGTGCCCAATCCCCTTCTGCACCACCCCGTCTCCGCTGCTCTCACACCAAAGACATGGCTGCGAGCAGGAGCAGGCAAAAGAAGCTGAGATGCTAACTGCGAACAGAGATGGAAAGGCTTTCTGTGCCTATGAGCAGAATTCACACTACATCACTTCCATCCAGAGGATCATTTCTTAAAATATTCTCCATTGAGAAAAAAAAAAAAATGTTCCACAATCAAATGATTCTGGGGAATGCTCCATATTTTATTTCCACCCTGGATATAAATATCATACTTAAAACCTGAGAAACTCTGCAGTTTAATTAACTCAGTTTCTCCAAACTTATTTCCCATGGAATCCTTTTTTCATGTAAACATTTTTTCAACATTCTGATAATTCGTGGGAAATATCAGCCCGAAATTACGCTTCGAACAAGCCAAGCAGGACAGCAAGATCGCGGCAGAAGCGAGGGCCCAGGAAATGAGAGAGCACGCAGGACAGCGAAAGCAGAGTTGCCTACGAGTTGGGTAAAGAGTGAATGAAACTTGGGGAAGGAAACAAGGGACCAGGAATGGGAACATGTTTTGTTTCCAAGGTCGCTGCGGAAGCCGATAGGAGAAAGATGCTCAACCTTCTGAAAGGGTCTGTGATTCACAGCAGCTCCTGAAACTGTTTCAGCTCGGTAGTCTCACTACCCTTGAGTTTTAACCAAGTCAAGTCAATGATTGAAAGAAGCGGGACTAGATGCTCACGTAGTGTCAGCGTAGCTATTCTATGCTCTGTAAGCCAGTGGTTTTAAAATATATTTATTTTCTTTATTGCAATTTGTTTCCATCACTGTTTGAATAGTAAAATCTTTTGAACACAGCCAGTCTACCTGGTCATAAGAAGGATATTATTTTTTAAAATAAAGCGACTCTAGAAATATTGTGTGTGGTGGTCTTAGCAATTTGGTTCCCCCACCCCCACAAACTGGTAGAGCCCTGGGGGGTTCCCGAGGCAAGCGCTGTGGATCTGATTATTAGGAAGAGCTGTCCGCCCACGGGCTGGCTCCCTTTGTGTTTCCCCCCAGTCGGTGGGCAAAGCCCACACCGACATCCTCGATTGAAAGTCTATGGCCAAGGAGCCTTATGTCACACACGCTATGGAAAGTTTCTCATGACATTCCTATGACGTGTTATACCCTAAAGATACAAATTCTTAGCATGGAACATGTATTTTTAGTGCTAATCACACCTTTACATACCACACATATTTAAATAAGACTGAAATAGAGGGACATATTTATTTATTTCTCTGTCAATAGACGTCACTGAGTTTTGTTTTTTTTTAAATGTTCATACTTTGGAGGGAAAGAACCAAAAGAATGGCACTCCTTTTCAAGTATAATAAGACTCTTGGAAAATTTATCCAATATAAGAAGTAAACAAAACAAAACAAAAAACAAAACAAAACACCCAAACTCCAATTTAAAACATACTAGTTAGATCTCCAATATAGAATTTGTGTTCATATTTTTATTTAGCAACATTACGGTTGTTTTTTTCCATTTGCTGTCCTCATAATTCTGTAGTTAACCTTGTTTTTTTAAAAAGAAGTCCTGCCAAAATATGCTGAGCGAGCTGTTTGTTTCTAAACCCCAAGAAATCAAAAGTAGCAAGTGAACTTTATTATTATGACATTTTAATTATGAGTGCATTTATGTATTTTTTTCTTTTGATCTTTGAATCACTTTATGATCCTGGAGTTTAAATTTGTGAACTTGGGAGATCATAATCATTTAACTAAAGAGTAATGCTAACCCATGTTTATATATAAATAAAGTTATATAAATAAAGTTACCCCTTACTTTTCCAAATAATATTAACACTTTACATTTATCTAGTGTCAGGCCTTTCATATATATAATTTCATGTGATTACCAAGTAGCTTGTGATCCTACCAGGTCAAATATTGCTCTCCCCCGGGCTTCTTGCCCCTTTGGTTTGTTTGCTTGTTTGTTGGTCTTTTATAAATAAGGAAACTGAAGCTTACAGAGGAGAAGGATTTCTTTGCAGCCATGCAAACGGTAGGTGGCTGCTCCAGATCTAAAGCTAAAAACTTCATCCCTCTTCCATTAACACTCGGCCCCTTCTCAGTATGTAAACAGTGTATCTCCAACTTGAAAAGAGTGAAATGAGAAATGTAACTGCTCGTAGGAAGCTATTAACTCAAAGAAACGTTCTGGGTGGGTGGGGGAAGGAAACAAGCTGTCCTGCAGTACGGGCTGAGAAAGTCCTGAGACGGAGTCAGAGAATGGTGCTGCCACTTCTTTCTCAAAAAATCATTTCCACAAGAGCCCACTGAGTGACCACTGTACACACGCTCAGGAATCGAAAGATAGTACGACATGAACCCTGGACTCGAAGGTCATGCTCTGCGTGAATACAATCCACACACAGGTAAGTATGGTAACATGTAGTGAGTCCTTTAGGTCCTACCAAGTTCTGTCAGGCAATCGCAGGGCAGACCTGGTTTTGTGAGGTGTTATGGTCTGAATGTCCGTGTTCCCCAAAAGCTCATGTTGAAATCTTAGCTCCCAACGTGGTAGGATTAGGAGGTGGGCCTTGGGGAGGTAGTGCCCTCAAAAAAGAAACCCCACAGAGTGTTCCTTTTCTCTCTCTCCCTCTCCCTCTCCCCTCAGCCTAACTTTATGAGGATATAACCAGGAAGAGGGCCCTCCCCAGGAACCAGCATATTGATCTTGGACTTACCAATCTCCAGAATTGTGAGAAATAAGTGTGTTTAGGCCACAAATCTACGGTCTTTTTGTTATAGCAGCCTGAGCTTACACAATTTGATATGTGTATAGGAGTGGGAAATGGGAAGAAAAAGACTACAAAAACTATAAATATAAAATTATCTTGGAAGGGGCCTGTGCAAGGGCGAGTCCCTGAAGTTCAAGCTTCTGTGGTATCTCGATCATCTTGATACAAGAAGTGAGAGGAGCCAGGAGGAGACTTGGAGCAGAGTCATCGCAGAGGGGAGGAGCTCGCCAAGTAGAAAGACCTGGTGGCAACAGGTAAGAGGCCATCGAGGACAGCAGAGCATCCCAAGAAGAGGGAAGAAGACAAATCGGCCCCTTACAGAGGCTTCAGTGATGCCATCAGCCCGTAACGAGCTTCCCTGTCATAGAAACTGTGGCATGTTTAAAATAAAATAGATAAACTGCAACAACTATAACCATTTTCCCAGTTAAAAAAAAATTGCTTTCGTCACCATATCATTAAACATATTTTTAAACAATGATTTCTCAAAAATATTTTGTCTTTAAAATGTGAATTTAAAACAGGTGTGGATAGAAATGATGAGAGTCCAGTGTGCATAACAGTCTTGCTTCAAAACCGTGATGACTGCAGCACAAGTAGGTAGAGGACGCGGTAGCAGGTGAGCAAGCCACTCAGAACCTATGACGTTAACTCAAAAACAGGATGGACAGAACAGAGGCCATAGCATCTCCTTATGTTACTCCTTGTTAAGGATTCATTAATTCACTTATTTATTCCGCAAATCGTCACCGAATGTTCACTAGGTGACAGGCGCCGTTCTCGGTGATCAAGAAATGACATTGAAGAAAACAGTAAAGAACAAAATCCTTGATTTCATGAAGCTTATGTCATGGAGAGAAAGCAAAAAATAAACGAGTAAAACAGACAGTACGTTGGATACTGGTAACTGCTTTGGAGGAGCATTAATAAATTAATTAAGAAAGCAGGAATCAGGGTGAGTATGCTGGGCAGGTGAGCTGCTATTTCAAAGAGTACAATCTAGGAAAGTAATTCCTTAAACTCCCCAGACCTATCTCCGACTTTGTTTTATTCAGTGCTGAAATAGGCTCTGCTCTAGATATTTTAAATCTTTAGGTTATCTGAATGGCAGCTGGGGTCACTCCGTCCTTTGAGATTTGCAAACCATTAGTCAAAACTCTCTCTCCCATGTTCCTGTGGATGTTTGATCTCCCAGAATTCTAGGGACCTTGTGATCTTTCTCAAGGCCATTTCTTTCTTCAGCTTCCTGTCTCCCTCGAGGTTCCATTCCCAATCGGGTCTCATCGCATCCCATTAGCTGCACTTTTTGCTTCCACATGGCCAGAGGTGGTTCCCAACTGTCCTTTATGTTTAATGTCCCCATATAGCATTCGTAGTAGAAATTTTCATGTGCAACAGAATTTATTAAGTTTTGGAGCAATAAGATCACCTTGCATCCCTTAAGAGTTTCTTAGAAATATGCATGACCGGAAGTGCTCAGTTCTGGTGTTTTTCCCCAGAACTCCATGGCCACCCACCTCTCCACCTAAACCCTGTTCTGGGCCCGCCTGGCCCGCCCACTTCCACCTCTGTTCCTCTGTGCTCTCCTTTGCTCCAGAACTTCTTTGTGCAGAAAAGTGCAGCTTTCTCGTTGTTTTCCTCTCTGAAAATTATGCCTGGAGTTTTTTACAGTCTCTCCTTTATAGGTAGAGATAAAGTCATCTGGAAAGAAATGATGCACTCCCTTTTGTATGCTCAGTTCTGAATTTTAAAAAATATATTTTTCTCTCCTTGTACACTTATAATTCTTCGAAGCAAGAATTATTATTATTATTGTTGTTGTTGTTGTTTTACTGAGGAGAAATCTACAGCTTAAAGAAGTATTTTGCCCAATGCCACACAATGGATTTTAAGTTTATCTGTTCCCAGGCTCCAGGTCCCATGTGAACTCAGTGGCACCACGCAGCAAAGACGTGGCCAGGTGAAACAGGCAATCCTTCCACAGGATCCTGGAGGAGCGTATGCTATCTCATTATTGTGCATCTGGAATATTTTGAGCAGATTGTGAATGGCATACAGAAACTGGGCTCATTTCAGAGAAGGGTAGTTAATATAAGAAAGTAGATGAGAGGCCCCCATGTATGCAGTAACAGACTTTTTAAAATGATCCATTAAAGCAAAAAGGTTACAGCAGTTCAGAGATATCATCCAAGACTGTGAAATCAGAAATCCAGTAAATAGTGTGGACACTAACTTTTCCAAATGTGATGGCTGTATATTAAAATTAGTTAGGTGGTAAATAAATTAATTTAAAAAATAAAATTAGGTAGGAGTTGAGATTAAGCTCGAGAAACTATATTTAGATCCAAATTTAAAGAATACTATATTTTATGGCAATTGATAATAACATCAATAATTTCATTATCCCAAACAGTGCTATGAGCTATCATTGTGGTTTTTAAACCTATAAAATAATTTTGATTAAGGTTTGACATCATGACATGCAACCCGACTCTTCCAAAAAACATTCCCAGAATGAATTTACTGATCTAATCTATAGTTTCTTATATTTTTGTTACAATCAAATGAGAAATATCATTTTTTTTCTATTTTAATAGATATTTTAATACAGAAAAAAGCTTCTGCAAGTGGCTAACAAATGAAAGTTTTAATGCATTTTATGAATTATCTAGGGATGTATTCAATAAGTAACTATTCTGAAGTTAATTCAAACACGAAAATGAGCAGCGATTTCTAGTGTCTGGCTTTTTACCAAAGTACCCTTAGGGTGGGACATTCTCGTGGGTCACCCTGTGCCAACAGTTAAGCCGAGGTATCTTTCAAAGTAAATGATAAATCTCAAACCTGAAATCCATTTTCTCTGCATTAGAGACAGTATGAGGTATCTACTGATGCATAACAAATCACCACAAACCTCGTGGCTTAAGCAACAACCGGCCGTTGCGTTACAATGTCTGCGGGCCAGGAGTCCGGGCGTAGCTTATCTGGCTTCTCCGCTCAAGCCTCCATGCTGTTGGCAGAACTCAGGTCCTTGAGGGTCACTGACCTGATGCCTCCATTCCTTGCTGGACGTTGGCTGAAGGCCAGCCTCCGGTTCCATGTGGCTTCTCCATAGGGCAGTTTGCTTCATCAAAGCCAGCAAGAAAGGGAGGCTGCTAGCAAGATGGAAATTACTATTCTTATGTCACCTAGTCATGGAGGCGACATTCTGCTCCCTTGCTCTAATCTGTTAGAAGCAAGTCACTAGGCCGGTTCACACTCAAGGAGAGGGGATTAGACTCTGGGATCATTTGGGATGTTCTTAATGTCTGGTCACCACAGAGACGATGAAAGACAGAACTTGTCTCATGACAATTATAAGAGGAAAGGCATTTTACATTCTTTCTACTACTCAGTTAAGGTTAAAGTTTGGCACTACTCAGTTAAGGTTAAAGTTTTCCATATAAATAAAACAATAATGTACCGTAAAAATTGCAAATAGAGCCGGACGTATCATGGATGCCCAAGAACGGGAGGCTGGTTGGCTGGTTGTCTTTATGTGCTGTAATTTCGAGAGTTTAGAGGTTGTCTGGTCTGAAAGCCACTTACCCTTCCATATTCTGTTTCACTAGCTTTTGCTCTTGTTGTCGCTACTGCTGTTGCAACCTGCTACCACGCAACCTGCAGCTTTGTCAAGTTGTATTTTTCTGTCTTATTTTCTCAGTCTACCTAACTGCTTAAAATTTTTAAATCCCTTTCCTATCTCACAGGAGTATTAAAAATGAGGATGAGACAATATATGTGAAATTACGATAAACTCGAGAGTGAGACGCTGTATAAACACATAAATCTTCTAGAATATCATAAAAAGTACAATAAAGGTAATACGTACTTGAAATCATTTTAGAAGGGCAAGATGGTAAAGCTCGAATGCACACTTGGGTCTCTGTTCTGATGTTGCTTACCTATGTATAGTTTAGTAAACAGAAGCGTGACCTTTAAAAGCGATATTTGGGAGGAGAAATACAAATTAACCACTGTGTGGTCATCCTAAGCAGGATGCAGCCAGGAGCGTCCACCCACACACTCACCACCGCCACAGGGCACAAACAGGGCTGCAGCTCTTTGTGCTCTGCCTTTGGTCACTTTGGGGACAAATTCTATTAACAGCTTTGCCTTAGGCATGATGTTGGATTGCAAGTACTGAACGCTGACTTGTCCCCAGTAAGGGGCTTTATTATGTCAACATTCTAATTAGCATCCACAAGGAAGGTGCCTGTTATTGTTGGCGCAGCTGCCTCTGTAATCCTGACAAACCATTCGATTGAAGAGTGCTGTTGATGTAGTGTATGGCTGTCTGTGGCTTTCTTTGAAAGGGTGTTTTAAGGCTGTATCCAGATTACAAATGTTTAACCTGGCAAATAGCACTATGACCTCTAAAACAAATATTGTGTCATTAATATAGCAGTGTCCACAGATGGGATTGGCAACCTAAAATGTGCTGTCTGTAAACATTTTCAAATTATATTTGAGGTCCTTAATTAACCCTATTAGGCTCACAGATTAAAACCACCACCCAATCAGTATAGAAGAACAATTGAATAAAGAGATACCATTATTTTCTATACATATTATAAATTATCTGGAGTTTGTGGTTTTAAATAAGACTTAATATTACTTGAGAATTATTTTTTTCACCCGAAAAGGTCAGAATTTTAACATGTCAGAAGAAAATGGAATTAAGAATGGTTAAATCTTTCCTTGCACCATAGAGTAAGTTTGCAGTTAGAAGTTCCCACAGAGCTCACCTATGCCAGCACCTTCAACTCACAGATGAGAAAACTTAGCTCCAAAGTAACCCAGGGACAAGTTGAAATGAAGAATCACAATTGTGCTAGTATGCGCAATAAATTATCCACATACGTATTAAAATTTTTCATCAGGGACTTTTAAGTCAAAGGGTTAGAATTTTCTTTGCAGCAATGAATGCAAGCGGATGGCTGGTATTTTAACCTTGTGTTATAAGAATTGTACCGAAGCAGTAAGTTACCATCATTATGAAAACTGGGGGTGGTGCCAAAAGCTGGAATCGCTTATAAACAAATCCATGCATTTGCTTTACATCACTCTGTGCAGACGAGACTGATGCCCTGGGTTTGATCATGATCTCTCCGCTGCTCAGGAGTGTTTTTCTCTCTACGGCAGAGACCATTAAGAAAGGCCTCTGGTTTCTGGTAGTAGTTGTTCATTTGTATAACCTGGCATTATTTCCTGCCCTGACTTTTTATCTCCTGGCCTATTTAAACTTGGCCTGCTCTGTGCTGGGTCAGCTGGTCTCCAGCTGCAGTTTCCTGGCAGACTTCGACTGCGGCCCAATGTGAAGCTGTGCTTCCATGTTTCTTTAAACAGTGATGCTTCCCCCAGCCCATCTGCCCTCCTTTGATGATCCACTTCATTCACATCACAGCAGTTCCCTGAACGTTGCCTCCCGCCCATCGTTCATCAACGTCCCTGCCAATAAAGTACCATTGCACTGGGCTTTGCATCAGTAATGTATTATATACCACAGTCGAAATTCCCCTAATACATTCGTCATCCAACCATTGAAAAAAAAAAGACAGACATATTAGTGAGCACTTACACATTCTTGATGAAAAGCTACCAGGTTGAAACATGAGCGGAACCGAGCCGCGGCTGGGGGTAGGGGAGAAGCCTGCCAGGTTGTCTTATAGGGACCACAGAAGACAGCCTCACCTCCTGTCCCTTCTCTGCGCATCTCAACTGCTGGACCCACGCGGCTTCCTCTAGTTTTCTGAATCATTCTGAGCACAGTCCTGTCAACATATCGGTGACTTCAAGTATTGTTGAAAAGGCAGCACGTGGGAGAATGCATTCCAGAGAGACGCCTTCCTCTAGTTTCCCCACGGTCTCTCTCTGTGTCTGCGTCTCAGTAGCTCCTCCAGCAACAAACCGCCCAAACCCCAAAATGAAGCAAGCCAAGGAAAACGAAAGATCTAACCAGGAGCTCTCTGTACAAGGAGAGACAGAGCTTCGTACGCACTTATGCCGCAAAGGCTCACGTGGACCAGGGCTGCCCACGAGTACCGAGGAGCCTGGGCTGCTTAAAGGAGGGAGAGCCAAGTCCTGAGGGGCAGGCTCCTATGTGGAAGGAGGGGTGGGGCGGTCCCTGCACCCAGTGGGGTGTGTGCACGGGCCCACGGGGAGCGCGGCCTCCATCTGTGCAGGCCAGTATGCCAGAGGTGAGTGCGTCACGGGGAAGCAGAAATGCCGACCGAGAGGCAGACAGCCACCACGACGGGCTGGGAAGCAACACGGTCGGTCTGGATTGTATCCTGAAAGCAACGGAAAACTACGAAAAGATTTTGAACACTATTTTCTGATTTTATAAATTTTGCAATATGTAAAATATTTATTGCAGACACGTAATAAGGAACTACAGAAAACTGCAAAGAGAGAAATCGATCAATTGCACATCTAGAGAAAGTCAATATTTAAATATATTTTCTCCTGGTGTATTTTTGTTTGTATTTTATATGGTATATATTACATTTATTATATGATTCAAGTAATTTTAAGTCTTGCTTTATTCTCGTAATGTTAGCATTTTACTTTCCAATAAATATTTATTGAAACTGTCATTTTTAGCATTTTGATTTAGCTTCCATAAAATTGTTTCGTCATCCAGTTACTGTTGGTTGTTGCGTTGTTTCCAACGTATTATCATTATACATAAACATGACTCGTATGTCATTTGAGGGCTTCCTGCCTTTTAAGATCTGGGTAACAGTACGCAGGTGACCGCTAAATCTTGGGCCTGTGGAAGACTAAAACCCTCTCCATTCCTGCAAATTCCCAAGATTCTTCTGGTCATTCAGGGAGTCTGTGAGGTCAAAACTAATTTCACAGCCCTAGTAAAATGATGTGCCTTTCATTTGTCTGGTGCAGTGGAGTTGTCCAGGTGCTACATGTCATGACAGCATCATTTTTATGGCTAAGAAAGGTCTGATTTTATTGTCTTGGTTTTCAAATTATTTCAGGTTTGATTTTGAGTACGGTAAAGGTGAACATGTACAAGACATGGAAACAATCGCCCACTGGGGTCCTTGATGCTTTTTAAGTGTTTTAGGGTCCACGAGATGAGAAAGTATGAGAACCACTATCTTAGAGTAACACGGCATTTTTCAAAAGCAAGAAAATTCTGTCTCTAAGAGTTAATATGTTGCCAACTCTTTTTTAAGAGTTTTCTCCTACCAATGCATAACTTCTATTTAGATGGAAATCCCTAGTATTTCAACTTTGGATAGAAGTGGAGAATGGAGAGCGTGGCGTACTTCTATCTTTGCTCTTGAAAGTTAGTGGAGAATGTGCTAGAAGATCGCGCCGAGTCCGATTAGGAGGCCTGTAACCCAGGTAAGAAAGGACGAAGCAGCCGCGGTGTGCTGCTGTGGGCAGGGGGAGCGAGCAGGGGCAGGACGTGCTCCCATTGGTTCTCTGTCTGTTTCATGGGTGAGGAACCACAGGCAAAGCGGCGAAGTCACAGCCAAGGTCGATTTGAAATGGATCTTCTGACTCTATGTCTCTACTACAGTTCTACAATACCAGAACTCATTGAGACCCGGCCGGCCGTGAGAAAAATGCTTTTATGGTTGACCTGGACCCCAAGGTGATACGAATCTATTAAGTCACTGTTCTCAGCCTGGCGAAGCTTCGCTCACTATTCCATTACCCTCCATAACACATTCACTTACTCACAAATGTATCTACGTGGGCCAGCGACTTTGACGTGGTTCTCTTTCTCTCTCCCTCCCCTCTTCCTTCTCTCTCTATCTCTCCATCCCTCTCTCGCCCTCCCTCCCTCCCTCTCTCTCCCTGACTTATTTGTTCTTCTGACGGCCCATGAGCCAGTGTTAGAAAACGGTCATAAATGAACACACAGGCTTCACATGCCTAAGCTTTCTAAGACTTCTTTGACATTTGTTTGACTACCTTGTTCCACGACACCCATGTCTGCCCTTTGAGAACAATCCTTTGCTGGCTCAGTCGCGAGCAACGTGGCTTTGTTTGGAACCTTCCCATGGAAGGGCTAATCATGAGGTCACCTCCGAACGTTAGTTTGTGATTTCCTGGTTAGCATAGTTCCCAGCAGCAATGTGGAAGCTATTGCTTTAACTGTGACTTTATGACGACCACAAAAGACATTAGGTCACGTCCACAGAGCGCTGAGTGCTTGCTGTCCCACTGCCCTTTCGGAGGAACGTCTTCTTCTGAAATCTCTGTAGTTATTTCAGTTTTTATTCCACATTCTTTCCCATTAAATTACTGCCACTGAGGGGGGAAACTGTGAACAGCCGTGTACTTGGTCCGTATAGTGAACTGTAGTAAATTGAGTTACATAAACCATAATGGCTTTCTGTCCAACTTCATCGAATTTTATAGTTAGCAACATTCTTAAATACAGTTTAAGTTGTTTAATTTTGGAAAGAAAAGAAGAAAATACTTTTAAAGGATCACGGACGTCAAAGAGGGATTTCAGAGAGAGATGTGTTTTATTTTTGTTTGAGATATTCTATTCTCTCCAGGATCTTTCAGAACAAACGTGCACACCTGGGAACTCACACATTGTCATAGTTCTCAGCACGACTAATTGTGGAAAGTGGATATTTACTAACTCTGGAAGCAAATGAAGCTTAAAACTAGGCAGAAATAGCAAGAAAATGAGAAAACTGGGAAGTCTTATATTCTCATGATGCTGTTAAAACATATTGCCCAAAAAAGATGCTGAATATTACTGGAAGAACGGAGACTGAGGATATAGAAGTAATTTTTCATAAGAGTAAATGCATTTATCCTTTTCCATAGCTCACCCTCCAATTCTAGTGTTCCTGATAATTTTCCAGAATCTTCTTCGGATAGGAGATTTTCTGTTTTAACAAAATCACATTTAACCTCAGATCTCATTGTTCATGGTCATAACTTCTAGGAACACTTCCTAGAAGTTCACAACTTCTTAGAACACCTCTTGTGTTCTAAGTGAGTTCTTCATTAGCATCAAGGTAAAATTTCATTTCCCATGAATGCTACCTCCAGAGTCAAAACTGAACACATGTGAATGCCAGAAATGCCACCATTTCGAACAAAAGTCCATCTCATCCGAGAGTATATGCAGAACCAAAGAAACACTTAAGATCGTGAGCACTTTTCATGTCCTTCACCTCAAACATGGACTAATGTTATAAAAACATTCTTAAATTCTTTTAGAATGTGTCTAATATCCATGCCAGTAGCAGAGGGGGCCTATTGAAGAGAAACTAGACATGAGCTAGGCTATCCCATCATGAGCTTATATATATGTGTATATATATATACGCACATATATATATAATCATTTATATATATAACCATTTATATATATAAATGATTATATATATAAATCATTTACATATATATATGATTACATATAACCCGAATCCCTATCTCTAACCATAACCCTATTTGAATATTTATATAAATATTATAAAAAACCCTATATATATACATATATATACGTATATATATATGTATATATATATATGAATATTACTGGAAGTGTTACGTATATACGTATATATATGTATACATATATACATATATATATATGTATATATATATACATATATATATATATATAAATGATTATATCAAGCATTACAATAATCCTCATCAGATTTTTGAGGTAAACTTTTTCTTTGAAAAAATCTGTAAAACAGAAGTCCGCCAACCTCGCCCGGGGGAAGTGTTCCTAGAAGTTATGATCAGCCCAGTTTGAGTGCCACACACCAGTGCTGGCTCTGTGGGGAACAGACTGGGCTCTGGGCAGAGGGCTTGAGCTCACACTCACCCCTGTAGGGCACACTATATATTAACTTAAGTCTGTATGTTTATTTCTTGTCTTTTCCCTCCCTTCTTCTGTCCCTTCCTCTCTCCCTCTCCCTTCTTTCCTTCCTTCCTTCCTTTTTCCCTCTCTCTCTCTTATCCTTTCTCTCTCTTTCGCTGCCTTCCTCCTTTGATTTCTTTCTGTCTGGTTGTTCATGTTGTTAGTACTCTGACTGTTCTATGGAGGATGGATGGTAGTAGCAACCGGGGCAGACTGGGCAAAGGCTGTTGCAGAGACTGTTGTGCCTCCAACAGTTTCCTGGCGCGTATGACACAGTAGTCCTCAAAGAAGGAAAAATATTCGAAGAGCACTAAGATGATCTTTTGATACTGTTTAAATAAGAGCACACAAACGTCTGTCCCCTTTACTCACTACGAGACCTTTCAGCTGCACTGGATATTTAAACCGATGTGGGAATATTGTGTCACCTCCCCCCCCCCCAAACCACTCACCCAAAAAAAAAATCCAGGAAGACGTGGATTTTTGTTTGTTTGGTTCGCTGACATATTCCAAGTGCCCGGGAAAGCTTGTTGCTCATAATGGAGGCTAAATAAATACCATCTGAATTAACAAAAGTATTTTTTTTGGCCTTTCTCTTTCAGAACCTTCTTTCCATTTGCTTCTGACAACTTCTCTAATTTACCAAATGGGGCTGAAGTAGGTGCTAAGGGTGAGAAAACTATTGGAACTGTGCCACCCATCCCATAAGGACGATTCCTGACAATGCTAAATCCAGGCGTACAGCGTCTTTTGCATTTGCATAATAAGATTTCTGTAAGCTTTGGAAGCAAATAAGTATGTTTATTTTTAAAGTGTTGGTTTTTACTTCAACAATCCTTTTTCTCTTTTTATTTTGACATCCTTTCCACGGGTAGCTCTCGCTCAGCCATTTTCTGAGACTCTTCTCTTAACCTCTTTTTCCCCCTCCACTCCAGTTAAGGCCAGCAGCTTCAAAGGGACTTGATTAGTTCCATATTTTTATTAGGAAGGCCTTTCCAGAGGTAGTGATTACAGAGGAAAAACAAGGCCATGCATTGTTAATATGCTTCATTCTGTCTGGAGCCTTGCTAGAGAAGTTTCTGGTTCAACACTGGAATTCTAACTTTAATCTTGGGCAACTAACAAGATCAATTACCTATAAGATGTTAACCGCTAAGGAAATGCAGCTGTAATGATAACTATATAATTATGCAAGGAAGCTCTGGATTCTAAGAAATTAATCTAAAAAGAGTATAATATTAAAATAGCAGCACCTTCAGTGCACATACTGTGTGCAACATCTTTAGTGTCCCTACAGAGTTAAGTTTTAGAAAGGCTGTTTCTTTACAACTATCTTTCTGTTTGTTTGGCATTACCACCTACGAATAGGAGACACTGCGTCTATCATCCAGGCAATTATAATTCACATAGGTAAATGAAACACATATATATATATATACACAGAGCCTATCTTAAAAATATATATATATATATGACAGTGAATGTTATCAAAGCAATAGCATAAGAGTAAAAATATCTGAAATACAGATGTTTGTAGAAAAAAATTTTGTGAATCAAATTTTTATAATAATTGATAAAAAATAAAGATGGAATTATTCAGCCCTTCAGGGTAAAATTAAGAGTTTGTTTGATAACAATAAACTATGAAGTGGATTGTGAAGGGACTGTCCAGGAGAACTGGTTGACAACCCATTTCATAAGCCACATGACGACACCATGGGCTCCTGGGAGCACCTACTATGGGGCAGATGGACAAAATCTGAAGAAGTTGAGTACATGGAACACAGACAGCCACCTGGGAAGAAGGGCTGGCCCACACTAAGGAGGCAGCTGTCTGCATCACTAAGACCAAGAAACACATTTGTACTTCAGTTCAACTCAAGCTGAAGCAGGACTCAGGAGTGCTGAGCTGATAAAAGAGGGTGTGGTAGCAGGAGGGTTAATTCATCAGTAGTGTTGAGGTCCCCTCCCCCACCTCCATCAGGAGAAGAGCACTAGAAAAAGTGTTAGGGATAGCCAGGCAGGAGGAGCAAATGGAGAGGTAATAAACACTAGGAATGAAGACGAAAACTCAGTCCGAAAGGATGGTCTAATTAGTGTGGATTGGGACAAATAAGCCACCACTGATGCTCACAGGTAATCTAGGACTGAATCCTACGACAACTACCTTGCAGGGATATTTGCTTTGAAAATAGCAGATTGTTTTCAGTCCCCGTTCAGCAGTAAGAAGGGCCCCTATATTTGATCAGTTCTGAGCTACATCAGGACAGCGCTCTGCCTTCAAAAAAAGTCATTATCATTTGCAGATGAGCAGGATGGCAATACACGGAGGCTGGTGTCTGGGCAAAAGGGTGATATTTGATGTACTAAAGGATTGTTGTAGAATATTTCTACATAATAATAAGTGAAGCCATAATCCTTTCTATGCTGTGAATACACTGCTGTCTAGTTACTCATCCCATCGATGGACATTTGATTTGTATCTTTACAACAATGACGATGATGATGATGATGACGACGAGGAAAGAATAATGCTACCTTGTGCACATGTGAAATATTTTCTCACAAACTAAGAGACAAATCCCTGGGCTATAAGATGTAAATCTTAGCCTTACAAGATAATGCCAAATTGTTTCCAAAGTGGTCATCCAATTTGTACGCCCAAAGGTCATGCATGAGGTCCCACTGGTCCACATTCTTATCAACGCTTAATAGTGACAGACTCTTAGTTATTTTTCCCAGTCCGCTAAGTGTGTAATAGCATGTCATTAATGTTCAATTTGTATTCTTCTGCTTGTTCTATGTCTCTTATTACTACTACTATTAGGCTAGCCACCTTTTTTTTTTTGTCATAAAGAGTATTCTATATTTTATCTAAAGGTTTCTAAGATACACCTTTCCTATTAAGCTGTTGATCCCTTGACCCACCTGTAATTTATATTTTTATTCACCGTTCAAATTCTAGATTAAATATCTCAAAGAATAAAACTTTAGAATTCAAAGACAACGTCGATAGCTCCTTATCAAATCTTCTAAATTGGCATCAGTCGTTCCCACATTATGTGTGCAAAATGGCATCTGGCCTCGCCCTGATTGCTTGCAAGGATGATAAGGTTATTCCTGAAGATTAACTGACATCTGTTTCTGTAATTCACAACTGACTCAAGTTTTTATTTTCAAAGAAACCCCAAAGAAGACTTTGTAGATTGAAGCCCCTGATCCTTCACATTTTACTGTATCTACATCTTTGCATCTCTTCTTATTCAAGGACAGGAACTATTTCCTGACCCCTTAAATTTAGGCTGGCTTTGAGACTCACTTGACAAACAGAAAACACCAGAAGTGACGGTGTGTCAATTCTGAGCTGTGACATCAAGAGGCTTTGAGTGCATCAGGACCCCTGCTGGGCCCCTGCCTTGCCACAAGAAGCAGCCCAAAATAGCGTTCTAGAAGATTACAGACCACTTGGAGCCGAGGTGAGTCATCCCAGCGGAGTCCCTTCTAGAGCACAGCCCAGAGCAGACCCAGTGGCTGGTGACTGACACGTGAGGAACCGCAGCAGCTGTCACCTGAACCCAGCAGCACTGCCCAACTGAGACCTGTCTGGATTGATTGACAGAAATGAGAGCTGAACAAGCTGCTGTTGGTTTGAGCCACTACATTTTGAAGTGGCTTATTATGCAGCTATAGCTAACTGATATGAAGACAAACTTCCTTTCCTTATACCTGTGCTACAAATAACTCTGTGGTGACATTATTCAGAAAAATACCATTTAATTCAATAGCATTCCCTTTCATATTTGATGATGCCAATCTGTACTGATGTCACCACGAACGTCTTTGAATGAATGATGTAACTGTCAACCGTGAAATTCATGAATCAATGTCAAAATAAAATACCATGGTAACGATAAAAGTATAATAGTTTCAGAGATGAGGAATCAAAGAACGCATGCAAAAGCAGCCACACATATATCAAATTTATGGAACTATTTAAAATAAAAGATTAGGAATGTGGTGATTTTTATGTAATTCTAAAACGAATCCTGTCGGATAGGTCAAACTATTATCACTTACGTCACATATCAGTCAGCCCCAGGCTTAAAGAGATACAATAATGTCTGAAAGTTCACTGAGCTAAGAAGTGGGTAGAACAGAGATCAGATCCCAGGTCTCTCTGATTCCAAGCTTCACGGTCTTTACCGCTACAAGAGGGTCTCAGTCCTGGCCACGAATTAGAATTCTTTGGGGAAGTTTTTTTAAATGCTAATTCCCAGATTTCTTCATGGAAAAATTAAATCAGTATCTCTGGGAGTCTCTAGGGAAATGGGCTATTTTTTTAAACTCCTCTAATGCTTATAAAAATGAAAAGCTAGAGTTGATCTCCATTATGCTTTGCACTGCCAATGAAATTGCTAATTTTTAATAGAGGCTAGACGGCTCTTCAGGGCTTAATGCCTGCCCATCTCCAGTCTCATCTTGCACTTATTTTCCACCCATGGAGTATTAGTATTATTTAAATACAGCTTCAAAATTTCAAGAAACATCCAGCTGTAATATGCATTTAGAATTCATAAAAGGACCGTTGAATCATGTTGATTCTACACTTGAATTTACCACAAACTTTATGTAACCTCAAACAAGTCCTTGAATTCCACAGACATTGCATCCTCATGGATCCAGCAGGTTTGGAGCTATTTCTCATCCAGGACCTCACAGTATTTTAAAAACGTAATACGATTCTAAAAAGATTCTACAATTTCACACGTCCATCCCTCTATCCCTCATTACTCTATCTTGTTTTTCTCATGATATTGATGCAGATTTCAGTACACTTCTCCCTAAATACTTCAGCTGGAGCTCAACATTTGCTTAAAATTATGTAAAATTTACATATAATTTATGGGAGTTTTTAATTGGCAATAGACTAGCAGCTTACCACTGAAAGCAATCAAGTTCTTACTGTAAGAATCAGTGAATTTTCTGTATTTCACTGCCATCTATTGGATGTCAGCTGTATCCAAAATGTTTTAGGTTTTCCACATACAGATCAATTCACGTTAAATAGTCCTGCGGACTTTGAAGATGGAGGAATGTGCCCCTTTGAGCAAATTGAGATTTCCCTGTATTTTCATCTGAGACTGAGTCTATCTGAATGACTAACAACATTCTATCCGGGAAATATATCTATGGACTTCATTCTTGCTGTCTGTAACAGTTGTAAGTTCATTCACTATAATAGAGTTAAGACCAAAATGATAAGATCGTGAAAATGAAAAAATGTTATCAGCTAAGGATCTTCTGGGTCAAGATCGACCTGAAATGTAATCATACATTTAAGTGACCAATAACTTAGGCATACTTGCCAATATTGGTGCATAGATCGTTATTTTGGGTGAAGATGTAGATGGGGGGCTAGAAATATAAAGAATGGAGGGGACCAAAATATTGAGAAACCATTTTTGGAAAACATGAAATATAGTTTTTCATTAGTGTTAATATACTTCAACAACCATCTTCGAACAATTTGAGTAATCTGGATCTCTGTCTAAAGACTAACTAAAAATTCTTTTTTATTTTCTTGCTGAACATTTTTTTTTCAATTTATGATACTCCGAGAGTAGAGAATGCAGAATTTATTCCTAATCAAAAATATATTGTAGCTAATATTCAGCACCAACTTCCCCAACATTTTACGAAAAAAAACTCAAACAGTAGTTAACTTTGTAGTGAACATTTATGTATAAACTAGACTTAGTCATTAATATTTTACTTTACTTGCCTTACCACACACCCACCCCTCTCTCCATCATTACTGTCTCACGATCCTCATTTTATTGATGCAGCTATCATTTCATTTGTCTAAACACTTCAGCATTCATATTAGCTAGAGTTCAATGTCTGTCCAAAATTATGTAAAACGTACATAGGTACATAAATATTATGGGCAAATTTGCTAAGTTTTGACAAAAAAATACACCTGGGTAATCTTATTCCTATAGAGATACAAAACATTATGATAATTCCACCTGCGGACCAGAGACAGTATTTTTAAACCATGGGCAGGAGTCAGGATGTAGAGGGCTGACTGCATGCTTTGTTCTAGGCCACTTTATGTAAGCGACTTGAGCACAATGGGATTTTCCATGGTGGGTTCTTGAACCAACGCACTGCAGATACCAAGGGACTGGTGAAGTTCTTGGAAAGTCAAAAATTATACCCAGATTTTCAACTGGGGTGAGGACTAGTGCCCCGAATCCCTGTATGCTCAAGGGTCAACTGTACTCATATACATAACTATGTCTATATTAAGCTAAACACGAGTTCACACAGATGTCTTTAATTTCACTCCATTACCACATGAATCATTCTAGCCTTTCCCCTGGCTTATCTGTAACATCCTGTTCTGACAGTGAGAAATCTGGCTCTCACCATCTGCCAAATGTTTACTTAATTTTAAAATCCCAGTATACATGTATAGTAGTACCAGAATTGTTAACCTATACCCTGTGGCCAACAGCTTTATGTGCTAGAGTCCTTAAGGGCTCTGAATGCTTATGGTCAGCCCTTTCTGTCTTAGTCTTACCAAGTCCACTCATTTCAAAAGTCACTTAAGTTACCGAGTTTGCTTTCAGCCCTTCAGGATGTGGGTTTTGTACATATGCTATACCGTTAGGTCCACAGGTCCACATTCCTTCCTGGGATCTACTTTTTGAATACTTTTCAGTTATTTTCTTAAATTTGCATACACTGAAGGCCATTCTTTGTACTATAAAGTTTTGTAGGTTTTGACACAGGCATGATGTCATATATCCACCATTGTAGTATCATACAGAATAGTTCCACCACTGGTAAAAATCTTTTTTGCTTTAAAATTTTAATCCTTCCTTTCTCCAAACTCTAGCAACCATTCATATTTTTACTATCTCCATAGTATTTCTTTTCCAGAATATCATTAACATGGATTCTTATAGTATATGTAGTCTTTCAGATTGCTTTCTTTCATTTAGGAATAAGTTTCCTCAATGTCTTTTCATCATTTGAAAGCTCATTTTCTTATATTGCTGTAAACTGTTTCATTATATGGACTGTCACAGAATGCTTGTCCATTTACTTATTCAAAGACATCTTGGGTGCTTCCAGTTTTTGGTGATTGTAAGAGAAGCTGTTATGAATACTCGCATGTAGGTTTTTGGGTGAGCGTAATTTTTTAAACCACTTGGGTAAATACCTTAGAGTACAATTGCTAGTTCGTGAGATAAGAGTATGCTTAGTTTTGTAAGGAACTATTGAACTGTCTTCCCAGGTGGCTGTGCCGTTTGCGTTCCTGCTAATGACGAACGAGAGTTCTTGCTGTTCCACATCTTCGTCAGCATTTAATATTGTCAGTTTTTTTTATTTTCGCCACTCTGGGAGGACATATGTCTATACAAAAACTTGTACGCAAATGTTCACTGCAGCAATATTCATAACATCCAAAATGTGGATATAACCCAAATGTCCTAAAACTAATAACTGGATATATAAAATGCGGTATATCCATACCATGGAATATTGTTCAGGCGTAAAAAGGAATGAAGTTCTGATACATGCTACGTCATGGATGAATCTTGAAAACAAAATGTTAAGCGAAAGAAGCACACACAAAAGGCAATATATTGTATGATTCCACACAAATGAAATGTCCAAGACAGAGACGAAAAGTACATCAGTGGTTGCCAGGGAATGGGAGAGGAGGAAATTGCCAAGAGACGGACAGCAGTCATGAGATTCTTTGGGGGTTATAGAAATGTTCTGGAATCAAATAGTAATGATGGTTGTACATCCTCGCGAATATTAAAAACCACTGAACTGCACACCTTATTGTTGTAAATTGTATCACAATTTTAAATGCAAAAATGAAGAAAAACATAGATCATGGAAATTCAAATTATAATCACAATGCATATCCTCTATACTTCCATCAGAATGGATAAGTTAAAGGACGAATAATAACAGTTGCTAGCAACAATATGGATTTCTGTAAACTCCCATACATTGCTGGTAGGGTAAATTTTTTAATATACTAGGAAAAGTCTGTTAGTATTTACTATCTCTCTATTTGTATGTGTATATTACTATATATTAACATATTTAACAAGTCTAATAAAATACATGCAAGATATTCATGGAGAAATAAAATTTTAGTGAAGAACACAAAAGTACAACGTGTAAGAGAAGATTCAGTTATTACGAATATACCAACTCTTTGAAGTTAATTCAATCCATGTAAAAATACCAATAAAATTTTTCATGTAAACTTACAAACTGATTTTAAAATTTATATGAAAAAATAGGCTTCACTAAAAATTGCCAGGATAATTTTAAAAAGGAATAAGAAGGGGGTACTTGTTCTACCAGATAGGAAGACATTAAAGGAAGTAGTAATCAAAACAGTGATATTTGTTAAAGAGGTAAATAAACCAATGGAATAGAAAAAAAGTTAAACAGATTCGTCCCTATATGTCATCAAAGATGTTATAAAACAGTGGGGGAAAGTAAATATATAAATTTCTGAACATGTAACTAAGTATGAAAAATAAAAATTTACAATATTTAGAAAAATGTAGAAGAATTTATTGAAATAGAGTCTAAAAGCACAAATCATAAAGGAAAAGACTGATAAATTGATTTCTCCAAAATGCAAAAACATCTGCATATAAAGACATCACTAATTCAGTTTAAAACATGACGGATAGAGAGAAAATATTTGCTATATTTTTTAAGTAGTCAAAGATTACTGTTTTAACATACATAACGAACTCTTAAACATCATTCAGAAAAACACAAACCTCAACAGAACAATGCCAAAAGTCACATATAAATATATGCCTAACCTTACCAATAGGTAAATTTTTAAAAACAAGAAGACACATGTTTGACAATTCCAAATGTTGCATCCTTGTTAGGTAAGAAGCTCTCTACTGCCGATGGGAGGTTAAATCGCTAAAACTCTTTGGAAGTTAATTTGTTCAGCTATAGAAATGCCAAATGCCCTAAAACAAAACTATTCTACTTCCAAGAGCATATCTTGGAAAATTCATGCCCACATCCAGGAGACGTGAAAAAGAACGGCCATTGTTCTATTCCTTGTAAGAATAAAAATATGGAAACAATCTAAATGTCCATCACAGAAAGAAAGAAAAGCTCATGGTTAATTCTGAAATGGGAAGCAATACAGCAGTTAAAATGAGTGAGCGAGAGAGAGCTACAGGTATCAGCATGGAGAGATGCTAAGAGTATGATGTGGGCAGAGCTGGTTGCTCAAACATATACGCAGTGTGGTACTCCTTATGGAAATGTTTATATGATGAAACAATCCCATGTATTATATTCGGATGCATAAATAAGTGTATAAATGATAAAAATCATGGATTTGAGGTCTGTGTGTTAGAATGTCATCGTCCCTGAGGAACGAAGGAAGGGAACAGAGTTGGTGAGGCTAAAAAGGGAACTTCATGCAAGTTTTGCTGTGACTGCTCTTTCAATGAAAGAAGGAAGGAGGCAGTTCTTATTTTGATAAAAGCAGTTCTAATCGCGCAGGGAGACAGCGCTCTCATTTTTCGCTTGAACAGAGGACACAGTGAAATCAAAGGGAAAAGCACATTTTCACCGCTAACAAGAAATCTCACAGGGCAAACGAAGGTCATGACTTTCAATAACTTGATCAACACAAGCAGACGAACAGACCAGCTGTGGCTGAGGTGGAGAAAAGCAGCTGGCAGATGTGAGGACCTAGGACCCTGAAAAGCACCCACACGAGTGATCCCATTGAAGGGCCGAGTTAAGTCCTAAGGAGGCATTTGTAAAAATAGGCAGAGATCATTAGAAAATGCCCTCCTTCTTTTGAAAGAAGAAAGTTACTTAGGAGAAAAGTGTATTTATCCATCCCATAACTCCATACGCATTTGTCAGAACAGGGCCTTCCACCGTCTGGTTCTCATCATACCTGTCTGCCGAACTTTCTGGCTTTCCTTACTGAAGGCGTCGCAGGAGATGAACCATAAGCTTAATGGCATCTCGGGATCCTGTGTCACTGACGCCTTCGTACAGAACCTGCTGACCACACGATTATAATAAACACTTATCTATGAAGGCAGGTGGGGAACCGCCGAAAGCCGAAGGATGATGGCTGGTAGCAGGGAGAAGGAAAAACAGTATTTCTCTCCCCCACTCTGCCTCTCTCTGTCACCGTCACCGTTAGAACAGTTCCTTCCTATAAAATTCTGAAAAATAAAAAGCTGACTTCTTAGGGCCTTATTCATCACTATAAAAAACTGAGAGCTCCTTTTTAAGACAATGATTACTAAATAAAGGTATAAAATAAACGTTATGAGTCGTACATACTCTCCTGCTGTTTAAAGTTGAAACAGGAGCTCATAAAATTTCTGCCAAAGAAAATAACACTGGCACAAAGGATGATGTTTTTACACCTATGCCATTTCATGAATGTCCTTCTGTACTTTTCAGATTATGAGATCTTTGTAAGGGACTAAAGAACTCGGCGAATTCATAAAAGTTTGTGATCTGTCACATCTGTAGCAAAATCCTGTGGATTATTTGAGATTATCTTCATTTGGCTAGTGCAGCCTATCAATCAAGCTGTCCTCTTATTTTTATTCTCGTCTCCCCTTTCAGAAGGCCTAGGCCAAGACCTAATGAGCTCACATCACCCCAGCGTGCTAAGGGTTCTCCCTCTGGGATCAACAGTGGGTATGGAAATTCAGAATTAGACAGTTTACTCCTTTGCAGGCAAGCACGCCCTGCAGCCACCTGCAATCCCTAGTGTGTTCACTGGGCAGACGATCTAGATTAAATTTATGACTGTGAAATTCTTTGCGTAATGTGCCCAAAGAGCTTAATTTTTCGAAATCTCCACTTAAACTTTCTGCCTTGATGATCTCATCATGTTTAAATAGCATTAAATATCATCTATATTCTAATAGTCTCAAAATCTGTGTCTCTGTCTTAGAGCTCTCACCTGAACTCTTTATTCACCCAACTGCCTCCGCTTGGATGTGACGTCTGAACGTTAACATTTCCTAATATGGCGCCCCCAAACGGCTCTGCCTCTCACTTTCCCAGTTCTTAGTGGACTCCGGTACTGGCGTTGCTCTTTTGGACTCCTCTTCCTCACACTCCAAACCAGGAAAATCTCACGACTACCACTGACAGACATCTAAACTCTGCCCACCCTTCATCCCCTCCACCGTAGCTAAGCTCGTCGGAGAGCGTGGTTTCCTCCTGCGGCGTAGCTCCTGCCCTTACACTCACGGTCCTTGAATACGCAGCACTCAGAGCAGGTCATTTAATGGCTAAGCCTATCACGTTACTTCTCTCAAATGCTGCAGTGTCTCCCCATCTCACTGAGGGCGAGGCCGACGTCTTACAAAGGCCGACAGGGCCCTCGTGATCTGGCCTCTCTTTATTCCTCTCATCCATCTCTGACCTTTTCCTCCTGATGGTGCTTCAGGCGTGTTCCCTCTTAGGACTTTTTCTCTGATTGTTCCCAATACCTGCCTGGAATCCCCTTTCCACAAATATCCATTGGCTCGATCCTATACCTCTTTCAATTCTCTGCTCAAATCTCATCTCCTTAATGAGATCCGCTTTATTCACCGATTTAGTATTACGACTTGCTCCCTGAATGGTACAACTAGTCTTCCTTTCCATGATTTATGCTTTTTGCCCATAGCTTTTGCCTTTACCTAAAATACTATATAATCTACTTATTAATTATACTAGTTATAATCTGTGTCATTTCTTCTAGGATGCAACACTGTTGAGAGAAATCGACATTACCTATTTCATTCACCGATATACCTCTAGGTGACTTGAACAGCATCTGGAATACGGTAGACATTCAACAGTGAATGATAAATGAATGAATGAATGATTCTATCCTGGGCTCTCATTAAAGTAAATATTTCTATCACAAACGCCGTAGATCATTCGGCTCTATCGTTGTCCAGATCTCCAGCAACCTGTCCCTTTAGCCCCCTACCCCCATAGTAGATGTTCCTTAATGGAGAATAATTACAAATGAATGCATGATTAGGTTTGGACGCTGGAAAGAGGCAGAATATGTGGAGAAGAGCTACTGGTTGAATAGTGCGGGAAGTTACCTTACCTATGCGTAAGTGTGGATATAATTTGAGAAACCTCGGGTTGATCTCTTACCAAATTATCTCCTTTTTTATTTTATAATTTTAAGTACTATACTTACTAACCTATTTCTATACAATATTGTGTGTTTATTTTTGCCAGGTGCTATGTCATCTACTGGAGCTACATATAGATAAACATTTTCTACCTTGTGAGGGCACTAGTATCTAGCTACGTGGTCTAATGAAGGAAAACAATGGACAGGAGCGCGTGTTGAAGAGCAAGCGCTCTGACACCTTATTTGCCTCTCACCACTAACCACGGAGATCTGATTCATTTTACAAGAGGGAAAGTGAGGTACAGAAAACCCGGCTAGTTAGAGCACAGAGTGCTGCGATCTTCAGTCCAAAGCCCTCACTCCAACACCACGGGGTCTGGGAGAGGTGCTGCTGCCCTCCCCCCACCCTGCCCCTGCATGCTCCTCCCACTCCCACTGGACAGACTGCACGGTGGAAAGTAAGAAATGCTCATCTGCTACTCAGTCATCTCACATTAACCATGCTCATGAAGAAACCTTTCACGAAGTGTCAAATCTGTGAACGTTGGGACTCTCTGGTTTCCCACTGTAATTCATAACACACTGAAATGAATATTACCTCATGCACGATTCAAAAAACACAGCAGAGACTGTGATAAAGAAATTATTATAATAGCTAAGACAGAAATGGCTTTCCTTCAAATCTTGGGATACAATTCTAAATAAACACCAGCAAGTCCAGAACTGAGAAACAAGAACAAAGCCAGGTAAAATCTGTGATTAAAATAGAAATGTAGTTCCAAGAGAAAAATCTGGCTCTTTTATTATTAATTAATAACAAAAGGATTTTCTAGAAATAATTCTTAGATGGCACTCTTCAAAATTTAAGTTATAATAAGAGTCGATTATCTAATCAGTTTCCCTAAATTCCCTCAGTCATCTCTAAGTGACAATGAATTTCTGCTTCACTCTTCTGGGTGAAGTGATAAAAAACCTACCTTGATTCAAAATACTTATTAAGTATCGTGTATTTCGTCTAAACAGCAAATCTTCCATGCATTTTCTCTGAGTCCTGTCTCAGAGAAATGGTTTAAAGCACCATTCTCTCCAGTCACCCAAATAATTGTAGAGCTGCATCTCAACACTTCCTATTTCTGCTTTGTAACATTAAAATAAACCTAAAAATCAGTAAGATGGTTTGTCTAATATTTAAAAGCACTCGATGATAAAAATCAAGATAATTTTGAGTATCCATATTATCCAAAAATTTATCAAACAACATTTACTACGATGATCCTAAAAAATTAAGGCAAGCAGTATTAAAAATGAATTTGGAAACCTATTTTTAAACATACCAGGATTGGTGTGATCTTTCTTATTGAAAAGCTGGTCTGTCAAAAGTTGAACATAAAATTATCATACAACCCCACAGGCAACACCCAGATTAGGTACCGAAACCTATGAGAAATGAAGCATGTTCACACAAAGACATGTCCATGAATGTTCACAGCAGCGTGACTCATAATCACCAAAAACTGGAGACCACCTACGTGCTCAGCAGTTGATGAACAAACAAAATTATATACATCTCCTATGACCTCTAACAGCTTTGCAGTTGATTCTTTTACTCTTTTTATGAGCTCATTGCCAAATGATTATAATTTTTCCTACCTTTTTCCAGTATTTTTACCATTTTGTAACTGCATGAGATGGTTGTATTAGCTAACATTTCTGGAATGATGGTTCAGAAAAGTGACAGAAGGCAGACTGGGCTTGTTTCTCATAAGGACAGAGACTGCAGTGGTTACCAAACCCCATTTCCTTCTCTTCAGTACACAGCTGGACTCTATTTTCCATCCTCCTCTGCAGGCAAGTGGGACCACATAATTGGATGGGATGTAGGCAAAAGTAATGTGCATCACTCCCAAGCCCATTCCCTAAAACCTTCCCAAATTGTCTTTCTTCCTCTTTCTCTTTTTCTATCTGAGGCTGGAGGCCAAAAGTTCGCTTCCTTGGTGGATGTCAAGGCCAACAAAAGGAGGAGTCTGATTCTTGAGTCAGCAGTTAGAGAACAGCTGCCCAGCAAATGGCCAGGCTGAGAATTCTCTTATCGAAAAGTTGCATAAGCAACTTTTACTGGGAAAAACCACTAAAATTTGGGGGCTGTTTGTTACAGTAATTACCTTATCATGATCATTACCCTTATTTTAATGGGAGTGATGGTAATCCAGACTCTTACACAACCTTGGCTGTTAGTTTGAAATAGATTGGATTTTCTAAACCATCCATTGATTCTTATTATATATTAACTTTATAAGTCTAAGATCAATCTGAAGATTTATGAAATAACTTTGAATTATATGCTTATCATATATTTTTAAAACGATCTGTTGTATAATAAAATATATCCATAGATTATCCAATGTTCAATCACACTAGGTTCTTAGAATAAGACTTTCCTGACCATACTGAATGATTTCATGTTAATATATTTCAGAATTAAATTTGCTAAATTTCACTTTGGATTTTGAGTCTCAGATAATTAATGATATTGATCTATTGTTTTTAATTTTTCCATTTTTTCTCCTTTTGTTTCTTTTTATACTTTTTTGAAGTATTTCTATAATGTTTCTCAGGGTTATATTAGTTTTCATACATTCTCAGGAAAATAATCCTATTTTCTGTGGGTCATTTTAAATATAACGTGTATTTATTGCTTGAAAGTTTGAATTTAACATAAAAGTTATCGTGACCCAGTGTTTTTTGTAGGTAACTATTTATTTCAGTTCCATGGCTACTTGATATTAAATCATTCTAACTTTGGTCAGTTTTAGACATTGTATTTCTTCTAAAAATTGTCAATTTTATAATTAATATACTTATCAATTCTATTGTATTATCTTCAAGTTTTGAATTTATGACTTGAAGTTCAAACGATTCTATGGCCAGGTCTCAATGATAGGCATAAGATCATTAAAAACAATAGATTATAAGCTAACACTGTTTAAACTTCTTTTTCTTAAATGAGCCAATCACAAATAGTAACCATCTGGACATTCCTCATAAGGAGCTGACTCCTACTCTCCTTTTCTCATCCCTCAAGGGGAAGCAATAAAAAAACAGAACTGGGAAATAATCCTAATCACTGAGGTAACAGAAAACAACTGCAATTACATTTCATATGAACGTGAGAGAATCGGTGTCAACAGAACAGTATGGAATCTGAAAGTCAAATACTCATCAGCTGAGTAGGTAGACAATAAATATGCCAATTAAGTAAATGAATGGGGGGAATCCATACTCTCTTGGATATTTCTGATAGCTAGTTGAAAAGAGGAGAGAAAATAGTTTCAGTTGACAAATTTCAGTTATAGTAAAAAGTGACAGAACACTGTTCTTAGAGAATATTTAAGTTCTATAGGAGAAAATCAACTTAGATGAAGAGGGTTCACTCTTTAATTTTGCTCCCAACCTAGAATTTGTTAAATAAGAGTCTATTTGCTTAACTTATTCCCAATTATCAAGCCTGATCTATGTTTATTTAGGTATAATATTTTGTTATTATAAAAGATAGCTTTTTAAAATATCTCCATCCTCATAAAAATACACTATAATAAGAAGTCAGGAATAGTCCAGTGGCTTATCGGGAAAAAATCCCCTAAAATTTGAAGCTACATATCCCTTTATACAATTTAGAAAAATAAAATTTTATTTAAACAGTTTGGAAAATAAAGAGATCAGAGATATCAACCTGAAGAATAAAGCGCAAGTCTTCAAATCCTTCCAACACTACAACCTTTCATTCACGATGTTTCATCATTTAACACCTGTGAGGTGAGCACATGCTGACAATTTTAAGTAAGGAAATATAATATTTGAAGCACAAAGAAATCTGTTGTCTCAACTTTTCTTGCCAAGGGCATGCCTTTGCGATACTTCAAACATGTGTACTGATCCAGACAGAGGTCACAGTGGTGGAAAGACAGTAGTTCCAAGGGTGCCCTTGATTTACCATGTGTTCCCATTCAAATTCTCATTACACTGCCTTAGCCTACAAGTACCAAGTGCGCCTTTTATTAACAAAACAGAGTGTGCCCAAACCGACTTTCCTTCCATGCGCCAAGTAAAGGCTGACTGCCTTTCTGCCGTAACATCAGGGAGGTGATTCTCAATATAACAGGGGTCAACGTGTTCTTGATCCTTTCTTCACGAAGAGAAAACGAGAGAGAAAATGTGCCAAACATATGTGTAAGTTAATGTTCAATTTTAATATATGGTTCAGCAATGGCAAGATAAGCACTTGGTCCCTATCTTTCTGAAAAACTATTCAACATATGTCTTGCTATAAATTTCTTGCTTCCTCTTTCAGAAACGTAAAGTATCACTCCAATGGCTGGCTGTAAATTTCTGGGTCTAATTCTACATTTCAAAACTCTGAAGTTTCCCCTAAGTGGACATGTTGTCAAAACAATTTCCTAAAGCAATGATTCATTTAGGAAAGGACAACAAATGGGCTTTGGAAATATGTGTTCTTTGAAGAGCAAAGATGAGACAATTATGCATGAGAACATATGATTTTGGCTTGAAGCTGTGGGTGTTTGCACAATACATAAGAGGTGTTGCAATGTGTATTTATACCGATCACGAGTGAAAAGGAAATCTTCCAGATTCTTTGTTAGTACTCAATGATGGGTGAGTACGTCAAAGTGCAGGATTCATTAGTTTACTTGAAAATTGAAACTCTGTAACAATTTTCTTGGGGTTAATGATGTGTAGAGACTTCTAAAGATCATATTTTGTTGTTGTTTTTTGGAGGGGAATGCTTCTTTACTTTCTGGCAAAGCAAATGTTCCAAGTTCATCTTACATTTACCTTGTCTCAGCCTTTGATATGGCATTTCTCCAAGAAGCCCTGGTTCTTTTCATTGGATTGTATTATTTAGAAAACAAGATCTATGATTTAGAATATTTTCAAAATAAACATCTTACCTAAAAACAGTTTTAGATTTTTAAAAATTTTGTAAAAATAGCACCGAGAATTTCCCATATATCCCGCACTGAATTTTTTGTTTTTAACATTTTATATTAATATGGTACATTTGTTACAAACAATAAACAAACATTATAATACATAATTATCAATATCAACTATGCTTAATTCTGGTTTTCTGAGTTTTGACCTAATGTCCTTTTTCTGTTCTGAAATCCCATCTCAGATACCATATTACATTTAGCATCACAGCTTCTTAGGCTCCTATTTCAGCTGTGACGATTTCTTAGGCTTTCCTTATTTTCAGTGATCTTGACAGATTTGAGGAGTACTGGTCAAGTCTTTTGCAGAATGTCCTATTTACAGATTTCTCTGATGTTCTTCTGACGATTAGACAGGGGCTTTCTGATATGGGGAGAAGACCACATGAGGGAAAGTGTCACTTTCTCCACATAGTAACAAGGGTGCTTCCTTCAACGTGGTTTGTCGTGATGGTGACTTCCATCACCTGACCGAGGCAGTATTTGTCAGCTTTGTCCACTATAAAGTTAGTCTATTTATGCCTCTTTCCACACTGTGCACTTTGGAAGATGGTCTCTATGCACAAGTTCATGCTTACGGAGTGGGGACTCTGCTCTACCTCTGAAGGCAGATTACCTACAGAAATTATTTGGAATTCTGCAAGAGAGATCTGTCTGTTCTCCTCCATTTATTCATTTATTCAATCAACTACACCAGCATGGAATCAAGGATGCAGTTGGAATGTTGAGTTACATTTGGATTAACTTTGTTTTCTTGCTCCAACTGTTCTAGCTTTAGACAAATTAAAAACAAACAAACAAATAAACAAATTTCACTCAACATATACATTCACAGTTTAAAATAAGTCTCCTAAAATGAACTATCCTCACAATAATTAACTATTTTCTGTGCCTTTCTATAAGTCAAGCACTGTAGTAAATACTTTAAACATATTTTTATTCCTAAAAACACTGCAGGGCATCTAAAAGATTAGTAAACAAGGCCCTCACTTACTTATCTCTAATATTTTATGTACATGTTTGGGTTCATCCAGCTATGTGAGATATATTTCAAAACTAGGTATAAAAAATAATTTAATTAGCTTTTACAGATTTCTTTATATGAAACCATACTGATAGCTAGTGAATTTCACATCAATTATTTTTTGGTAATGTCAGTTTTTTAGTTTTGAAGGTAATAATTAAAACTTTATGTAAGTCACTGTGTCATGGTTCTATTATTTATGATTATCTTCATCTTATATAGGCATTCTAAATTTAAATATAATGGCATAAAAATTAGTTTAAAAGTGGGACAGAAATTTGATATAATGCAGCCCAATTATCAGGCCCATCCACATCAAAGAATTATTTTTCAGATCATATATACTTTCAAATATCTTGCTAGATTTTTACATAAGAAAAAATTAATTTATAATTATGCGAACTAGAAACTTTCTTTTTTGATGAAAACATAGAATACTTTTGTACAGTTTTAGTGTACCCTGAATTTTCCAGATATGTGAATGAAGGAAGTTTTCGGTCGGAACTTAATAAAGAGTTGTGTACCATTTTTTAAACTATGTTTTTGTATGAATTGATAGTTTATTTATTTTTAGTGTTGGTTAGTGTTTAATCATTTAATGATTAAAAAATAAGTTTGGTACCCTCATTATAACAGCAATGAGAGGTAAAAGGAAAGTAATTTATAATAAAGCTATGCATCTGTCTATCTATCTACCTACCTACCTATCTATCTACCTATCAATCATCTTAAGAAATAAGTTCACGAATACTAGTTTCTTAACCTAGTCTTGAAAGATTAATTAACATGTGGATGTAGTAAATGTAGCGAACTAAAGAAATCATTATTGTAACACTTGGAAGGAGAGGCATTTTGTTTAGAAAAGTCCTTGGAGAACCCTACTGAATAAGGACATTTGTGGTTGCCTGGAATCCTTGGCCACTGGCTGCACCAGGCCAGGAGCATGTCACATACACCCTCACCTCACTTACCCCAAACAAATCGAGAAACGAAACTCGCCAAACTCTAAACCTTAACAAATTTTAAGAATGGTCCTTTACAGGGTGCCAGCAAAGTTTAATTTAGAGCAAAATTAGAGAAGACAAAGGGGTTTTACGAAATAAGGCCATCACTTCCTTAGTTTTTTATTCTGCTGACTCTGGCCAGTCACTGGGATCACCTTCTCCCAAGGTCCCAGGCCCCTGCTGTGAAGCTCGGGCTCTCTTACTGCTCCCAGCACCCTTGTTTCCCAGCGCACAGCCACTTCCGGTCAGGTGCGTCTCTGCAAACGAAACCCTCACGGCTACAGCTTTTCTTCCTGCAAAGAAGCCTCTCAAGGCATTTTCCTGAGCGACTCTTCCCTCTTTATACCAGGTAATAATTTCTCTTTTCTCCTACATCTCATGTTTATTAGACTATTTAATAACTAGTAAAGGCTAACCACCATTTACAGCCCTGATTCTCTGGGGGGAAAATTTACAAATTCTAACTCAATGATTTACAAAGTGACTTCAGACAATATCCATTCATAAATAACTGACCCTGAGTAAAGGCCAAGAGTCAAACAAGACAGAGAAAGAAAAAAATAAAAGTTCATTTTCATAGTCTGTCCCAAGGTGCCAGTTTGCTTTCCTTTGATTTCAACATGCTCTGTCATGTGGTCCCCATTCCCTAATTTGCCCTGCTGAGCCAGAGTTAAGATTAAATAAATAAGATCTAGTGGAAAGTGACTCTTGATAATATCTTCATTTGGGCCTCTTTATAGAGGAGCCAAAAAACATATTTCTGCTTCAGCGGGTCCTTTCTCGTCCATCCCCATCCCAAAATAGTGCTCGGGAACCATCTCAAATTTCAATCTGAATCATAATTATACGCAAGAGTAGTGGTCAGGGAATACTTTAAGTGTTTTATGGGTAAAAGTTTTTCATTGCTTTACAAAGGCAAGAAAACTTAACTTTAGCCCTCAGAAATTCTATCTTAAAGCTATCCTTGAAGGTTTCAGTTTGAGGGCTTTTCTAATTAATTGCAATCTATTTTTAAAAGCATATAGTGACATTTATTTCTTTGAATGATTAAAACTAAACCAAATGCCACACATCCAGTATTTTGTTTGAAATATATTGATTTACCAGAAGAGGGAGCAATCTATCTAGTCTCTAAATACTTGATCTATCTGCCTTTTTATAATTTGCATAAACATAAAACCTCTGAATATTAGCTACAGTTTTATGTGAATGTGTTTGGCACTTTAAAATTTATTCTGTATTTTAATAAAAGGTAAGAAAATTCTGAGTTTCTAAACTATATTAAGGAACTACATTAAATTTTGAGGAATAAATTACTTAATTACCTCCCTTTCCTGAAGAAATTAAATGAGCTTTTGTTACAGTTACGATGGAACACAGAAGAAAGAGAATATAACATAGTTTAATTATCTCAAGGTAGTTATTGCTACTCATTTCTTTCACTAATGCCATTTTTACCATGTAACCACAGATTAAGCAATGTTAGATGATGTTTCTGATTTACTTTTTTCTACAATATCTTAATAAATACATCACGTGGAAGTTGATTAATGACTGATATAAAACTATTTAGTCATTTAAAGATTGGAAGGGATGATATCAGATATATTTTTCTCACTCTTCATTGCCAATTATAATACCCAACATATTGTATCAGATGCCCTTGTCGAAAAATATGTCAATGATTACTTTTCAAATTAAATTACTTCAGCCTGATGTGTCCATGGTGGGTAAGATGCTTTTGACATTAAATTTCTCTGTTTTGTCCTAAAAATAATGAATCGCATGACTGTATTATTAGAATTGTGTAAAATACACGAAATACAGGATCATGAATATACAGGTGTAACATAAATGCACCTGTCATATTCGAATACAGAGCTGATTTTTTCCAGAGGCTATACTGAAAGAAGGTGAATTCTGGTGATTCTATGTCGTAGATGTGCTACCATCCTGAGCTCCACGAGTCAGAAGGAACTACTCTACCCATCACAGCTGTTCCTCCAGCCCCTCTGCCCACCAGAACCAAGAGCTTGGCCATCTAGCCAAATCTTTTCTTCAGTGTCTCTTTTGAGCAGAAAAGCACTCCTTCGCCTGCTCAGCCTCAGGAGCGAGACTTGGGAAGTGTGGATGTGGTCCGAGGGTGTTAACTGGAATGAGGGCTCCACAGGGCCAGGCTAGCATGAGCGTTGCCTGTGGTTTGGTTTGAAGAGGTTTTTTTTTTTTTAGTTGCCGTGTGAGGCTGTCCCCATTTGAACTTCCAGTTCCCTTTTCCTCATGGCCTAGATGGAAAGGCACAGAGAGCTGGATTTCACATCGAGCCCTGTTTTCCTCTATAGCAAATACACCCTCTGGCTATAACATGCATGTTATGTCACCCTACGACGGTGACTGGGCAGGCAGTCAGGCTCTAAACCGCCAGGGTTCCATGTAGCACACGGAAAGAAATATTAATGTCGACCCAACGGGCAATCTGAGTCACATGTGTTACAGTCGCATCTCCCCTTCGGGGCACAGTTTAGTGACACAGAGCTTTAACAGTGCCAGTCAGACCTTTCCAGCCTCAGACTGCTGAAGCGTCTTCCCAAAACGTTAGCGTGGGGTAATACAATTCTTTCCAAAGGTAATAAAAGCCATTTCTGCCAAGCTAAGTTACTTTAAACATCAGTGAAATGGCATTTTGATTTCAATTCCTTCAGCAGTGGAAGAGCATGAGCGTTGGCAGGAAGGTGATGCTCCTTTCTACAGTTTCCGCTGGAGAGGAGACTTGGAACTCTGATTGGTGTTCAGGGAGGCTTGACAGCTCAGATTACTGCAGTGCTAACAAGGACCAACAGCACAGGAAGCGTGCTCCTTCCCTTAGCCCTTCATTACCAGCTTCCTGACTTCGCACTCGGGGGTGGGGGTGGGGGGCACTCCCACGCAGATCTTGGTGGGAGGGGGCGCACCCAACAGAGGCATATCAACCCTGAGGCTGATGAAGAGCAAGCTTCAGGGCCATCCCCTGCACAGACCCTTCCAGCAACTCAGTAAAGACATGAGCAACCTGTTCTCATAGTCTTACATCTTTGTAAAATTGGCAAAGTATTGTTATTTTGATTACAACTAGTTATAAACATTTCTCCATTGCACTTTTCCTTTTGCAGAGTGGTACTGAGGTGGTCCAAAGGGTTGCTAAGTAAATAGGAGTTGACTTGGGCAGTTATCCATCAAGTTAAGAAGAGATGGGATATTTATATACTTTGCATTCTCTTCTATAGCTAAGTTACTGCTAGCTGTCTGCCTTACAAAGTCTCCTTTGACCAACCAAGTTGGAGGAAAGACTAACTATATTTCTATTATCCATTTAGGAAATATTACAAGATTGTTGTCTTATGAAGAGGCAATCCAAGACTATTTATTCACCCAAAGAATAAAAGATTAAGTATAATAGAAGTGTTCCCTGTAGTAATCGATAAATGTGATATTGGTGGTATTTCTAGATTCTGTGATATTAGTGGTATTTGTTAGCTTTTTTCAAACTTGCATTTTATTGTGAGTCCTAACTTATTTTCTCATTTTAAATCAATATTCACTATTGAATTGTTTTTGTTTCATGATTTTGTTTACATTTCTTAAAGAGATTCCTGAGATTTGTCTAAGCTGACAGCTTTGTCACAGGGCTGACCCAGGCCCCAACTCTGAACCTGGGTGGACTCTTGACCACATCTGCTGACCGGCTACGTCCTGTAGGTTTCTCCTGCCTACAACTTCGTAGACGTCCCAATGTTCCCACATTTTCTCCAATACTGAATAGGGAAGGAAGAAAGCGAGTCTGCGTACGACACACCTCTGCCCCCGGTCCTGTTCCTCCCTCTCAGGAGGACACCTGTAGTGTGCTCACACTCTCTTTCCACTGGACGGCCTTCTAACAAACCCACAAATGTCGGCCTGGGATGCTTTACTCCTTTGTAGGGTAATGTATTTTTATGGGACTTTGACATAGAGCTGCCAGTTCTGGTTGACTTCTGGGTTCCTGTGTGGACTAGGTCAATATCCCATCAACAAATATTTATTCAGCGCTTACCGTGTTCAAGGACTGTGCTAGGCAATGGGAATTTGGAGATCACTAACTCTCAATCAGGAGAAATTGTTTCTTTTTCTAAAGGAAATTGTAGCTTTGCATCGATAAAGTACATTACATTTAGTATCATATTTGACCTTCACAAATCCTTGCAGTGTTACTGGAGTTCTTTTAGAGATGACGAGTAAACTAAGGTTCAGAGACTCTCAGAGAGCTTATGTGACTTTTCCAAGTTCATGCTGCTCATACATGGCAGAGCTTGGAATCGATCTCCTGTCTGGACATGGGTGGCAAATGCCTTGCCAGAAACTTTGCTTGCATACCCAATCAAGGTTCCAACTCTGGTCCCCTCAATTGCTCTCATTGAGCAAGTCAATTAACATCTCCCAGTTTCTGTTTTTTGGTAAGTGGAATAAGACTAATTATCTTAAGTTGCCGTGAGCACTTATGGAACTACTAAGAGCATCAGTTCTGGATGCGACTGTCAACGATGGAGGTGAGGCTGCAGAAGACATACATAATCTAACGATTATCAATTGATAACTTAACAGTTCTCTTGCCTCAGATCTGTCTCTCTGTCCCTCTCTCTCAAGTTAGGAGGTGATGGACAGCTGCAAACAAAGCTTCTGATTACTTTTCTCTATCATCCTTTGTAAAGGTGACCTCTATTCTAAGCTGCTGCATACCATTCTCATTCATGTTTTATAATTTATTTACCCATATTTAAATTTTTATCAGTAATGCTATGTACTTAGCAGAGTTTCTGGCATATAGTAAGTCTCAGTAATGTTAGTGTAAGAGTCCCTGTTTTTCTGCAAATATTTTTCGTAAAATATTAATTTTGGTCAAATATCAATATTGCCAATATGGTAGGTTTAAAATAGTATTTATAATTTTAATTTGCATTTCCCTCATTACTAATGAAGTAATACATTTTATGTTTATTAGCCATTTGATTTTCTTCTTCTGTTCTTTGATAATTTTCCCTGATTTTTCTTGTGTCTTCTTAATAATTTTTGAGGTTCTTTGCTTATACTATACATAAATCTATGACATATGTAAGTTATAAATATCTTCTTTTAATCTATAATTTGTCTTTTAATTTTGTTATTGGTTTTTTGCCCATACTAAAGCTATTCATTTTTATCATAGTGAAATATATCGCGTTTTCTTTTGGGTATTGTGGGTTTTTTTAAACCTTGTTCAAGAAATTCTTTCCTCGCCTAGCATTAAAAAGATAATTCCACCCATACTTATTCTACAAGTTTCGAGCTCCCCCTAATAAATGGCTTTAATAAAACCGATACTGTTTTTGTTTGTGATTTGAAATAGGTATACAAATTCATTTTTCCATGATGAAAGCAATTTTTCACAGCAGCATTTTTTGAGAGATCCAGTCTCATTTATTTATATGTAATGCCACATCTGTTATCTACCAAATTTCCAAATGTGCGGGCTTATTGTGTTCTGATCTACTGGTCAAATAGTCAATCCCTGTACCAACAAGCATTTTTAATGATGGGTGCAAAGGGCTTTGCTAATAGAATATAAATAACAAAGAGGCTCTGTAGCCAGCACGTGGGCAACATGACTATTTTTCCTTCAGGTCACCCTTAGAGGTCTTTAGCAACATTGTTTCTATCATGCAGACATCACCATGGGATGCGATCTACAAAGACACTCCCTGCCAACTAACTCAGTGCTGCCTTCTGGACTTGCTGGCCACTTTAATGGGTGTTAAAACCCTTTAAAAAGATACATGACAACGATCCAGCTGAGCTTCCACATAACTAATCATGATGTTCACTTACAGTTGTGATCTCTGAAAAAGAGATGAACTTGGAAGAAGAGAATCACAGAAAATCTGCTGGAAGTGTCCCTTATGCAAACCTGTTCCACGAAGCTTTGCCAACCGCGGGGTTCCCATCCATGGTGCAATAAGCACTGCTCTTCCCAATACCTAAAATTTTGTAAGTGTCCCAACCAGTAGAGAAGGGCTCCTTTAAGTTACCTCCTTTTGGTTATGACTAGAATTGTTTTCTACTTTTTCCAAAATCCAAATCCAAAATCTTACGAATCTACAGCTAGAATCCATTTCTTCAAGGCTTGTCCTCAGGAGAGTTGGTGTCTATGTAGATTACTTTATTCTGCTTTGGGCTCAGAAGTTAAAAAGAATATGACTTTGCTATATGAAAGGAATAGAAATCCTTAAACAGTTATGGAACTTTCACCCCCATAAACTAGGTTCAATAAAAGATTAAAATTTATCCAAAAACCTTCCACCTAGATAGAGTAATGAAGTAAAGCCCATTGGTTCCAGGTTTATAATCAGACAGTTCACCCATTAATCTCATCAAAAACTACATTTCCCCATGTTTTCCTCTCTGCCTTTCATGCTATGGACACCTGTGGCAGGTGACAGTAGTCAAAAGACCATCGCTTGTCCAGGCATGCCTGAGGACCTCATTGGATGCGCCTTCGAGGACTAATACTCCAATTTCATCCAAAGTAATGGAATAATTCCGTTAGAGACTCAACCAAGTGGAAGATGCATTGATTAGAGTTCTAAGCATTTAACTTTCTGAGAGAGTAAATACAATGTTGATTGGTTGGGTACTATTTGTAAACTATTCTTTTATCTAGCAAAGAAATACCTTGGCTACAAAAAAAATAGGTGTAGTAAACGTCCCTGCAAGCTGCGTCCTCTGTTCTTTTAATTTTTTTTCAATAATATTGATTAAACTATGAGGCTATCAAACTTGAGTCCACTAGCAAAGGTTATTTCTTGTAACTTGAAATCTAGAAATAGCTATGAACTAAAAAAGAAAACAGTCTTAGTAAAGTTGGCAAAAATCAGTGGAAATATTATCTCAGAACATAAATTAGTGCTTTTAGTTGTCCTTAGCAGGCATGATGGCCTTGGAGTTTGCCATATTTAATTAAATGTATATAGTAATAAAATTGATATCTTAAACACATCTGTCTTGTGAGGTATTATCTTTAGTGGTTAAACTTAAGATGAGTCTGACCTTTGGCTTTTCCTATTTTCTCACAGTCCTGAAAGACATGATTCCTATATATGAGAACAGACCAAGTCAAACCGAATTATGGCATTTTCCTGGCAGAAATCTTAAGGTAGTGAAGTATTAATTTTTAAAAACTGACAATGTTTTGCCAATAATTTGGCTCAGTGAATGTATATATGTAAACAATAGTGAATGGTTATTTATTTTATTTGACCTTACTTTTCAATAAATATAAAGAAAATTCTTTTTAATGTCTTCTTATATATGAGTATGCCAACAATAATTTGAAGTTGCTCATTTTTATAACCACCTAAAGGTATTTACCATGTTATTATAAGACAAATGAGTAGGTGAAAACTAAACTAATGAGTAAAATACATTTCCAGAGGTTTGCCGAAGCTCCCTGTCGGTTGATTGCCAGAGGAAAGCAACCACACTCATGTAGACTTAAGAATCAGTAAGTCATCATTACCGGGTATTCATGAAATGCCAAGACAGAGTCACCTCTGTCTGAGGATATTATATTCACCCTCGACGGCCACGGTAGTACAGTGACGCCAGGTTTATGCCACAAACTGAAGATCAATAGTAAAGGTATATTTTACCAAATTAAATAGCTAAAAAAAAAAAAAATTCCCCAAATGAGTCTTAGTTAAATGCATGTTTAAGATCTAAACACATCAGTAGCACAATGAAATGTCACAAAAAAGTTGTCCTTTAAAAGAGGTAGTAAAAGGAGAAATAGCACGTAGAATAGTAAAAAGGGAAATCGTGAAAGAGCGTAACTCGGAATTATTTTTCTTCGAGTTTGCATTCCTTTAATTCTCTTCCTATCCCTCGGTTTAACACAGCAAGCCAAGGGCAGACGTTAAACAGATTGTGAGACAGCGAAAGGGGAACAGGAAATCTGACTTGATAAAGTACGGGCAATTTGTTCAACATGAGTGAACAGTGCTTCGTCTTGTTACTAGATGGTCTGTGAGTTGAATTGTTACTAACAGATAAGCTATTAATTTAAAACAGAAATTGAATCCGTCTTATGGGATTTGCAGAAATAATGTTTTGTTTTTTTTTACTTATTCCTTTCCAGATGGTCTTTTTATGACTACAGGCAATCTTAATTTTCAAATATTCCAAATGTATAATTAAAGTTACAGTTTCACCTTGAATTTAAAATATTAAATCTTGAATAAACTTGGATAGACTGCTGCCTTGGCAAAATGAGAAATGTGTCTTGAATTCCTCTAATTCCTCCTTCGCCGTCCCGTCTGCCATCTGGACAACAGCCATTCTTCACATCTTGAAAGATACACACCTACTTCTTCCTCCCTGGCACAAGTATGGCCCTACTTTCAAAACGTAGCTTCCTTTATATAATATTGTTGAGGGCAGAAAGCCTTTGTACTTCATTTTCTCTTTTCCAATATCAAGAAATATGTCTCACCCTGGATTTGAGCCTATGCACTTCCTGTTGTTCATTTCTTCAGTCAAGTGAATATACTTTTTTTGCACCATCAGAACCTTCTAAGCTCAAGAATCCTGCTCACATTTTCAGGCCTGTTTTTCCATCATGTCGGAAGACATGATATTTAAAAAATATATATAACATTATTATTTCTTAAAATGTAACATCATCCTGAAATTGACTAAAACAAATTTAGCTAACAAATGTTTAAGGCAAGAAATTCTTTAGAGAAATTCTTGGAAAGAAGAGCAGCCTCTAATTCTAGATAACTGTCGAGTATCATGATAGAAACTTTCATTCCGTTACTCTCATTGGTTGGATCATACAGATGCCGCTACTTATACATATTTGTTATTTTCATAAGATAGGTCAATCAGCATTTTGCCAAAGCGCACAAAAATGTTTTCATATGTTAAACGGCACAAATGAGGGTATTCAGCCACGAGGAAGATTTAGTAACCTCAAAACAAAATGTTTGGCACAGATGCTATCTATGAATCTGTTACTTCTTAACTCTAGTTCCCTAATTCCAATTTTCGAAAGATTCTTTACTTACACATGAAACAGAAAAGAGCAGTGGGGTGGGGACAGGGGTGGTGGCAGGAAGGGGGACATCAGGTAGGCTCATCAGCCTTGAGGAAAAGAGCTATCAAATTCTGTGCAGGTCATGTAAACTTTCTGAAGCTCAATAACATATAATTCATGGGGTTGTTATGTTGCCACATCCAATATAAAAGTGTTTATCAGTCAGTCTTCCACTGTGATTGTTTTGTGCAGCACACTACATGAAAATCTTGGGTAGGGATATAGAAATATTAGTCGGGTGTTCCCGGATCTGACAGGTTGGCTCTGATCTTGGCCGGCCTCAGCGGGCCTAGGCTGGATTCCAGTGTTCAGATCGGTTCAGTCCTACTGAAACTAAGAGGCAACAGCCATTGTGGAATGCTTCTCTCGTGACAGAAGCCAGAGGGTAGGTGGAAATTGCCAAGGCTCCAAAGGCCTAAGCTTCCACCCACATTCTATGGAGCAAAGCAAGTCACGAGGCCAAGGCCAAGTGAATGGCAAGAAAAAACTTGCAGACACATAATTCAATCTAATACTAGCTGAAATATACTAGGTTTTCAATGAATGCTTTAAAAAAAAGAAAGAAAGAAAAGCTGCTTCCTTTAAAATGTCACATTTTTATACCTAACATGTCCAATTTATACCTAAATTCTAGCAAGTACCTATTCAATTTAATTTTGCTTTTTACAAGTTTACTATGAGTTAAGTATTTCTTTTATGTAAGTTTACTATGAGTTAAGTATTTCTTTTATGTAAAAGAATTTATATTTTAAAGATCCTAATATCTAGATCAGCAGAGTAATTAACCCTTCCACTTAACAAATAGGGTCTTGTCATGTCTAAAAAACATGTCCTACTAACCTTGACTTTTCTTCAGTGTTTCAGGGCCTTATGGAGATTTTAGAGTATGGGTAGAATTCTTCTGTATGAGGACTATTAGGACGATGTCTTAGAAGAATGGAGATTTGAGATGAAACCTTGAAGGGCAGTGAGATACATGCAGCAATTGACAGTGATGTTATAATTTGGGGGAAAACTGGGGCAAAGGGCACAAGACAGGGATATTTTGGAGGCAGCAAGAGGCCGAGAATGGGCACCTGAGTTAATGGAACAGCACAGAAGCAGGACAGGAGCAGAAGCAAAAAGCACCTTCTGTGGACAACACAGTTATGCAACATTGAGATTATGAATGTTTCAGATCTGTTTGTGAAAGCTGTTTATTTAAGCATATTTCCTACTTGTCCATGTGCTCTGTTTATTATTTACAAAGTCATTATTTACCAAAACCTTATTTTGTAGTTATTTCAATTTTTTTAGACCAAAGCATTTCTAAAATCTCTGTTCATTCTTGGGATTATATTTAGAAGAATAGCTATAGGTAACATATGAGAATGAAAAGTTGCACATTTTATTCCAAATTTACGGTGTTTTCCCCTACAAATTATCTGGTTATAATTAAACTTTCTCAGTCTCTTCTGATATCTAGTGAAATGATGTGTTTAACAGATACTATACATACATACTTTTGTATGTATATAACTTTATAACATATATGTAATTGTTTAATTACGGACGATATGTATTGGCAGGAAAACACCAAGGATTTTATTGTTTTGCTTTTGTTAAATATAATTCTTTAAAATCACTATTAAAAATGGACCAGAGTTTTTGCCAACTGTTTCTTTGTGGGTTAGGTAATGATAGCTGGGAAAGTTTTCCTCCTTACCTCTGACATTTATTCTGTGGATGAAAGGGTAACTACTTCTCCTGTTATAATGCTTGCCTTTCGACATCTCTGCCTGGTAACCCTAAAAGGCACCCTCTAACTCAGGCACACTGTGCAGCACTTCTGCAGATCTAGAAAGAAAAGTGATCATCAAAAGATGAAGTTGCGGCCAGATTTCTCAGGCCACCCTGGAATTACTTCAGAGCTACGGCTTCAATTTTAAAAGTTTTTAGAATTACCTAATGCTATGGATATTCCGATTTAGTAGTCTGCCACGACCCTTGAGCTAAAGCCGACCCTGGATATTCTGATTTAAAGAAATTGAAATACAGTGTTTCAACCAGGATGGATAGTATGTATCAAGGAATACCTCTTTACATCTATGGTTCCTGCTGTGATTTACAATGTTGCAGGTGCTAATGCTACAAATGTGCCAATCTTTATATACCTATAAAGAGATTTATAGAAATATAAGCCATCAATAGATAAAACATACATACTAGGACATCATTCAAGTAGAGTATCATTCCGAAATAAAATTTTTAATACATATTTGACTTCACTCTCTTTACTTTAGGAAACATCATTTCCCTATGAATGTTTAGAAATGATATACTGAAAAGAATTAACAGTTTAGAAGTGGATTGCATTTTTATAAAGAAAAGTTTACACACATAATTTTTTCAATAAATGAGTTAGGGTAGTGCTCCTCAAACTTTTACTAGTAGTGAAGAACCACTACTGATAAGTAGGTCTGGAGATATAGAGTAGAGCATAGAGCTTTTAGCATTGTTGGAGAGACAAGTACGCGAATAGCTACAATTTATATCATAGTAACAGATAAGATCTGGAAAAAATGAAATAGGGATAATGACTGGATGGAGCCGGAAAATCTTCATAAGGAGAATGGTTAGATCATTCGGAAAAGAATGAATGAAAGAGACTTAGAGTAGTGAAAACAATATCAAGAAAAGCACAGACGCATGCACAGAATTTTTTTTTTTTTTCAAATGCTTAGAATGCAGCACTGGTGGTAGAAGATAACTTGAAAATGAACGATTATATTTAGTGATTACAGATCGGTCGACTTAAAATAAATGAGAAATGAGACACTCTGCAAATTTAAAAATAAGCTTAAAATAATTATTTTCCTAGACATCAGGAAATAGTTTAAGGAGTTTGCAGGTTATGGCATCAACACGGATCTCCGCATTTATCTTTTTAAAAAATCTGTAATAACTCTAGATTAAGGAAGAAAGACATTCTCCTCTCTCTCAATTCTGAAATTACACCTTTTACAGACCAAATTCATAAAGAGTTTTACAGTGATAACTACAAGAACTGCAGGATTTTGATATAATCATTGCAATCTTCCTTTAACAATTTATTTACTCTTATGACACAAACATCTCTTCCAGATGGATCAAAGACTTGATTGTAAAATGCAAAATAGAAAGAGCTAGAAGATAACATAGGAGAGTTTTATTTATGTCTTTGGGATAAGCAGCTATTCCTCCAACAGATCACACACATCACTAACCATAAAGGAAAAGGCTGAAAATTTGGACTTCATTAAAATTAGGACCTTCTGTTCATCAAGAGAAATGATTAAAAGAGTGAAAAGGCAAAGAAAGAAAAGAAATAAAAAATTCATAGTATACTAATAAGGACATGTTCCCAATGCTTACAAATGAATAAATATATATATTTGGACCCAGGATTCCACTTGTGGCTATGCAGCCAATACAAAAAAGTGTAAATATGTATACAGAATGACATGTTACAGGAATGTTCTTGGCAGCATTATTTTTTTTTAATTTTTTTTAAAATTAAGTTTATTGAGATAACATTGGTTAATACAATTATATAATTTTCAGGTGTACATTATCATTTGACATCTGTATATTCTATTGTGTTTACCAAAGTCCAGTTTCCTCCAGCTACCATATATTTGATTCCCTTTACCCACTTCACCTTCCCCCTCCCCCTCTATATTTGACCCCCTTTACCCCATCTACCTCCCACCCGCTTCCACCCCACTAGTAACCACTACACTACAGTCTTCTGGTAACCACTATTCTATAATCCATGTCCAGGACGTGGAAGCAACTGAAGTGTCTTACGATAGATAATTGGCTAAAGAAGCTGTGGTACATATATACAATGGAATATTACTCAGCCATAAGAAGAGATGAAATACTGCCATTTGTGACAACATGGATGGACCTCGAGATAATCATGCTAAGCGAAATAAGCCAGACAGAAAAGGCTGAAAATCACATGGTATCACTTATATGTGGGATATAAACCTAAAAACAACAAATGAGCAGGACAAACAAGCAGCATTATTTTTAACAATCCTAAACTGAAAACAACTCCAATATTCAAGGACAGAATGTGTAAAGTGTGGTATGTTCGTCAAAGAAAAAGAATGAATCACCGCTGTATACAACATAGATGAATCTTGCAGGCATATTTGATAAAAGAAATGAGACACAAAAGAAGCCAGACAATGAAACTATCTACTGTACGAATCCACTTCTGTAAAGATTAAAAACAGGCAAAACTAATTTTAGATAAGAAGTTGAAACATTACTTACCTTTGGAGAGGAGGCACCAGGAAGGCGACCCAACGGCGACTTCCAGGGCATGGACGGTGAGGTCTCTGGAGCCGAGCGGTTTTCACACAGGTGTGTCCACCTCGTAAAACTTCACTGAGTCCCACACTCAAGAGAAACACGACGCGTGACATTCGCATATGTGTGTTACGTAAACACAGCTGACCCTTGAACAACTCGGGTTTGAACTGTGCAGGCCACCTACGAGCAGACTTTCTTCCCAGTAAATAGAGTCTGCCCTTGGTATCCTGTATCTGCGGCGTCTGCATCCGGGACTTCTGCATCCGGGACTTCTGCATCCGGGGCTTCCGCATCCGGGGCTTCCGCATCCGGGGCTTCCGCATCCTGGGACTCAACCAACTGCAGGTTAAAAACAGCATCTTCTCATTGCCTTGGTAGATTCCCAGCCGCGGGTAGAATATACTGTTTTTGATCCGCAGTTGGTTAAATCTGCGGATGCGAAGGGCAGTCTGTATGTAGTTAAGTTTTGAGGGAGTCAGAAGTTATACTAGGTTATCGACTGCGTGGGGGTCGACGCCCCAACCCCTGCACTGCTCAAAGATCAACTCTATTTTCAGGTCCTGAGGCAGAGACAAATGGCTGCTTGGGAAAAGAATGGAAACTGTGTCACATGGTAGCAGAATCGAATACTAGATCACCCGTGAGAGGAAAATCCACTACACGTTGCCAGAAATATCACAGACTGTTTTTTATCACATGTATAGCCAGTTACTTCTATATTCTATTCAAAAATTAAACTTTTAAACGTCACGGTACTTTGATTAAAAACCATTAAATTTATAAATAGCAAGTAGAGCCTCTATTTCAGTTCTTATACTAATATTTACCTCCTACTGAGTACTCTCTCTGTTTTAAGTGCATGTATGTATTAACTCATTTTAATACAAAAAATGACAGCGAGATAGCTACTATTATTATTTCCCTGTAAAGAGGAAGGATCCAGGGCTCAAAGAGGTCATGGAGTGTAATCCAGGTCCTGTGACTAGTGACACATGATGAAACTAATTTGGTCACCTTCATTTAAAATTACACGTTTTGAAACATTGCATGGCGCTGACTCCACCTCCCCAAACACAGCAAATCTATTTTAACATTCCCCAATGGAGGGTGGACTTACAACTTGGTGATGGAACAGCCAGTGCTTCGGCTTGAGATTGAGGTTTGGGGTCATGAGACTACACAGTGGACAAATGCCTAGAGATAAATATACACCCACTTTTGCAAGCATGTGGCTAGAACACACACGCACACACGTGGATATATTAAAAGATAGCTGTCAAGTATGCACATGAGCGGAAATAACAGCATCAGCAGCATGGAGAAAATATGCCATTGCTAGAGGATGGTATCTTCTTTGTAGAAATGCATATATTAGAACGGCAGCCCCCAACATTTTTGGCCTCAGGAACTGGTGCTCCTATGAGAATCTAACACATGATGATTTGAGATGCAGCTGAGGTGGTGATGCTCATGCTGGGGAGCGGCTGCAAATACAGGTACGGTACCAGTCTGTGGGGGTGGGGAGTTGGGGCCCCTTGTGTTAGGATGTTTTGAACTGCAGGTAACTGAATGCCCAAGCCACTGTGACTTAAATGATACATTTATTGCCTCTTAAATGATACATTTATTGTCTCTTAAATGATACATTTACTGTCTCTTACAGCCAGAAACATGGAGGTTAGGTGTTCAGTGGTTGGTCAGTGGCGAGAAGACTCGGGCACGATCTGTCTTTCTGCTCAGCCATGATGATAGGTCTCTGTCCCTAGCTTTGTCCCTTTTCTTGCGCAAGAGCTGCATCTTTAAATTTCACGAACTTACATATCAACACCTGAAGGGACATTTTTCTCTTTTGGCATTTCTTTTTATCACAGATGAAAACCCTTGCTAAGCCTCCGCCTGATCCCCAAGTTCGTTTTTTCCTTCCAGTAGCCAGGGTCGCAAGGCATGTCCACGCGAAGTCAGTCACTGGTAGAGGAGATGAATTGTGACGCCTGGCTTTGACTAATCAATGTTCACCTCCCAAGGATGCCCGTTTGATGCTCGTGTGAGGGGGAACACCCCCCAGCAAATTGGAGGCTGTGGGCTTGGAAAAAAGGGGTGGATGGCTGGTTTTGGTTAGGCGACCAACCAGTGTCTGCCACAAGAAAGTAGTAATGCTAAAAACAACCACGGCTTTACAAGTAACAGCCTTAGCCACAAACCAAAGTGCCACTTTTACATGAATTCTGTGTGGAAATGTCTTCTTCTGTCTACATACGGAGTTCTCAACGACAAAGAAAAATGTGAACAGTATCATCTTTGAGCATTCAAAAATATTATGTTTGATTACTCTTCAAAATAGCATTTCCAGCATATATAGTAAATCAGGTATGACAAGATGTGTTACCGAAGTGTTAATGTTTAATATATTGAATGTTTAAGTCATCCTCTTATATAAAAATACGATCTGCAGTACCAGATCAGAAGCCAATAGAAACACTGAGACAGGAATATAATTTTTTTTCTTGCCTGGAAAAAGTTTTAGAATTAAACCTTAAAAGCAGATCTTATTTTCTTTAATGTAAGCCCATAGGTGTCTGATGTATGATATGCATACAATATACACAAAGTTTTCAATGGAAACATTCAAGAGTCACTGCATTTAATTTCATTTCTTTATCATCTTAGTTGCCTTCTTCCCAAACTAAATCTCTTGGGAAATATTTCAAGTAACTTTATTACTTTTAATGTACTTTCATACTCAATATACTTGATAATACCTCATTAAACTTGCAGTTTAGAAATGTGTTCATCTGCTGTGATAAATGACAGTTCTTTTACCATGAACTTTGCAGTCTCCCATTAGTTTGGGAAGGAAAGCCGATTTTCTGAACCGTGTGCATGACAAGTTATTAAGAATTATTTGTTAAGTAGAGTCTTTTTGTGCTTAAGCTGCTATGAAACTGGAAAATTACACTTTCTATGAAAGTCATGTCACCAAAACCTTTCACCTCTCTGTCCTTTTGATAGGTGATGTTGCCTTTTGAGAAGAGGTAAGTTCTTGTGTTCACCAGCCTTAAATCTGAATTTTTAGGTTCGATAAAGTGTACTTAGATTGTGGGAAAAGATAGGCAAAAGCTTGGGGTGATTTGGGAGTTACTATCAGAATGTATTACTTTATTTGATCATATGTTGTATATTCTAGCATTTAGAAATAAAGAAAATTGAAATTGTAGCTCACTACAGAAGGGAAGGAAAGGTAAATGAATTAGTGTTTAATTAAAAAAAAAAAGCACCTGTAGAAGCAACACCACACTCGGTAGGGTGAGTCTTTGAGAATTTAAAATAAATAATTTTCCTACTCCGGATTATAGCAAGAACAACAAGGAAACTCACTAGCTCATTTCATTATCAAGTGCAGGTTGGGGGTTTGAATTCCTGACCGCATCGCTCTGATAAATTAATTGAGGTACGCTTTGTATCAACTTGATCGATGTCTACAGCATCGGGGGAAAAAAGTGCCGTGGTCACCTTGGGAAGCGAATGTCACATACTTTATTGACGAAGAAGTCGGGCTCTCAACTATCAGGCAATCCTGAGTCACAGATCACCCACCATTCTATGAAATTCCTTCCCCTTCCGATCCGTCAAAGTTGAAAGAAGCCAAAGATAACTTCTCAATTCTAGACCACTGGCTCTTGGAAACAGAAGCGACCCCCACCCCGACCTCGGCCCCCACGCCCCCGCCACATCCTGCCCGCGGGAATAAGAGGAACAGCCCTTCCCGCCCTATCCCACCCTCAGTTCTCCCAGAGCAAAGGTGTTAACGGAGCAGCTCCTGCTCTGCGAAGGTTAAAGCCATTTCAGCATCTCGCCGAGAAGGGCCCAGGAGCAGGGGAGCAGTGGCAGGAGGGCGGAGTTGGGGCCCTCCCCGCAGACGCCTCCCACAGCGGCCCCCGCCCGGGTCTCTGCAGCCGACGCACCCCCGCGGAGGCCGAGCGCCCCGGCTTCGCGGGGCCGCGGGACCGGCAGGGCGGCTGCTCCTCGCTCCCGCGCCGGGCGCGGGTCCAGGGCCGGGAGAGGCGGGGATGGGCGAGGAGGGGCGCTCGCGTCACGTGCACGCGCAGGGACCGCAATAAATGCCCGCGAGCTGCAGCGGGCGGCGGAAGCGCTGGGCGCCGGGCTCTGCACCGCGGCTGCTGCGAGCGGGAGCGCGAGGTCGCCGCCAGCCTGCGCCGCGGGGCTCCGCGCCTGTCCCCGCCCCTCGCTCCTGCGCGCAGCGCCCCGAGACGCCCGCGCGCCCACCCTGGCCGGCTGACGAGGCTGCTCCCTTTCCGCCCCGAGTGCAGGCTCTCACTTTGGGGCGCTTCGCCCGCTCCCCGGTCCAGGTCCGCGAGGAGCCGCGGAGGCCGAGGCTCGAGTCCCGCGGCGGTCGGCGCCCCGGTGGCCCGAGGACGCGCGGTGCCCGGTGCTCCCGACGGGGGCTCGCTGCGCGCCGCGGCGTGTGGGTGGGGGCGCGGACACCCGCCGCCCCGTGGGGCTGCGCTCCGGCGGGGACCTTCACACTGGAGAGGTAAGGACGCTTCTAAAAGTCATCGCCGGGCCGTCAAGCTGCTCCTCCTGGCTACCCGCTTCTTCTTACCCCGCCCCCCCTTCTACGTAAAACCTGCTTGGAGAGAAGGGTCGGACCCGAGGGTGGGTGGGCTGCTCGCACCGCCGCGGCGCCGGAGCCGGCTCCTGGAAGTGGGTGAGTCTCAGCTCGTCTTTCCGGCGCGCGCGCTTCCCTTTGGGGTTAAGTGAACAGTGCGCGCCCGGGGCGCATGGCCGGTAGAGCTCCGAAGTCGCTGGTCAACTGTCGCCACACTTTCCAGGAAACAATGATTGGGTTCTTCTTGGCTTGCGTGCGCCTGGAGGCTTCCCTCAGCGCCCGAACCGTCCATTCGCATCCCTTCGCTGGGCCCTCTGGTTGTATCCATGGATATAGGCATGAATAACATTTTGGACTAATTTAAAATAGTCACCTCAATTTCAGAATGTCGTGGACATTCTGGATGTCTGTGAACTGGAGCTAGGACGCTGGGATAAAATGATACCTTAAAACATAGAGAGAAACGTGGATCTCTAAGTATCTAGAAATGTCATAGGTAGGTAAAGGCCCTTTGCAGGCTGTACGTAAAGCCTTTTAAATCCTCGTAATTCAGAAATTATTTTCAAGCTTTGGCTCTTTGGGACCGCTTTTGCCATTTATTTTTGGCCTCATGCGTATTATCTTGGAAAATGTAATTGTCTGGTTTGTGGAAGAAATGCATTGTGGAAAGTCCCCTGGAGGAAAAATGGGTTGGGGTAAGTGATTTCAAAGAGCGTGAGTCCATTTGCTTGGCATTACATAGACAGATCAAACGGGCACACTCCCTTGGTAGCTGTTGTTTTACTTTTGCTGTTAGAAAATTAACATCTGCCTAGGTTTTCACCTTACCGCCACTGCATGTCGTTCTAGCCAACAGGAGGGGAAGAGCCTGTCTTGGAGATTTTCCCGCGGAAGCCCTGAGATCGTTCATTATGAAGTGTACCGCGCAGGAGTGGCTCAGAGTAACCACCGTGCTATTCATGGCTAGAGCCATTCCAGCCATGGTGGTTCCTAATGCCACTTTATTGGAGAAACTTTTGGAAAAGTACATGGATGAGGATGGTGAGTGGTGGACGGCCAAGCAAAGAGGGAAAAGGGCCATCACAGACAATGACATGCAGAGTATCTTGGACCTCCATAATAAATTACGAAGTCAGGTGTACCCAACAGCATCTAATATGGAGTATATGGTAAGGAAAATTTTCTAATGGTATGTTCAAAGAAATGCTTTCTGATCGTCTGGTTAAATTCCTTCTATTATTTAATCTTTTACCATTTGTCCTGTGACATTAAAAGGAAAAGATTTTCTTCGAGAGTATCTTCCTCTGCATATTCTTTTATTAGTCTTCCTTTCATTCTAAGAGCTCTTTGAATTTGAGAGTAGAATTAGATTCCTTTAGAAGCAGCGTTCCTGAGTGCTCTAAATTCTATTCTTACCAGGAAGATGCCAATCCTGAACATGCTGAACAGCCTGTGCATTTGCTTTTAACTCACTTAGTAAAACAATTAATTCCTAATTCCTTACTAATAGAATATTCTTTTGAATGGTGATACTGAAGAATCAGGGACCAATAATTTGAAGAAGCTTTCTGAATTGCTGATGATACATATATACATATTTTTCAAATGGGCCTTGTTGCTTACAAATCTGTAAATGCCATACTGTAAAAAGTACATTTCTGTGGTTGCTTTGTTAAGGAGTGCTTGGCAATGGGGTTTTTGTTTTTTTTCCTCTTCTTCTAGATTCGTGAACTTTGAAGTGTGACAATAAGCCTGGGCAAAGGATTAATAAAAAATATGTGACATTTCCTTAATAACCTTGTATTTACTCTTAGAGTAAATTAGCAAGTTTAGGAAACAAAGTTACTTTTTTAGAGTATTAGCATATAACTCATTATTATACCACTTCATATCCTAAATCTTTGGAGAAATTTTCAAAAATCTGTTGTACTACTTGCATGAAGTAGGAATGCACTGTCCAAGACTGATAATAAATAATCATTGATGACAGCAAACATTTAGTGAATATTGGGAATAACATTTCTCCCTGTATACACTGCAGGGTACAGTATATTTCATGCATTCTAGTTTGTCTCTTTTTTTTTGCATTTATGTTAGTTTTGATGAGTATTCTCTGTTTAGGTAACTTTCATGGAACATGGAAGTTTAAAGTTCACATTATCCATTGTAAAATATGGCGTTATATTATTTTAACATTTACTGGAAAAATAATTTCACCCCGAAGAAAGTAGGTATCACTGAAGAGAACTCATCCTCATCGGAGATTAAGAATTGGGACCTGGCAACCAGGCGGTTTGAGTCTACATCCTGGCACTGATAGCCACTAACTGTGTGACTTTGGGCGACTTACTAATTTCTCTTCACTTCAATTTCTTTGTGTTGAGCATGCGTGAGCACCTCTGAGGGTCGTTGTGAGGGTGAACGAGGTATCCTATGCAAAATTCACCTTATTGTCAGGCATATCGCGAGGTCTCAGTAAATGTTAATACTAACTGTTTAAATGGAATATCTAAGTAAATAGCTCTTTTCAAAATTCTTTGCTGGAAACGACATCTGTAATGTCCCACATTTTTGCTTTTGAAAGCATTCGTCCAAAGTAAAAAGATTCTATGAATTCTTCATCTCTGAGCTTTCAAATAGAGCCAATTATGGAGCCTTTCCAAGTAGGCCACTGTATGCTTATTCTACGTGGAAAGGTATTCAGTTGCTTTTTACTTAAAATAAGGAAGAACCTGGGAGTTCAAACCCACAAAAAGAAATCTGAGAACATTCATGTGTGTTTTAAGTAATATGGAAATAATGAAAGAACAGTCCTGTGACCTGTTTTTATGTCTGATTTCCAAAGAAAATAACTGTCTATTGTATGATGTCTGGTCTGGGGTGTTTATATGACATTCTTTTTAGTTTCACTGGTTTCATTCTATCCTTGAAATGTAGATTCAGAAACCAGCCAGAGTTTATGTTGCGTTGCCCTTAGATACTATTAGTGCTGGAACTCTGTCTTGGCCTTAATGGGGCTGCAGAGGAGTTCGATGCCCAGCTGCATGCTGGAACGCATTTTCTAGAATACACGTTCAAGGGGAAGTCTAAAAGAGCAACACTATTTTCAAAATACTGTTGTCTTCTGTATTGCATACTAATGTAAGTACAGATGTTGACAACCTTGCGGAAACACAATTTATTCATAGTTTATTCAAAGCGAATTTATTCTGAGAGTAAACTCTGGCTAAAGAGCTGTTTCCTGTAAACTCTGCGATGCGGTTTGATAAGTGCCACCACTTTTGGCCACTTCTACTCTCGTTTGTCATATTACATTAGAAGTTTGCATAGCCAGTTACCTTGTTTACATTTGGTGCTCTATTCTTCGTCCTCGAACTTACAGCACCCACGCCACATTCACACTTATAAACATCATATTCCTACCCCTACCCTTATGCTCGGTTAGGTTAAAAATTGACTCTGGAAGCCTACATCTTCCTTCAAAGAGCTTATCGGCTGATTGAGAAGAGAGAATAGACACATCTGAAAAGAAAACAGAATTGTGTGTGTGTGTGTGTGTGTGTGAGAGAGAGAGAGAGAGAGAGAGAGAGAGAGAGAGAGAGAGGGAGAGAATAAAGCCAAGGGAGCACAGAATGACAGACTGTTCCTAACGGTGAGGGGTGTTTGTGGGAAGGTGAGGTATATGCTGTTACTGGAAAGTGGTCAGGACCATGAATTGTGGCCAAGGGTGGAGGGCGCATCTCAGTTAGCGGAAGAGGAATGAATGGACAGAGGTGGGGTAGCGTGCTGGTTGTAGGGAACTAGAAGCAGCTTAGGCTGATGAAAGCACAGACTTCTGGCAGAATCTGGAAAGGGAGACCTGAGTTGTTGATTACAGAATCCAGTGACCCTAGGGAGGGAGACGACCGGCATTAATGTAGGGTAAATTGAGACACTGGAGGTTTTAGGTCATCAAACGAAGCTGTTGCCGGAGAGACGATGGATTTTAGAAGGAAGAAGTGCCGTCTTTGACCCCAGATAGCAGCAGCTTCTCCGCATTTGTCCCTGCTGCTTCCTGCTATGTGAACCCTGACAGTCAGCAGCCATTCTGGGTACTGCCTTACTCGCTGGTAAAATCGGTGAAAGAATATAAATCCCCCGTGCTATCGCGAGATAGCTTATTTCAACTGTCGAGCAAACTCTCTTTCTTCAAACCTTTCCATGGAATTTTAAGACCCCTTCACTTGATTCTTTTGTTTGACTAAAATCCAAAATTGTTTACTGGGATACAAAGTGTACCTAAATCTAGAATGTGCTTTAGCAATCAGGATACTTTACTTAAAAAAGACATATGGGCCAGTTGTACAAGCCATTTTTCACTGTGATAACTATTTCCATGTCTTTTAGAGAACTGTTGGCAGACTGGTGGGGAGGGAGAGTGGCTGTGCCTGCTAACTCTCACCTCACGTGTCGGGGAGACCATGCGCAGACCCTTGGCACTCACTTTTCCAAGTGTACAGCAAAATGCAGCTGGACACCTGTCCTTTAACTAGGCAGCCGGAGGCTCTCAGCCAACCAGCCAGTGGTACTTCCGGTCTGTGGTGCATGTTGATGGCTTGGTTCTAGTTGGTCACATATATTCTTTCTGAGGCCATGCTTAATATTGGAAATCGAGTTTTGTTTTTGTTTTTGTTTTTCCTTCTGTGCTTTGGTAGAGCAGATCATTCCAGAAACTGGACATGAGACAACTAGTTCGCTGAACAGGGTGATGCTAATCCGGGTTTTGCAATATTTCTGACTGACCATAGCCTGAATCCAAGCCTGAAAAGGTGTTCTTTATAAAGCTGTGAGTTGCTCTGTTTACTGTCATTAATTCACATTTCTGACATTATTCGCCACCAGTGACATATATACAAAATAAATGCAGATAATGAAATGATATGGTCTCATCACTCATTTGCTCAAGGCTCATTGTTTACACATTTCTTGCTGAAAGTGTCAGGAATTTACCGCAACTAAGATTTTATTGCAACTCTCGATTCCTAAAATGATAGTTTTCCTTCTGTATAGTGGCACGTCCTGGTAATCCTCAAACACATAAAAAATATTTGCAGCTTTTTTTGATATACAATTTAATTTACATGCAGTGAGAGGTATGTGAAATATCTTTCTTGGTTCAAAGAATATTATCATTATGTAAAGTTATTAAGACTTCTTGATTATATATTTAAAATTGCTTAATTTGTTTTTATTTGACTTTAATAATATTGTTTAGATACAATTAATCTACGTTTTAAGTAGCTTGGTCTATAGAATTTAAAAGTTTACAAAACCTTGAATCGATAGTGTTTTTTTTTTTAAAGACATTGACACTTTCAGATTAATATATTTTTCGTTTTGGAAGTTGCACTGTAGATGGCAATGCTTGTGGGAGGAAAGTGACATTACAATCTAGTTCTGTTGAATTTAGTGATTACCCTTGAGTTCTGGGACATTCAACATTCTTCCTTAAATGTAAGCAGCAAATGTAGGGTCTTAGGGAGGCAGGAGAAGAGAGTAGTTTTAACAAGAGAATGGAACACCCAGAGTTACAAAAATGCCGTAAAATTTTAAAATGGTTGCTGTTATTTATTTTTCCAGATATGAGCAGTTTACTCTATGCCAGGCACCTTGTAGAGCCTGGCAGTACACAGCAAACGTTCTTCCTTGCTGGGGTAGGTGTGAAAGACCCTGAATCTCCATCCTCAGCGAGGGGGCCCATGAGGTGGCACAGAGTGAGGGTGCAAAGCGTAGGAAATGAGGTCAGGGATTAAGTGAGGACAGACACAGGTCGCTGAGAAGGCTCGCTTTCAGCCTGAGTGGTAAGAAGACATCTAAGCTATTCGAACAGAGGAGTAGCATGATCTTCCTTCTTCAGAATCACTCTGGCCTTGCTGAGAATAGACTTAAGTGGTGGGAGGTGGGGCAAAAGTGTGAGCAGAGAGACAGGCTGTCGCGTTAATCCATCCAACAGTCGATGGTGGCCAGGGGTGGGGTGGCAGCCGTGAAGGCAGTGAGATGTGACAAGAGTGTGAATACACACTGAAGCTCCTTTATAATCACAACATCAGTCGTGAAAAATGATTCAAGGAAGCCTTGTTTCAGGGCTAATGAAATCGACGTGGCCAGCGGGGCAGCCAGTAGGCTGGGAGTTTCTGCAGCGGGTGCAAGATCTAAATCCACCCAAACCTCGGCTACAGTGTTTTGAAAACTGGTGGCAGCTTCTGTTCTGGTTTAAATATCAATGGGGAAGATTCTGGATCTTTCGGCTCATCGTGACTTCCAGAATGGTTACAGGATTGCAGAAACCACCTGGTTATTTGACAGCCATTTCGCCAACCTAATTCCAAGAGATTAGAGGCATTGGAACCAACCTCTGCCTCCTCACTTCCTGGGGGAAAGATGCCTCCTGTTTTCCGTGTAGTCTGTCTTCCTCACCCAAGAGCCAATCTACTCTCCCTCCCGCCATGAACAACGGAAAATGAGAACTTTAGCATGAGAAGCAAAACGGGGCAGCGGCCCAGTTCCTCTTCGGTGGTTAGCACGCTCCGAGTAGAATCGAAAGCCACTGGAAAATTTCTTGCAAGAGATTGACCTCGTCTTATTTCCAGTTTCATAAAATTACTCTGCCTATGTTATGGAGAGTGGTCTGAAGAAGGGCCAAGGCCAAAAGCAGAGAGATAGGAAGCCATTGCTATATGTGAGTGAATGATGACGGTGATGGGGACCGGAGTGGTAAAGATGGAGAGAGATGGGTGGTTTCACGGTATGTTTTGGTGGCATTGCTGTTGGTTTTGTTGATAGCTTCAATGACAAGGGCGAAGAGTAAGAAGCAATCTGGGATGCTGTTATGTTTTTACTTCAGCACATTGGTGGATTTTTGAAGGATTTGCAGAGGAGAAGGAAAAACTGGCAGGAGGAGGTGAGGGTGAAATCAGGAGCTCCTTTTTGGCCAAGCTTAGTTCGTGATGTCAGCTGAGTTTCGTGGTCATCAGTGAGGTGGGCCTTGAGATAAAGGCGAGAATCCTGTAGGTGTTATTAGGAACTGTCTTCACTTACCTGACTGAAGAAAATCCTCCAAGGAGAAGATTTTAGTGGACATAGGTTGAATGCCTTGGGTTGAGCCCTGGACCTCGGCAATTCATAGAGGTTGAACAGAAAGAAGATGCTAGCAAAGGAATCTGGGAACAAGTGGCTGGCAAGTTTGGAGGAAATGACAGGGTAACTGGGTCCCTGGAGCCAGAAGAGAGTTCAAGGGCATAGTCAATGCTTCTGAGCAGCTGAATAAGATGAAGAAGAAAAGCGAACAGTGGTTTTACCAAAATGGTCGTGGTTGTGACTTTGAGAAGAATAATTCAGTGGTGGGGTATGGTTGGCAATCTTCCCGAAGGAAGAAGTTACTTTAACTCTTCCAGGTATTGCCGTGAAGGAGATCAGAGACATGGAACTAGGTATTGCTGGAGGGGAATGTGGGGATTTTCTGGTGTCATTTTTAAAGAGCATGTTTATAGGTTGATGGGGATGAAGAAGTTGAGAAAGCACGGGGTTTCGGAAGGAGAAAATGTAACTGCAAATTCAGTTCATTTGTTGTAACAGGAAAGACTGCGGCTGTAGGTACAGAAGCAGGTGTATTTAACGAGCAAAAGAGGAGAGAGTTTTCATGTGGGCCCTTCTGCTTTATCCAGCGAAGTGTTGAGCGAGATCATCAGTTGGGGTTGAGAGGTCAGGAATGAAGGGGCGTGAGGATAGGACATTGTAAAATGGTGATTTTGAAGATGCCGCATAAAGGTCTTTGTGGAGTCAAACGTATGGGACGTTTCTGAGGTTCTTTGAATTCATGGGGTTCACAATGCTTTAAGTTAAAAAGCCTATGAGATAGGGAGGAGGTTTACTCTAGTATGTCAACGTATTTCCACAGCATGGGTGGACTTAAAGTAATGATTTTTTTCTCTGGATGGCCGTGGGCCACACCACATTTTCCAGCCACTGGAGATGAGAAAGATGACCAAATCGCGTTAGTGGGGGTTTGATTTTGAAAGCATTGAGATACTACATAATAGAGATCAAGAACGAGACACAGTCTAAACAGAGTGTTTGAGGTTCAGACTGTAAACTGAATGCAAGTGTTTTTCATGGAAGAGCAGCTGGGTATGATTTTGGGACTAGAAATAAGGGTGCTTTAGTCGATCAGCACTCAAACTTTGATGGGCACATGAATCCCCTGGAAATCTTGTTAAAATACATTTGATTCATTAGGTCTTTCTCGGTGGGCCCTGATACTCTGCATTCCTAAGCTTCTGGATGATGCGAACCCCGCTTTGAGCAGAGGGCTTCAGGCCTCCCGGAAGAAGCCAAGTCTAGATCGAAACGTGAAAAGTTGATTCTAGAATTCAGATTCTCTCTTTTTTCTTCCTCCTCAACGACCACAGTCGTCTTCCTCTTGTTAAGGTGGCAGCTGTAACTCTCGGCGCGGGAAAACAAACCTTTTCAGTCCCTTCCAAGAAGTGCTTCGAAACCAAACCGAGGAAGAAGCTTGAATAGCAAGATTCCCAAAGGCCTAACGTTTCTATCTGGGTCCTTGGAGGAGGAGTGCAAACTGAAATCTGAAAACTAGCTGGTGGCACAGTTCTGCTGGATGGTGAAAAGGGAGTGGAGTCCATGACAGGTTGAACTCTGAAGGCCATGGAAGTGACAAGGGACGAAGGAGACTGTCGCAGTGGGCAAGCATGGGGGCAACTAGACAAGAGGGTAATGAGCTACTAGGTAAGACCCAGCAATGAGCATGGGAGTTCCCGTTTATAGACTGTCCCCCTATGTTGTTGCACCTCAAACAAAACAAGGGGACCACGTAAATGGGACATTCCATTAAAGGTGCAGGGAGAAAACCATAAAACTACATCTGATATTTGCTCCAGACATGTCAAATCCCCATCTGCAGTACGGAATGATTGACTGATGCGCTGCAGGAAGCAGATCGGAAGTCCAGAGAAGGAGGCTCTGGAATGAACATGGGATGAGAACATCTGAACTCCTTTCTCAAAAGAAAAGGCCAAGTGGTCAGTTAACCAAGATTTCTGTGAACTCAGCGGATACAACCTAAACAAATAACAGAGCGATTTCGTAGGAACATCTGTGCCATTATTCTGTATCCCTTGGTTTGTTTTTGTTTGTTTTTTGTTTTTGTTTTTTGATGCTGTAGGCATATTGCCAAGCCTGCCTGCATTTGCAGATGTTAGAATGCTGTATGCCCTATGCCCTGCTTGTTTTTCTCTGATTTCTCCTCTTCCTTGAAGATTCATCTAAAGAATAACCCACTTTTGTTTAAACCCTCCCAGAGTTCAGTGTGAACAAAGGCCTTAAATTAGAGTTTTTTGTTTGTTTATTTGTTTCTTTTTGTCAATAGCAAAGCAACACTAACAGTAATCAACTCTAAACTTCGTTTTATGATTAATATTGTGCTAAATTTAAATTCTAAGAAAATCATTTACCTTTTCATTGGAACCTCAGGTGGCAGTGATTATTTTATTTATTAATCATTCAGAACTTTGGACTTGCGCTTCTTCCTTAGTCATATGAATATCAGCCATGTTTCGCAAAAAGGTGTGTGGGTCGCAGCAAGTTAAGCAGATTATTACAGGAATGGGGAATGAGGAATCATTTATTAAGACCTAACAAGTATCAGGTAATACGTTAGGCAGTTTCCTAATACAGATCCTCTTTGATATTTTTATTCTCAAATATTATTTCTCAGCAGGAAACAAATGCCATAGTAACAAGAGTTCTGCAGAAAAAAATAATGAGCGGTCTATCTGCACAGTGTGGATGGGGCTAAGGTGAGCCACAGGAATGGGGACACCCAGGCTTGAATGGTGGGGTCACAGCCTAGTGAGGACGGAGCCTGGTGGTAGGGCCATGTGAAAGGTCACAGTCACCATCATGGTGAGACAGAGTGTAGATGGTCTCCGACTTAGGATAGTTTGATTTTTCGACTTTATGATGGTGCAAAAGTGATACCTATTCAGTAGAAACTGTACTTCGAAGTTTGAACTTCGATCCTCCCCCGGGCTGGTGGTACATGCTACGGTTCCCTCCCGAAGTGCTGGACAGCAACAGAGAGCCGCAGCTCCCAGTCAGCTATGCGATCACTGGGGTACACAGCTCATCCTCCGCAGGGTACTGTGTGGCCAGTGTTATCAGATACCCTGTTTTGTGTTTCGCATCCCATCACGTCTACAAAACACCCAGCTGTATCTCCTGCTTCTGGTGATTAGAAGTAGAGAAAGGCCAGCACTCGAGATGAAACTCAAGATAACTGCCCAACCATGGGCTGATGTACACGTTCTGAGCACATTTAAGGTGGGTAAGGCTGAGCTGTGATGTTCAGTGAGTTAGGTGCATTAAATGCATTTTGACAATGATATTTTCGACTTAATGGGTTTATTAGGACACAGCCCCTCCCTAAGTCAAGGAGCATCTGCATTTGGGATAAGTGGGGTCAAAAATAGAGGAATTTCGTACTAAATTCACCTTCTGCCCTCTGACTTCCTGTCTTCCACTGGCCAAATCCAACTGGAATCCAGGGGCTAAGAGAACCCGAAGTAACAGTAGGTAGAGTCGAGCCTTTAGAGGCACAGGGATTGTCACTTAGGGTCTGAGAATGGCTATGTGTGAACAAATGAAGAATATATAACAGTATTCTTTCTCAGATCTTTCAAATAAGGACTTTTGAAAACCATATGTTTTAAACTATCACCTTAGTCATTGTTTAATTGTTAAAGAAGACAAAGCTAATAGGCTCAGAATATTTTTCCTAAGGGATGCCTAAAAATCTGATTGAGAATGCCACGGTTATTAAACTAGCTTTGAGCTTCCTAGCAGCCAAGGAAAACAGGAAGCTATATGGCTTACATAGCTTCCAATGACTGTTCAGAAACAACAGTTTCTCATTCTTGAGGCAGTAATTATTAGTAAAAATTTAACACAGATTTCTCAATATAGGAACGATGAGCAACTTAATATAGCAGTTTTATTAAAAGTATGTAAACATATGCATTTTAATGTTTTCTATGTTAGTCTTTGGTTTAAATGGAAGTTATAATGTTATACTGTAGGTTTCGGTTTCTATGTGCCCATGAACTTTTTCTTTTACTAATGTGTCCAAGAAGAACTTTTTCATTTACTAACCCATCTCTTTTTCTTTTTGAAAATTAGAAAAGTATCTCTAAGTAGAATAAATAAAAATTAATACTTAATTTACTTTCAAAACCCAAATTTTTACTACTTTGATAGTCAAATATAAAATATAAACTAATGCATAAGTAGATACTAGAGGGATTTATTATGAGAGTTTATCTTGCATGTATTTTTCTGGGCTTGACTTTCGGATCAGTCCTGCATCTATCTAAAATTAATGGGCTATAAATAAACTAAAATACAGGTGTTCATTCTTATAAATTGACCCAATACCATAGATCAAGACATAAGAATCAATAAATCAACTTCCTCAGTTGCTAAAGGATTTCCTTAAACACTTCGGTTTCCTCATACAGCGAGGTCATAGTCTTGAAGGTTATTAATTACTCTTCTTTTAAATGACAAGAAAAATAATGAAGGCATTGGAGACCTGAATTTATCACAAAGTCAATACGAAGATATGACATTTACAAAAATGATCCAAGTTCAGCTTTTCAAGGGTTTTCCTAGTTTGAGAGTTAAGACCCAAAATGTTAGATACAGATCTGTCTAGTAATTGGTAAATTATGGGCTTAAGAAGGCTCGCAGAAGGTTGAGATAAATGGGATATTGTTGTTGAATGACTTCCAAGAGACAGAATGTGAACGGGACTTTGGTGCAAGGATAAATAAAGTTTAAGTCACTAAAGAGGAGAGGGAGGAGAGAAAGAACAGTTCCTTTGGGGGAAAATCTCTGATGGAGTCAATGGCCAAGAAATGTTAAGTGACAAATGCCAGACCTTTGCTCCTTAGACTGTGTACCGTCCTGGTGCCAGATCTTAGAAACGTAGCTTGGATTTCTCTCCTGACCTACCAAATAAGAATCTACATTTTAAAAAGATCTCCCAGTGATTTATAAGCAAGGTAGACAAGTTATGACCAGACTCAGGGGGTGGGCCTTGGCAGCGAGATGAGTTGAAATGAAATAGCAGACATTCTGTAAAAATGTAAGGATTGTGTCGAATTAATGGCTCTGCTGCCTTGGGAGAACAATCTAGCCTACATCATGCATTCAGCCTATCTGTATAGTATTTCAATAATGGGTTTAATTGAACTCATTTTGTGAGTTTATTCACACATTAAATTTCCATGTTAAAATTTTTAATTTTAACAAAATTAAGTTTAGGCAATTCCTTAAATTATTAGGTTGCTACATTTTTAAGGTTTTCAGGCTTTGTTTTCAAGTGGATTTTAAGTAAAATACTGTCACATCTGCCTCACATCTCTAATGTCCAGGAGACCCTAATAAGTGCATTGCCCCAGGTAATGCTACTTTCTCAGAACCTGGCAAGCCCTCTCTGCCCAGTAACACAGGTGTTCCCTTTGAAATCTGAGCCTCGTGCATTTTCTCTGTAACTACAAAGTCTTTTCAAAACAGGTGAAGCAGAGTAGTTAAACACTTGAGGTAATTTCCTAGTTTTCAGGAATGTATTACTGCTGTTTTCCGTAGCACTTTTTATACCAGATGACTTTGTCACAAAAACATCCTACACTTTTTCAGCATAGATTGACTGACTTATTTATTTCGTTGATGTTAGTCTCTTTATAGTTCTAATAATGCCTCCAATAGGGAGAAAAAGCAGCTTTAAAGATTTTATAATGAGGCATTATATCTGGAATTTAAATCTGAAATCTTGTTAACTGTCAAATGTGTTACTTCTGTAGAATAAATTCATTCTTGGAGGTCAAGTTATTGCGTTGAGAGGATCACATTGACAGCTTATTCCATGAGATTTGTAGTTCCCACTTTCTGATTTAAATAGGAAAACACGACAGTGATTTGGGAAGGGTTTTTTGTTTTGACATACGATGGATAATTTGCAAATCTGTTTTTCCAGAAGTGGTGGCCCAGCAAAAATAATCTTTTAAAGATGGTATTTGCAAAGAGATAACTCTATGTCTGATTTTCTTCAACCACTTCGGCATTTGTGAGCTGGCTGAAAAATCCTGCTCTTCCTTTTTAGCTGTGGGGGAAAATTACATGTGGAAGACTGTGCCTTATTTCAAAGATTTTACCATTGGCTTTTTAGGACTAAGTTGAAGAGAGGCCTGGTTTTAACTTTTTACTGAGAATATTTTCTTGCCTTATTCAATTAAGTTTCAGTTGTATTTATCAGTTTCGGATAACATTAAAACTTTCTCAAATAGAGGTGATTCAGAAACAATTGCATTCTGCTCTAGACTTACAGTTGGAAGATCTGCAATGTTCTTGGTTTTGCAATCTTGAAAGCCACAAAACAGCTTTCTCTTTTTAGTTAAGAAATGCCCTTAATTGTCACCAGAAAGATTATTTTACAGTTTGTATGTTCTTATGGGGTACTACAAGCGATGCAGGACATTCTATAAGAGACTATAAGTGTGAAATAATAGAATTTTAAAGCTAAAGAAATTGAAGAGACTCATTCCTGCTTCCTAATGTTACAGATAAGGGAACAGAAGCCAAACTTGGACATAATCAAAGAGATAAACTTTGAAAATACACAATTTCAGTGGTAAAGAAAACTTCCAGGGCATAGCATGTGTTTTCATTACCCGTAATTTGAGTAATTTGAAGAAGTGCAAGCTTACTTTTATTTCTGTCTCCAGAAGAAAACGAGAGGAAAATTTATCACTAACGACCTCACTTGCGTATATCCAGAAGACGTAGCACTAGGGAAGGGGGATTTTCAATATCATTGGAAGTTAGACTGCTGTCACTACTTCCGCCAGCTCAGAACTGAAGGAGGCGTGGAGATGTGAGGAGGATGGTACTCCAAGTATGCAGATGTATATGTTGCAAAAAAGGATGCTTGTGGAATTCGTTTTTCAAAATTGATTTCAAATGTTTAGATAGTTTTTAAAAATAATTTCATTATGCTACTTATTGTTTTCAGTGGTAGGAAGGTAAGGCCAGAGCTTCCAGCTTAGAGCCAGACTAGCTTCCAGCATAATAGCCTTTTCAACACCCCTGTGGTTTCATCCTGTCTTTCTTTGCTAGAGAGCAGTGCATGTTTTAAAACCCCGTATTAAGTTGCACATTGTATCATGGACTGGTCTAATTGTCATTAATTAGGTGACCTTATAGTATGATAGTCAAAGACCAGCCATTTTTTGTATTTATCTTGGAAATCCACTAAAGCTGTATCAATTTTGCAAAAAGGTACAATGAATCAAAACATTATTTCTATATTATTTAGATATACTTTCAAATTGTTAGATAATTAATTACATGAATTCCTATTTTCAATTTTTTTTGGAGGGGGAAAGCTTATCTTAACTATTTAAAGACATTTTTCTCAGCATGTCTTCATTTACGTCGGCGGGTCGTCTAGAATGGTGGAAGATCTACAATCCCATATCTCCCTAGTTAGATGACTTTTAACAATTATGAAATTATGTTTCTGTGTGCATTTAAAAATGTCAGACCGTGCCAGTCAATTTCCTATGAAAATTTCTTTATTTATTCATTTACATGTTTTCTTCATTGGCGAATCTAACGCTATAAAATAAACCGCTTACCAACCTCAGTGTCACCTAGAGTATTCTTTTTGGTGGACTAATTATCACAATACCTTCGCTATGAAGTGCTTATCGGTAACTTTGTGGGCCAATAGATGCTCATTTTCGCTTCCCTTACCATTGATCTTCGGGATAACTTATGTATGAAGAGTCTTAACTACACAAATTTGCATCGCACACATAATTGCACAAAACTACTCTCTGTTAATACAACCTAAAACGATAATGGTTAATTAAAAAGCTCTTTAAGATTAGATATTCTGTGTGAAATTAATGTTTGATTTTTATTTGAAAAATAGTCCACCTCTCACTTTAGTTTTTTAACTAACATTTTCGAAGCATAAACTATAAGAAAATGCATCTTCAGACGAATTCTTAGTGACTCGACTAACATTGGTCTTCAACTCTTGTTTCACATACTCTAATAATTTTGAAGCTGCAAAGAATAAAATGTGAAGAATAGGATATGAAATTTCACACTATGTGAATCTGGAAAGAGCTGTAAATTTATTATGATCAAGAAGATATATTTAAAAATACTTAGTCATTTTTAAGAGAGAAAACGATTCCCAGTGTCAAAGAGAAAGAAAAATGAATGTGATTAAGGGCTGTTTTTGCCTTGTGTACAGTTCCGGTTTAGCCTAAGGTACTGGTAAGTAGCAATATTAACTTTATTTCAAACTACATTCTTGAATGATTTCCCACCTTCATCGATTGTTATTAGAGCAGGATAGCAGGAATTCTGGCAGGACTTGAATTGTATATGCTCATTCATTCTTCCCAAAAGATAGCAGTCAATGGGATTTTCTGTACATGTCCAGATAGCTACAAAATTTTCAGTTTCTACAAGTACAGTACTTTAGTGTTAAAATTACTATATATTTCTAGGTTTACTTTTGAAAATCCTTTGTTAACAGTTAAGATTTCCCATTCTCTCTCTCTCTCTCTCTCTCTCTCTCTCTCTCTCTCTCTCTCTCTCTCACAGACACACACACACACACACATACACACAATGATAGAGCCTCTCTGTTGAACTGGCTTAAAAATATCATTGGAGGCCAAGAATGTCAATCATATTCTGTTTCTCTTCGTAGTAAAACTTCATTGAGCACTTTACTGGGCTCTGAGAAGGAACAGCTCAAGAATGTAGTTGAAAAATAGAGTGGTTTTCATTTCTACACACCTCAAGTACCCGTCTTATAAAGAAATGGTAATTTTAAATGTGGTTTGGCTTTAAATTAGTGCTGGGTGAATAGTTCAGAGAGAGAAAAAAGAAGCCCTTCAGGCCATCTTGATTTAATTTACAGACCTGAATTGAAATAGAAATGTGTAGAGACTAACCTATATTTAAATGGGATTGGTATGCACTACTAGTGGTCTTAAAACCTGAAATATAATGTTGTAGCATAAAAATATACATTCCACGCTGTTATCATGTTATGGTAATATTTCTTCCAGGACAGCTATACTTTCAGTAAGTTTCTTTTTCTTTCTCGACGTGTATTAGTGAACTTGATTTAAACACCGATATGCTCGATTAGGTTCTTTAAAGAATAGTTATTAAATGTTGATATAAATTTTAGTTGCGGGCCCCTCTGCCTTAGTTTTTATATTAAAATGATGTGTGTCCCTATTTTTAGCCTTGTTATAGTTCATTTGCTGTATTCCCTTATTTTTAATGGATTTGATAGAAAACTTGTGCCATAAAAAACAGCTTATCCATAGTATACAGTTAACAATTGAATTTTAGTCCTCGAAGGGACCTGAGTTATCTTCTATTTCAACTGACACATTTTACAAATACGAACGCTTAGCCTAAAGCATTTGAATGATATGTTTTAATTTTATTTCAACTTCTATACAACAGATATTTAAACACGTTTTTGAAATATAACATAGTTGTGAATTTGGAGTTGGTTGCATATCCTCTCTAAAAAAGATCCATCTTCAATTTAGTAGGAAAAACTGACATCTAAGATTGTATCATCACGTGTAGAAATGAGTAAACTGGCCTTGAAGAAGGATGTTCCGGTCTCTTCTAGGGGTTCAGCTGGGTGGGTCTCACTGGGTCTCTCACATGTTCGCAGTGACCTAGACTTGCAAACCGACGGGTCTCCTGCCTGGGCTGAGCAATCTCAAGGGGGACTCCTGCATCTCTCTCCGCCTCCGTGTGGTCTCAGCATATGGTCTTTTTAGCTACCCGTGCAGGGCCCCCAGACTTCTGATTTGCTGGCTCAGCTCTGTCCAGATGTGTGTCCTAAAGGAAACAGAAGCAGATGGAGGCTGTGTTTCCTAACCCAGCCTGAGAAGTCTCCTTAAGAAAGGAGTCACTCTCCAGCTCAAACTGAAAGGAAGGGGAGGGAATAGTGCCACCTTTTGTGTTCTAAAATCATCACAATGGTTTCGAGGCATTTTTTTTTTAAAAGCCATCTAGGAACTGTTCCTTTTTCCTCTGATTTCTGGCTACTCTTGGAATATGAGGTTGCTAGATTAGGAACCTACAGATAAATGTAATTTCTCTGTGCTTATAACTAAAGTACTAAGCAAGAACTAACTTCCATAATCGAAGACAATAATTTGTCTCTTAAAAACAAACTACTTTCCAGAGAACTCTACCTGGAAAACTGCTAGTGTTTGAGAGATGATCCCCTCCAGCCTCCTGGATACCAGAGGAAATCAGCATCTTGTTCATTTTCTGGGACTTTAGCCAGATTCTTTGTTTGTCACCTAATTTGGGTGAATAGCGACAGCTACTTGAATTATATCTTTGCATAATTATATAAAATATTTAATTATATAATTAGGTCTAATTTAAGTAATAAATTTAAGAAATAGTATGCCCATGTTTGGCAAATAAAGTACTTGCCTGATAAATATTTATAGCACACATTTCTGATGTCTATACCAAAAACCAGTCATCGTGAATATTTGATATTAATTCAAAGTCAAATTAAAGCTTTTATGATATTCAGCTACTTTTGCTGCTCTTAATTTTTTAGTTATATGTAAATATACATTTTTGTGTTTTTGGTACATAATAAAGGTGCACTATACGAAAAATATACTTATTCTAATTCGGTATAAATTTTACTTTTTGGTTTTGAAAACATGAATTTATATATTTCAGATTTACAATTGAATGAGGAGGAATATTCATGTATAAATTATATGAATGAAAGAAGAAACGTTGCCTCACACATCTCTCTCCTTTTCTTTCTGTTTTTTTTTTTTTTTCTTTCCTCCCTAATTAAATATTTTCATTCAGCCCCTACATAATCATGACTAGATTTCTTGCATCCTTTAAAAGAAGGAAACATATGCCAAACACCCTGGCCTTGTCTTTTTTTTTTTTTTTTTAAGGCGAGGCAACCCTTGGTTGACCTCACAGACTGCAAGGACCTTGTCAGCTTACAATCTCTTATTTTTTATTTTTAACGCCCACAGCACCTGGTCTTCCTAGGTGGTCTCCCACCCAAGTACTAAGCAGGCCAGGCCCTGCTTAGCTTCCAAGATCAGATGGGATCAGGCTTGTTCACGGCGGCATGGCCATAGACTGGCCTCATCTTTTTAAGCTTCTGCCCCATCTCTTTGCTTCCTTGCTAACAAAGAACCTAGACTTGCTCTCTGTGCTTTGTCTTCCAGTCACTTATCAACCTTCCGTGTCCTGATTTCTCTCCCTAGCATTGGTCTGAAATTGCTCTTAGTCATGAACTAGTACTCAGCAGACCTCATCTTTCTTGACTTCTGGCATTTGACCTTATTGCCCACTCTCTCCTCCCAAAATTTCTTGTTCCTTTGCTTCTATAATTTAATCCTCCTTCAGTTTTCCTTTAACCTTTCTGGTCCCATTTTTCTTAGTTTATTTTACTAAGTCATTGTTTTTTCTCCCCTTCAATTTTGGTAACCCCAGAATTTTCATTCTCTTCTTGTACTTTATCATCTTTCTGAAGAAATTCATCTCTGGGTGAATAACTTCGAAATCGATACGTTAGAGCCCGTTTGTGTTCCCAGAACCCCACTCATGCATTTCTACTCTCTTATTTGCCATATATAGTGTGTGTGTGACAGACACCTCACACGTCGCCCTTGAAATATGCATGCCACTACACAGACACGCATTTCCATTAAACCGTCTATTTCTCTGTATTTTCTCTTCTCAGTTTGGTAACCTCATCGGTCTTCACTCGTCACCCCACCTTTAGTCATCCATGAACTTTGAGGAATTTCAATTCCTAAACATCAGTTCAGTCCATCTCTCTTTCCGTCTCCTTGCTGTCACCTTAGGTTGTGCCCTCACGTTCTCAGGCCAGGACTATTTTGTCACCCTCTTAACGTGCCCAGAGTCCTGTTATTGGCAGGGCCCAGACCAAACCCAGTTCTGTCTCACTCTGTTTTCACCACCACACTCACTACACTGTCTTATTTTCAAATTAACGAATTGACTATTAAAGCCAAGATACACAAACAGTTCAGTAATCATTTTGTAATTTTAAATATTTCTTTATAAATTATTTTGAAAGTATGAATCAATCACCCTAATTGAATTTTGTATGCAGGATGCATTTATATTTTTATAGGACTCAGATTCTTTGATCACGTATTCAACAAACGTTTATTAACCACCTTGTCCACATAACAGACACAGAAAAGAGGCCCAAGATACCAGTGTGAACTAAATAACTGCCCCGAAGCAACTCACAGTCCCATGAAGAAGACAGACACGTGGACAAATACTAACACTGCCGTGTAATAGCTGCTAACTGAAAGAGTATAACAGAATTTTAGGAACTCCAAAGAGGGAATAGTTTACATCTGAGAGAATTGAAAAGGTGTCGCGAATGGATCACACAAACCTGGATTGTGAAGAAAGGGTAGCTGTCTCTCTGACAAATAACTGGCAGAGGAAACAATGCCAACGAGAGCAAGGAGTAGCAGGTTTTATGAAATAGTGGGACCAAGGGTCTCGAACTTCACGTGTATGGGGATTTTGGGGTGTGAATAGACAGGAATCACTGAAGTGTATTTGTGCTCACTTAGAGCCTTCTAGACACTTGCAGGGCAAATTGGAGGGATGGAAAATGAGGCAAAGGGGTTAATTAGGCTACCGCAAAAATCTAGGTGAGAAGTGGTGAGAACGCAGACTAAGATGTTGACCTTGCAAATAAGTAAGAAGGGAGAAAACATAAGAACTGAGCAACGCTATACATGTACATTAAATGTTTGAATCTGTGTTTTGTTTTTGTTTTAAACTGTAGACATGGGATGTAGAGCTGGAAAGATCTGCAGAATCCTGGGCTGAGACGTGTTTGTGGGAGCACGGACCTGCGAGCTTGCTTCCGTCAATTGGACAGAATTTGGGGGCACACTGGGGAAGGTAGCTTGAAATGTAGCTTTTTGTTTCTGAAAATGTGTGTTTGAAATGGAATGCTTATTAAGTCATGTTGCCCATTTTCAAAGGCTCAGGGCCTGAAAGGAAAACAAATAATCATAACAACATGATAATAAAAAATAAACAGCATACAAGAATGATCAATATTTGAGACTTACTTTTGTTTTAGATCATTGACATAATAGTAACATAATGGGCGTACGTACTTAAGATTAATAACACACAAAAATCTCCACCGAACTTTATCAAAATATTTGAAATATTTGGTTTTACTTTTTTTTTCCAACTTTACTCATTCTTTATGGTTCTTTCATTTCAAATAGATATAGGCCCCCAACATTTCATGTACAAGCATGGTACGATGAAGTGAGAGACTTCACCTACCCATATGAACATGAATGCAACCCATACTGTCCATTCAGATGTTCTGGTCCTGTATGTACTCATTATACACAGGTATGTTTGGGGAGCCTGGTACTTCGTTTCTCTAAATTGACTTCATCTAACTATGGGAGAGCTTAGGCTTCTGAACTTATATCTTATGTCTGTTGATATGGTTATTAAAAATGATATAGTTATTGATTTATGTAGAATAAGCTTAGACATTTCTATAAACAATAAAAGTAATGATCAGAAAAAATGTCCGAACATCTACTTAGAACGATATTATTGCCATGATTTTACATGTGAAACCTTTTTAATATGGCTCCAATAAGTACAAATGAGAAATTTACCATCTTCGAAATCAGGTGTTATTATTTTTTATTTTCCAAAGAATAAAAATATAATTTTATTTACCAGTGACATTTAGTATTTGCAGGTGTGCAACATTTATCTTTTTTTGATATTTATTGTTCACATTTGGTATCGGATATGATCTAACCTTGGAAATCACACAACTAAAGGCAGATTCGACCAGATAAAGTGCTCTGAGTTTCTAGAACGTCTGTGGCTGATTATTGGCGAATGTAAAGCAGAGAAACTGCTCTGTATGCCTCTGCCTGTGACACGATTAAGATCAGCACTGGACTCCCTAATAATCAGTGGCACAATGAAAATATCACATTGTATAATAAATATGAACACCTCAATTTTGCTCCAGTACTTTCTGTTTAAGACAAGAAATTCTGTCCCTTCGTCAGGTGAGTATCTTTATAGAAATATTAACACAGAATTTAGGTTTGTCAGGTTGTAAATTCTGAGTTATTTAGTAAATGTGTATTTTGACGGTGCTTACATTTTATAGCTAGATACAGTTATTGAGCTGTAGATCTCTTCTTTTAATTGAATTAAGCACTTCCCAAAGTCTCAGGAAAAATACCCTTTTTGGTGTTGCCTCATTTCATTCTGAATGAGAATTTTATACATTTTTCTCTCAGGTCTTCACCTCAACTTGCTTTTTCTGAGCCTTTCGTTCCTCTCACATAGGTCGTGTGGGCAACAAGTAGCAGAATAGGCTGTGCCATTAATTTGTGTCACAACATGAACATCTGGGGGCAGATATGGCCCAAAGCCGTCTACTTGGTGTGCAATTATTCCCCGAAGTAAGTAGATAAAACGCTACTTTCAAATGTAAATTTTTCTTAACAACATGAAATTAACTTTGTATTCCTGATTTTTTTTTTCATTTTCAATGTGTATTGCTGAGTAAAGTCATAATTGCTTGAACTCAGTTTACTTAACATGGCATAATTATGGTTGCCTGATGCATAAAAATCAGTGCTTAAAAGGAAAAGGAATTTGAAAATATCTTTGTGAGGATAGGAATCATATTTTTATGCCTTCGTTTTTAATCGCTGCGCTATTATATTGCATAAATATTTAATGATTTTGATTTATTAGAGATGAATAACTATAGATTAACTGAGAAATGCTTTTTCACCTGTGTACAGACCATTCAAACGATTACATTGAAAACATTACATAACCATACCCAGGGTCAAATCCAAGTCTAAAATCTGTTTTTATTAAATCAAACGGGATATAGATGAATATCCCATAGCAGAGTTTGGTGTTCTGCAAAAGTTTGATTTTGTAATTTTTAACATTATGCATAGCAAATTGTTTAGTAGACTTCAAAAGAATAAGGCAGCAATTTATATTTAAACCTAGTAACCAGAAGGACTCAGCGATAAGGGATACAGGTGTCTTAAATCTACACCTCTAAATCATTACTTAGAAGATTCTTTCAGAGTCATATTTCGCAGTGTCTTATAAATCATGCTATTAAACTGCTTCTTAAAAGAGTGCATATCCTCTCTTTAAGGGGTAACTGGTGGGGCCACGCCCCCTACAAGCATGGGCGGCCCTGTTCCGCTTGCCCACCCAGTTTTGGAGGAGGCTGTAGAGAAAACCTGTGCTATAAAGGTAAGCATTATTATGTACTGATATTCAGTTTGATGGATATTTTAACACTTATGCATTAATTTCTGTTGCTAAAGACAAAAGTGTATTTATTACCCAAAAAGCTTCTAGAACTCTATTTCAAATATTTTGAAGAAGCCATTTAGAATATTTATAAAAATATTTGTAATATTGATGCCTTTTATACCAATATGTATTTAAAGGAAAGTTTCATGCTTACTCCAGATAACTTCTGATTCTACTTGGAATTTATCCTGGAGTGATAAGGATGTTTACATTTTTAAAAACCACCTTGATACATTGACTAGAGTTATTTCCATAAGTCATCATATTTGAAGGATTTGGCAATGTAGCGTGATTTATTTTTAGCGCTTCAAAAGTTTTTGCCCAAATACCTATTCAAGATTCTTACTTGAACCATGCTGAGTGAACTGTACTGATTTTCTGCTTCTCACTGTAGAGTATATGTACAACTTTTCATGCCAAAATAACCAAAAACTATAAGAGTTTTATAAAAATATTGTAAAAGTAGTACTCTCAAATGCATTCGATGTCCTAAAAAGAAAATATAAATATGGTGTCCCGTTTATAACACACGAAGATAAAATGTATGTGATAAAGTTTTGTGGAAGCCGTCACGCTTATGTTGGGCAGCCAGGTGAACGTTTTTTACTTCCTTGTACTTTTTTTCTTATTGATGACTAAATGAAGATTAGTGCAGACGAAGAGTATTAGAAAATGCATGAGTAAATGCAGGCCTTTTGCAGTAGTCATAAGGAGATGTGCCCTTTCCCCCTTACTTACTCAATGCTTATTAGCTATAATGAGCAGACAAGAAGTGACATATATTTTACTTTGTTATCTGAGCCATTTTGAATTCCTGGAAGCGTTTTTCATTTTGTGTGAGTCTGTCTGTTTTCCATCCTCTTTACCTCCAAACCAGCTGCCTACTTGCCCCTTCACCAATGGCCACTGTCTTTTACTGAAACTGATTTTCCTCCGACTTTATACGCCCTTTTTCTAGGTTTCTTAGACAGACACGAAAGTAACACAACTCTCCAAAATGCGCCAGTGTCAAGCTCTTGATACAGTCCAACCTGGAAAAAATATTAAATTTAAAGTTTGAAATTATTCTCCATTGTCAAGTTTAAATTTCTGCACATTGAATTTCCTTCTGAAAGAGAAAAGCCTTTCCACTGAAACCGATGGTGTAATAAATAATAAGGGCATATCAATTCTTCTGTAGACTGAATTTCCTTATAGGAGAATTTTAAATGTGATCCTCCTGAAAATATTAAGAATGTGATTTCATTTCACAAAAACATTCAAATTTACCAAAACCTGACTTTATTATTTTATTGTGTAGACTTCTTAGTGTCATCATGAAAACCAATCACTGATATCACATTAAAATATAAGCAAAGTTTAGAAATGACTCCATTTAATATTAGGACAAATGGTAGCATAAATTAAAGGCTCAAAGGTGACGTGTATATTTCATTTACTCCAATGCAGTACCTAAGATCACCGTCAACCAAAACCTGTGCCAAAAACAGTACTGATTTTTCTGGTTTTAAATGTTAAACAGGCACGTAAGGGTATAACATTAATTGTTAAATTTGTGTGCATGTTTAGAGTGGGGTTCATATTTCTTAACTCTGTTCTCTCTAACAGAAGGCTCAGACAGGTACTACACTCCACGGGAAGAAGAAACCAATGAAATCGAACGGCAGCAGTCACAAGTGCACGATGCCCACATTCGAACACGGGCGGATGACAGCAACGCAAACGAAGTCATAAGCATGCAGCAAATGTGTAAGCCTTCTGCATTGCCTGCCAGCGTTTCAAAGTTTACATAAGGTGGCATAGCCATCTGTGTATTATTAGCTTTAATATTGTTAGAGTGGTAAATACTTGGCATTAGACTAACTGTGAAGAATTATAGCAGCTTTTACATTATCTAAATTATTATTATTTTTTTCCCCCTTTAGCCCAAATTGTTTCCTGTGAAGTGAGATTAAGAGATCAGTGTAAAGGAACAACCTGCAATCGGTAATATTCACTCTTATTCTTCAAATTAACCGACAGATATAAGAAATATTTTCGGTTTATACTGACATTCAGAGGAACTAAATTTTGTTACCAATTTCTTTCATTTAGATATGAATGTCCTGCTGGCTGTTTGGATAGTAAAGCTAAAGTTATTGGCAGTGTACATTATGAAATGGTAAGTATTATAATTATTTGGGGGAGAGTCCTTTTATATAATATTTGATTTTTTAATGTAAAAAAATAATTTATATAAGTATAGATAGTTTGCTTAGAAATGTTTAATTTGAAGTCCTTTAAATAGTAACCAGTTGTGTTTTATGCAGCACTCTAATATTTTAATATCTTAATATCTTTTTCTTTCCTCCTTTGCATCAAGCAATCCAGCATTTGTAGAGCTGCAATTCATTACGGTATAATAGACAACGATGGTGGTTGGGTAGATATCACTAGACAAGGAAGAAAACATTATTTCATCAAATCCAATAGAAACGGTGTTCAGACAATCGGGTAAGTACCCGGATGATCTTTTGGATCAGATGGTTTTAAATTGTAACAATGAAGTAATAGATTATTGCCGAGCAAAGCATAGAAGAATTTAATTTATAGAGAAAGAAGTTGGTAATTTTCAGGGTTTGTTTCGCTTACAGCATTTCCATAGACAACAAGAAGAAAGAGTATCTAAATTAAAGTTGAACCCTTTTACTTACGAAGAGCATGCTGAAACTCCAAATAGTCTGGCGTGTCATCCAGAAAGTACAGATTTACAGTTATTTCCAGTGTGAACCAATAAACTTATTAGCTATGACACACAGTACTGCAGAGAAAGCTAATTGATATGCATATTCTCCCTGCCATATTTAGGGAGAATAGTTTATTTCTTGCAACAGTAACTTCGTTAATAAGGTAAATTAGATTAATAGGTAAAAGAGCATTTTGAAGTCCCTAACTATGTCATATACTATGTTACCTTTCTTTTGTCCTTTTAAATGTAATTGATTCCATCATAAAATCATTGATGACTTTTTGAAATGTTTCTCATGTTAAAAATACTAAATATATTATGCTAAAACATTGTATATTTTTCATGTATACTCAATAAAAAGTAGAAAAGTGTGGGTTTTGGAAATATCTTCGTTATGTCTCTTGCTTCTATGTAAAAAAAGTAACATGATTGAAGCTCATATGAAATGACTTTTCATAGAAATGTGACATGGTTTTTTTAAGTATACAATTGCATGAAATTCCACAGTAAAGTTGAAATTCATAATAAGAAATTAAAAATGCTTTAAAATTGGTAGAATGATCTCCTATGTATATAGTTTTGTTCAAAGACTTGACATATGTTTTTAGCCATTAGCTATTACTCTCAAGTAAAAGCTTTACAGGATTCAACTGATTCATTTAGCAAATATTTATTAACTACCTTGAATAAATAATAAATATTAGTTAGTAGTTTTAGTAAGCCAAACACTGGGTGTTGGATTAAAAAACATTTATCTTATTATTTACTTTTTTCTCTTAGTGTTTCACTATGTTTATTATGGCAACTCTTGAAATTTGAAGGGTGTGTCATATTAATGTACCATCAGAAATAAGCCCTACCTTTTGCAATAGATGTTTTTCTGAAAATCTGGATATAGATAAATGTTAAAATTTTGACATATAATGGTATACCTATTCTTATATTCCTGTTTTTAATGATGAGGAGGAATTAATTCATTTATTATGGACGTGTTATTAAATACTAGGGAATGAGTAATGCACATGCCTTGAAGGTACTTATTATTTAACAGTCTTTTTGTAACTCTACCTTGTGTTTACTGCTGTGAAAGATTAGTTTGGTTCTGTGGTGACAGGGAATTAGTATATTGATAATTTTAATGTTACTTGGTAATAACTATATAGATATAAATGTGTATTGTTTTATGGTATTATCTGTAAGTTTTTGAGATTGATAATGAAAAGAGATCATCTTCTAATATGAAGAATGGTATTGATTTGGTTCATACTTGAAGGTCATATGGATTTAGCATTAAATAGATGATGTATTCATATATTACTACTTATTTAGATATTTAAATAAGAATGTTCAAGAAAAAAATATTCATAGACCTAAAAATTACCAGAAGTTATGTCGATGCCGATGCATGCAAGAAAATGATTGACATATTTTATTTTTTTCTCCAGCAAATATCAGTCTGCTAATTCCTTCACAGTCTCTAAAGTAACAGGTTAGCATTTTTTTCATCTCGTCTTCTTTCTAGTATGTTGTATGTTATCGTTTCCAAAGAATTCGCTTATGTTTTGTGTTTTGATTCTTCAGTTCAGGCTGTTACTTGTGAAACAACTGTGGAACAGCTCTGTCCATTTCATAAGCCTGCTTCACATTGCCCAAGGTAATATACTCTAAATCTTCTTTTTTACCAGTGAACAGTAAGGTGCTTTTACCCGGTGACAACTGTTTTTGCCTCATACTGTGGTGTCTGTAGGATTCAAAGAGTGTTGTGATCTTGAACACAGCAGAGAGCGGTGAAACATCACAAACTGCATGCACTCCCTGCACTTCTGTGTGCTTTCTCCAAATGCCGACGCACCTTCTGGTCCTCCATAATTGCTGAGCTGGTGCATATGCTCTGTGTGTTTACATGGGCTGTGAAGAATTCTGTCTTAGTCTGCTCGGGCCGCTATAAACCCCGATGAATTATATATCAAACATTTTTGTTATTAAAGTATAATCTCTTATTAGAGCTTCACTAATTATGCTCTTATAAGGCTCACAGATTTAACTAACATCATGATATGTTTTATAATCTTAGAAAATTTTACAGAATTTTTTCCCCAGATATCTCAAACCCCTATACTTACAGATTGTATTTTTATAGGTAGAAGAGACATGTTGCTAGGTGAAGCTGGTAAATTTGAGCATTGTCATCTGGTGAAAAAAGCAAGGCTTTAAGAATTTTTCATTTATATATGTTTATTAAATACCTACTCTAAACCACTGTTATGCCCAGCCCTGTCTCAGCCACGTGACTAGGTTCGTGCAGACTAAATGTAAGGGTCATGGTGGAGCGTTTCAGCACCAAGCCCTCTTCCAGGAGATGCTCAATAAATGATAAATTTTATATCTGTGGTACAATCTGTAGATATATTGTTCCAAAAGAAAAAGATCATGCAAGTAAAATGTTAGTAAATAATTTTCTATTTCTTGGCTCGTTCCAGGAAGGGAACTTCCTCCCTCCACCTCCCCAAAAAGGGAAATGATATAAATTTTTAAAACAATTTTTGCTGTCACCAATATAACAGATCAGTGGACAAAATGATTTAGGTATAATTTTAACCTTAATTACTCTGGAAAGCTTCCTGCTCTCATTTTCTTTTATATACAAGTGAAACGAAGGTTGTCTTTTTTTTTCCTCATATAAAATTTTTAATAGTTTCATAAATTAGATAATAATGGTATTATTTATACGATATCATAACTTTTAGGGAATTGTATGGTAAATTCATTTTAGAATTTTATGTCACTTAAATAAGTTAAGGTATAAATCTTTTCTGGGGAAAAATGCCAAGAGCGGATAAATTAAATGAAATAAGCTCAAAACGAGCATGAAGAAACAAGATGACCTGGACACTGTGTCCTTGAGAAGTTCTATAGCTGGCAGAACAGCTCAAAATAAACCAAATCTAATATTTAGTACCATAACCTTGTAGAAAGGGCATGTGTGTAAGTGTGTTACCTCTGTGTGTGTTACTGAAAATCTTATCCCATTTTATATATATCTATAAACGTTGAGATACTCAAAATCTTACATACTCACAACTTAAAATTAGGTATCATTAAAAATGTGTCAGCATTTTTATTCAAAGCTTATAAGCAAATTTTAGACAAAGGAATGTTTAGTAGATCACTATCTACATTCTCAGTCTTATGTAATAAGGTGTTAAAACCAGAGATTAGAACACAAACAAGCAAAAACTTCCTCGAGTCATTCTTTAATTTACTTTACTGAGTAAGTAGAAACTCACTCAGTTTGGAGCTACTGACCTTGGCCTTTCACAAACCCAGTGTTTAAAATAAGGTCAAGGTATGGCCCACACAGCATGTTCAGGGCAGGGAAAGGGTTCTCCCATTGTAGGGTAGACACTGAGTGCCTAAGAATTCTCAAATACAAGGAGACACTGTTATAGTCAATGGTGACACCCTTCCTCCTACAGAAAGCCCCAACAGTGTCTTTACAAAAATCGGCCTTTTAATTCAAAGTTATAAAAACTCAGATTCATTTATTACTTATATGTAAATGGTTCTGGTTCAGATGTTATAGGAAGTATATATACTCTCAAGTGTACAGTATTGTGCAAATCTTAGAAATAAGAAATTTAAATAAGAAATGTACTTATTTCCTGAAAGCTATCTTAAGGAAGATCTGCTTCAATTAGTAAAGGTCGTTGACACTGAAGTCTTTTTTAGGACATTTGTAGGAAAAACATTAATGCCTTCACCAAACAATGGTTTTCCTGTCGTCATTTTGTTGATACTGATTTACTATGTAAAGGAAATTATTTTTCCAGTTTTGCGCATTGGGATGGGGGAGGAGTAAAGGCAGGACTGGGGGAGAGTGAGGGGGTAGAGGGAGAGGAGGAGAGAGAGGAGGGGAGAGAGGGGAGAATACAGAGGATGATGAAGGAGGCAGCTCGATTTTTAAATAGTGCTACTTGACAGTATCTTAAACTCTAGGAGTGGATTTTTTTTAATTGCTTGAACAATGATAATTTTTGGAACTTAAAAAAAAAATAAGCTAAGCCAATTAGATATCAGTCAGGCAGGCTGCAGGGCATCTGGAGAAAGAACATTCCATGCAGAGAGAATGGTAAGTGTGAAGGGTGCTAAGGAATAACCAAGAGACCAACATGACTGGATCTGGGTGAGAAAGTGGAAGAGTGGGGTATAAGGTCAGAGAGAAAACGGGAGGACAGAATGTGCAGGGCTTACGGACCACGGTGAGGCCCTTAGCATTCTTTCCGAATGGGACGGAAAGGCACTGGAGTCTTGGGGGCACAGGGCTGACATGATCGGACTTGTGCACTTCAGTGTCGGTGTGTGGAATAATCTGATTTTGGATATATTTTAATTGATAGTCAGTAGAAATTGCTGGTGGTTGAGTGTAAGGTGTGAGATAAAGAGGAATTGAGGATAGAATAAAAGTTTTTGGCCAGAGCACCTGGAATAATGGGTCACCATTTATTGTAGGAGGCCTGCAGAAAATGTATTTAGGGGGCTGAGAGATTAGGAATTTGGGTTCAAACGTGGTGAGTTTGAGATATTTATTAAATCTAAGTGGAGACATGGAAAAGCAGTAGGACATGCAAATCTATTACGAGAAGTGGTCTCAATTATAGGAGTAAATTTGGAAATCAGCATCTTATAGATGATAATTAAAACTATGAAATTGGATGAGATACCCATGATATATATGCAGAAAAAAGAAACCATGAGATATATGAGTCAGACAATGATTCAGAATTTTCAAGTTATCTGTTTGCTAAATTCTGCAGACGCATAGGGTACCAAATTCCCAGATACTTTGAGCTACTTCCTGATGCTTCTTTCTGTTTTCCATCTCTACATTAGAAAGCTTCCTGGTTAATTTTTTTCCAAAAGAAAAATGCATTTGTGCCAAAAGCTGGAAGTGGATTGATAGCGGGAGCAAAAGCAATTATGATTGCCTGGCTTTTACAACTGACCTGTTTCAGAAGAAAAACAAAAAATGAGTAGAGTTTAGAATGCTGAGTTTACTATTGTGTATGTATGTCTGTAGTCTTACTAATGAGAAAGGCTGAAGTCACCTGCTAATTAACATTTATAAATATCTGTTTTACAGAGTATATTGTCCTCGTAACTGTATGCAGGCAAATCCACACTATGCTCGTGTGATTGGAACTCGAGTTTATTCCGATGTAAGTATCCTAATTTACGCAGCTCTCAGCATTCATGTGCATATTTATGTATAGGTTCCATAGGTTCTGTATGCGTGCGCGCGCACACACACACGCACACACACTTTTAAATGCATGTGTGTACATTTATATACAGTAGTCCCTCTGGTGGTTTTTTCCATGGTTTCAATTACCTGTAACCAACTGTGGTCCAAAAATATTAAATGGAAAATTCTAGAAATAAACTATGCATAAATTTTAAATTGCACGCTGTTTTCGAGTAGTGTGATGCAATCTCGAGCCATCCTGCTCTGTCTCACCGGAATGTGAATCATCCCTTTGTCCAGCATCCCCATCTGTTAGTCACTCAGTAGTTGTCTCTGTTATCACATCAACTGTCACGTTATCGAAGTGCTGGTGTTCAGGTCACTCTTATTTACTTCATAATGGCCCCAGAGCACGAGAGTAGTGATGCTGGCAATTCGGACATGCCAAAGAGGAGCCATAAAGTGTTTACTTTAAGTGAAAAGATAAGTATGGTACAATGAGCTCTTCTAAGAGAGGAGAAAGACGGAGGGAGGGAGGGAGGGAGAGAGAGAGAGAGACACCACATTCACATAACTTATTATAGTATATTATTAATATTGTTGGTCTCTTACTGTGCCTACTTTATAAATTAAACTTCAACATAGTATATATGTACAGAATAAAACAGATTATACAGGGGTCGCTACTCTCTGTGGTTTCAGGTACCCAGTGGGGATCTTGGAACGTATCCCCCAGAATAAGGGGGAATGCTGTACAGAATAAGGAAACAGATTCTATGCTGTATATATATATATATATTCTCAGAAGAGTTAATCGTCAATCACACTGAAAAATGCACATTCATTTGTAAATACAAGTGCATAATAATTTATTTTGACTAAATTTTTCTTTATAACCTACCCATATATCTTATATCAGATAATGAACGAGTCTGCATTTTGCTCTTCTTTAATCTTCCTTTTGGTTCTTCAGTATTTGAAGTATAAACCAGATAATTAAGAACTTGTCAAATGTATGAACAGTATCTTCACTGCCAAAGGGGCATTTTAAATTGTAGCATAGAGTCCAAAACAGGGAATACACCAGACAACATGTAAAAGGAAACCTATGGAAGAGATGTTGCCATGGATTTCATCACTGGGATCGACAGGGAATATTAGCAGTGGTGGCTTCAGTATGGATAAGTGCTTTCTGGATCCAGGTTTCAACTGTGGGCTGGTGTAGAGGATTAAGGGACACATTCTAGGTGGGGTGAATGGCATCTACAGAGACATGGAGGTGACAGCACATGGGTTTGCTTGTCTCTGAGCCAGTAAGAACTGAAGCTGAAGGGCCTGCAGCCAACTTAGTGTGAGGGATGGTGGGAACCAGCTCTTGAAACCTGAGAATGGAGTTTGAATGCAGGCTGATGAATTTAGATTTTCCGTGGCAGACATTTAGAAACCACTACAGATTCCTAAACCAGAGAGTTACAAAAACAAACAAAAAATACAGTCTCGATCCACATATTCAATAGAATTCTATGGAAACATGATTGTGAAAAGAAGCCTGAAATATGTATATTCCCACCTTATTCCTCTTGGCGACTTCATTTAGGTCTAGGTGTGTCTTTTAGTTCAGCTTTACCTTTGAGATTATTCTCCAAATCTAAGTCTGTGCCAAGTTCCTGCTTTGCAGTATATTCTTATCTGCAGCTTAGATATCCTGCTGTATCGTAATTTGCTAGTCCTCACATTTGTTCTTGCTTCTGTTTAAAAACACCCTTTTTCTATTTTTCTGTCCAAATCACAGTCATTCTTCACATCCTACATGGTTGCCACTTACTCTGTGATTTGCTAGATCTCCTAATCTGAGCATGGTGTTTCTCTTCGTTCAGCCCTATGACCTTGCCTTTTCCTTTGAGCACTTAGCTGATCCTGTTAGGCGTTCTGATGGTTCCCCCCATTAATTTTTAAGTCCCTTGAGGAAAGCAGCTGGGCAATTCATGCATCATTTTTTCATTGATGACTTCTGAGTGCTGAGCCGTGAACAAGACCTCCCTGGCTTCCCGATTTAGCAGAGCTTAGCACAGAGTAGCCTTGAAAACTAAGCAAATACCTTACACACAAATATTTGTTAAAAAGATAAACGAATAAATGTATATGAATGAGCATATCTAGAATCATCAGAAATGTCCAAAGACATCGTTCTTTCCAGATTATCACTTTAAGAACCAGAACTTTTCATTTTAGTTATATTTGGGGAAAATCTTTCAAAATATCCCGCAGACTTCGATACCACTAAGCTATCTCTTTGTTAGAGTGTAGGATTTGGGAGAATTGATATCCTGAGATAATTTTATCTTCCTACTTCAGCGAAATGGGTAGGTAATTATATATTACTGTGAACATCCTTTTAAGAGTAAATTGGAAATATAAAGATTACTATTACCGGTAAGTGTAGTTAGAGGCGCGGCCCTTACCTGCCAGTCTTTCCACCCCCGCAAAATACATTACGTCTTTCTGAACAAAATACAGATGAGAAGCCGTCTACTCACTTTCCTCTCCTTCTCCACATCCCACCTTTCTGTCTCCTTCTCTCCCCCTCTCTCTACTTGTAGTTTGCAACTTGTACATTTTACTGCTTTTAACTTATTTCCCACTTGTGCCAAATGAAGTTAATTTCTACATTCATTCAAAATGTTCCACAGACACGTTCTCTTTTTCGTGACATATTCATTCTCATAAAGTGTGGGCATGGAAAGAAAATCTCTTCTGACGTTTGAACTCAGATAGGAATGCCTGCTGACTACATAGTTATGGGCAAAACAATAGTTTCAAAAAATATGAAGTGCTTGGATTTAGTGAATGTTATATCTAAGCACTTTTACTGCCTTGGGAAGAATGCTGATAATACCCTTTTGACAGAGAAAGATAAATACTGAAATGTGTATAGAATTATTTTTAATTCCATCCATTACGAGCCATATTGGATACAAATATTAATTCAGCAACGGACTTTAAATGGTGAACAAAATGCCTCCCGAGAGTAAGGGTGTGAGGTCTCACACATATGGCAGTTTGTGATGGAACAGAAAGAATGGAAAGGATTAAACAGCCTGGCATCAGGCTCGCTGATCTAATACATACTGACTGATGCCACAAGGGTCAGAGCACAGCAATAGATCAAGGTCATGTAAGATGCACATGCTTACGCGAACTTTGAAAAGCACATTAAGTCACTCACGTGTGCTCGCAGATAAGAAAAGAACACACCAGTGGGGTCAGAAAAGACCCACGGGGAAACGAGGTGGGTCGCTTTGCACGAAACAGCTCAAGTGTTTCCTGTCGTGGGATTCCCTGAGGCTGTACTCAGCTACGGACAAACTTCGGTAGAATATTTGTATTAAAGCGAATGTTGCAATCTAGAGGACTTTGGTGGGAAATCAAGAGAAGAGCTGACTTCTAGGAGTCAACAGTTTTAAGAATTGGAAAGTGTTGGACCTGAAACAATAATTTCCTCCACAGAAATCCCATTCAATTCAGATTATGTAACTGGCAATGTAATCATAGAACTTTCCAATTACCTCATTTTGGACCATTGAAACCAGGATGACAGACGTTGCAAATCTAGGTAGAAGCCATGATTGGTCTGTCTTTCTATAAATATACATATATTATATTATATTATTTTATTTTTTTGTGGGGTTACTCTTTTGGGCAAATTTTCTCTGAGTAGATTATATTATTTAATAGGAAACAACTCTCCATTTAATATATGCCTATATTTCGGAAAGGGACTATAAAGATATACATAACTATGTTTGAGTTGTTTATAAGTCAAAACCGAAGATAAATAAAACGAGGTACAGATAATCCAGCCGGTGAACATTTAGTCTGAGTGACTGCAGCAGAGACTGGCAAAGGCCGAAATTTAAGAATGAGTAATGGGCCCTCGATGAGATAAAAGCAGCCAATTTACATTCTGTTGCTTCAGTAACAGAACAAGCCTGCTGTTTGGACAAAGGTTTGCGAGATCAGATGGTTCTTATCGCTGCAGCCACCCTTGAGGTCTGTTCAGAATTAGCTTTAACTTTGTGACTTTTGAAATGCTCATTTATGCACAAAATGCCCTCCCACGGCTGCTCACCACGTACCCACACAGGGTACCCACACAGGGACAGGTGTCAGTGCCATCGGTCCAATAGAAGAGTCAGCTGGGCAGGGTCAGCAGGAGTCTCCTAACGGCAGCTTCTTCGCATCCCTCCAGCTGTCCAGCATCTGCAGAGCAGCGGTGCACGCCGGGGTGGTTCGAAGTCATGGTGGTTATGTCGACGTCATGCCTGTGGACAAAAGAAAGACTTATACCGCTTCTTTTCAGAATGGCATATTCTCAGAAAGGTAAATGAACAAAACATATATTCTGCCCTTTTATGCTTACTTTCCAACCAGCTCACTTTAGCATGGGTTTGAAGGCACGGGGCTGAGCCAGAGTGTTTCCTCTGCACACTGTGTGACTGCACACTGTGTGACAGTACTCTGGTACCAGAGGTGTCTGTCTCCTGCAGGCTTGTCAACATCAAAATGAAAAACAAAATTGGATTACAAGTCAGAACTTCTCCTTTGTTAACTGATATTATGATGAGGAAATGTTTATCATCCTCTTTTGGATTTTCCAGATTAAGTATTTATATGTAATTCTTTCTAGGTGAGCAAGGCACTATTTCTCTAATCCAGTTATCTGACAAAGTATTTGACAAAAACCATGAGTCTGATTTTCCGCAGAACCAAATTTTCTTTTTGATTGGATGTTAGATGCCTAATGTGATATAAATGACTCTTTCAGGTCCTCTCATAGTATCTTGCTCATTAGTTTATATAGTTTGTGGTTTGAGGGAATTCATGTGACTTTATGAAGTATTAATAAAAGAGAAAACAACCTATCGTGACTTTTCAACTCACTGGTACTTGGGGAGGTAATATTAAGTCCCATATATTTTGGATAGGTACAGAAAAAATGCCTAACTTTTAAATAGTTACTGAGCTCTTCAAATTCTTGGTGAAAGGTTCACATGTGAAGTTTCTCTAAGGGACACCAAAGGATGCGCCAAGAAGGGCATCTAGGTTGCCTTCCACATAACCGTCTAGGTGCCATCTTCATAGAGAGACGAATTTGTGTTTAGCATCTGTTTTCGGATGCGACGGTATCAGGAAGCTATTAATGAGAAGGTGACTTCACTACGACCTGGCTTATGGTCTCCTTAAACAGATACGATACATAAAACAGATTCTTGAGTTATGGAGTCCGAGATGCAGTTTTATAAGCTAAACCGAGTGATGTGGTTTCATTTACCTGTCATAGTTCTCAAATGTTTGAAAAGACAATGAGATGATAGGTGATAGCTTAAGGAAACTGAGAATAATTATTTTTGAGAACCTGCCTTGAATTTTCTGGATGCTGCTGGAACTTTCCAGCAGCTTACTTCCACCAACAGCCCTATAAAGTCGATTCTCTAAACCCTAATTTATAGACATGTCACCTGAGGCTCAGAGAGGTCAAGTGACATGCCCAAGGCTGTATAACTAGTCAGTCTTGGAGCTCGGGCTCTGTACTAGGCCTGTACACTCAGAAATATGCATTTTCCCAGCGCGTCACTGTGTACAAAGAAGAAGCACACCAGTCACTTTCCGGAGCACCTCGTCAGTCTGTGTCCTGTAAACAAAGATGGCTTTCAAGTGGCCATCTGCTGGTATGAAATACCGGGCACGTGTGTCTGTGATGTGCGCACACTTAGGATAGTCTCACTCTTTCTCACATGAAAATTCTCCCCTTTTCTTGTACGTGAATAAATATATGAAAGGAATTGTACTTTATTTCCCTTACCTTAATATTTGTTGTGTTGGTCTTTAAAGCCTTATTTATAATTAAGAACATAAAACTTTATGCAAAAATGTAAAGACTGCAAAATTTTAAATTTGATTAGAATAAATGACTAATTGCATTATCAATCTATTTTAAATATTAGGCCTTTAAACAAAAAACACCTTGATTGATATCACTAAATAACATATTAATAATTTAAGAAAGACTAAAATGTGTGATTTTGCATTGCTTTTAACTTGTTTTAAAATACTTCCAAAATGAGATCGAGCGGTATATGTGCGTTTTCATTTTAGTGAAAAAAATACTAAGATCTTTCAGGTTTGACCATTAAATTTTCACACTAAGATTTTTCTTGAAACCATAGATGTTAAAAATATGAATAGGTGTGATAGCAATAAAATTTAAATTTTGTTAGACTCAAGAAATGATGTTAGTAGTGTAGAGTATTGCTTAAGTATTGCGATCTTTTCAACTTGCAGTTAAATTTTAACTGTGCCAATAGTAAACCTGGATCTCAGTCTTCTCCCAGAGAAACTGAATAGCAGCGGCTTACCTCTATTAGAATTACAGGTGGTAATGTATGAAAACGTGATCCGTAATCTGTGAAGTTCTATATAAAATACTGTTATTACCACTGTGCACCTTAAATTCCTTTAGTAAACTTGCAGCCCAGCATACAGCCAAGATTTAAAGAATTTATGTCATTCTCTCTCAAGCTTTCCAATGACTATAAACTACAGTAGCCTAAGAAAGTTGACCACCTGGATTCATAGAGCTGCTTTCCCAACTGTCATAGGGAAGCGTGATTTATTTGAGAGGGATTATATGTGGAGATGACATCAATATACTTTTTGTATTTTTGCAGTTTACAGAATCCTCCAGGAGGAAAGGCATTCAGAGTATTTGCTGTTGTGTGACATGGGACGCTTGGAAGAGGATCGTAATGACCGTTCCAAATGCCATATTTCTAAAGTTTGTATAAAACTGTAACATTACTGTACAGAAGATATCAGCTATTTTCAGCCCCCAAACAGTGCCAAATGCATATAAATCCTGATAGACAAAGTCTGTAAAATAAAACATGGGACATTATTAGCTTTGGGAAAAGTAATGAATATGTAATGGTTTTAGAAATCCTGTGTTAAATATTGCTATATTTTCTTAGCAGTTATTTCTACAGTTAATTACATAATCATGATTGTTCTACATTTTATATGTTATATTATATGGTGCTTTGTATATGCCACTAATAAAATGAAAACATTGAATGTGAATGGCCCTCAGATAATCATCTGGTGCATTTAAAAATATTAATAACAGAAATACTGACTCTAAAAATTAACCATGTTATTACATTTTCCTCAGTTTAATGCTATGCTGTTACCTACTCCAGATAATCTCAAATTATCTTCCACTTAATACTTGTATAGTTTTTCTCTTCTGTTAAGTTTAGACATATAGGATATTAAGTCTGGACACCGTACTCTTATTTTGTATAAAACAATTCCTTAATATCCAGATGAACCTATTAAAACATTTGATTCTTTGGGAATGGCCTTCATGGTACATGGAATGAGACACTCCTAGTGATCGTACAGGATACAAAGGGGTATGCATAGGCAGCTGGAGCTTTCTTTCTAGGTATTGTTCAAACTGGGGTCACACATTTTCTTCTGTATCCTGGCAAATACTCCTGCAGGCCAGGAAGTATAATAGCAAAAAGTTTAATAAAGATGAACTAAGGCATTTGCATCACCATTGCCACTGATTTTCTTAATGGTAAATGGCTGTGTGTATAATTTTTGCCATATTATGGTACCTATAATGGTGATATATTTGTTTCTATGAAAAATGTATTGTGCTTCGAGACAAATTTTGGTAATTTTTTTTTCCGATGGTGAGTTTGTTCTTTCCCTGTAAACATATTAAAATTAATCGTGTTTCAAAGTATTGTTTTCAGTCTCTTTTGCATCCTTATTTTGATTTAGAAATCACTTTAAATTTACAAAAGAGAAATTTGTGGGTTACTGACATGAACATATATAGCATCTTTAATACCAGAAGTCAGCAAAGTCAACCCGATTATTTAGGTATTTGTCTGTGAAAGAGAAGACAATCATAAGTTGAGAAACATTATATTAAGGGAAAATGTGAATAAAATGAGAGAGATGAATTTCTGAACTAGAAATAATCTGAAAGGTATAAAGTAATTATAAAAGCATTGACAAGACAATAGCTAATTCAAATATTTTTAGAAAGTAAATGAGTAGGCGTTTAGGAGCAGATGAAGGAGAGAGAAATCACACGTTAGAGATCAGGGAAAGTGAGAGATGGCTAATTCAAAAAAAAAAGGAGAATCACATAAATAGCTATTGGAGAGCAAATTGTGAAGAAACTAACATCATGATCAGTTATCAAGTACTGGCTGGGAATTAAATTGTTCAAAATATAGGTAATCAAAGCTTAAGTATTTATACATTAAAAATTTCAAAACTTAAAGCACATTTTGTGGAAACATGTTTTTCCAAAAGACATATTACATCTTAAATAGTATGACTGAAATTTAAACTTTACCCACATTCATCTTCAATTTCTCACTGCTCCCCCCAACAAAGAAGCCCCATCGATTTTGTCAGGATTCTAATATTTGTCCCTATTTGGATATTTGTAATCAATTTCCTGCAGTTCACTATCTCCAACTGTAGCCTCCTCATTTTGTTTTCATTCCTTTTTAATGCATCCTTAATTTTTTTTCACCAGAATTGCTCTCTTCTATAAACTGTCATTATTTAAAAAAAAACAAAACATCTTATAAAAGCATTTAAGGACCTCTGTACCCTTGCTCCATATTGCTCTATACTCTTATACACAAGCTGTGACCTTGAATGTTATTCAACTTTGTTTCAATTACCTCACCTGAAAAATGGGACAAATAATACCTCATGGGGATTGCTCTAACAATGAATTGAAATATTATGTATAATGTACTTAAAAGAACATCAGACACATAGAATATGGTCAATATATGTTGGTTTTTTATTATTATTATAATCATTTTTGTTATTTACCTTGGGGAAACTATGCATCTATTATGCTGTACTATATATACCACTTATCCTTCAGTTCTTAACTGAATGTGAAATCCTACAGGAACTTCCCTGCAATTATCCTGGTAAGAATTAAAGAATGCTCTTCAATATGCCCTTTTAATTTGACCATATTAATTTTTAAATTTTGCCTTGTATTATATTTAGTTCCCTAAACATAAGGATAAGCTCCTTGAGAACAGTAATAGTTACCGATGTCTCTACCCCAGAGGTACAGTGAATTTTTACTCCCTATAAATGGTGGGTCAGTATTACTAAGTGAATATTCAACAATCCCTAATTTTATTCTTTGATGACCTAAGTGAATATTGTTGCATATATCATAGCAAAAGATAAAATAGTATAGCTAATGAAAGTAGTTTATTGATAGACATTCTAAATGTAGATTTAAAACAGAGGTCAATGCTCAAAATAGTATTAACGTCATTATTTTGCTTTCAAAGTTTACTAGATTACATTTTAATTACTTCTTTAATGTTCAAGCAAAGCAGACTTCTTCCCCAAATCTCCTAATTTGTTAGATATACATAGATATCTATATGTATAATATAATTGGTATATTATACTGTATGCCTTCCTATTCAATATTGTATTTTGAAATCCTGAATGTTCTCTAGAAGTTCTAATATTTTTTTAAAAAATGGAAACTCTTTTGAAGTATACAGTGAGCTAAGCAAAGAAACAGCTATCTTTTGCAAACAATAAACTTCGGATTGCACAATGAATTACATTGTTCGAGTTAATTTAAAACACTTATCTGAGGTGATATTTCAACCCTGGCACTGTAACATTCAGGAGCTGAAGAAATAGTTTAGCCAAATAATCTGATCCTCTTTCACTAATTTGTTAGAATTAAAAGCCAAATTATATCTGTTTGAGATTTTTTAAAGGCAGGCAAACTCTTTAGAATTCTGCTATTACACTTAGCAAATAGATACCCTTTTCCTCTTATCATCCAATTACTGTCATGTTCCACAAAATCGAGTATAAAACAATGCTGATAAGCAAACATCTATGCACTAGACCATTAAATTATGAAGACAAATTTTTCAATTATTACTAAAAAATTCCTAATTAAAACCATAATTGTCGATTACATTTAACTACGCTGATAAAAATGAAAAGCAGAGACCCTATCAAAGCTATGCTCGACAATCTCAGTTTTAAGAATGAACATGTATAGACAATGAAGTGGAAATCAAGGATAAATATTTAAAAACTGCATTAAGAGATTTAAAATGTTAAATCCCAACTGACTGAGCTCTTAACTTATGCTAAAACAGATATTATTATTATTATTATTTATGCCTACAGCACCTGGTCTTCCTAGGTGGTCTCCCATCCAAGTACTAACCAGGCCCAACCTACTTAGCTTCCAAGATCAGACACTAGGCTTGTTCAGAGTGGCATGGCCATAGACCATGTACCATATCTCCACTGGGGCATGTAAAGCAGATGTGCTAACCGCTATACTATGGAACCACATCCTAAAACAGATTTTTTAAAGCCATAAAAGAACAACTTGGTTAGGAACAATATAATGAAAAACAGAAATAAATAAACAGCCCCTCCTGAAGCTTTCTGCTTCATTCATTCCAAAAATATTGAGTTCCTACAATTTCTTTATGGACTGTCTTGATCGCTGTAAATATGCTCATAAGCAAAAATGCCTTCAGGAAATTAGAATCAAGTGAACAAGAAAATATTAATTAATCACAAATGATATGATTACAAACCATGAAGGTTGTAGAACTGCATAGTTACAAAGAAAATGTTTATAGTATGGTGGGAGTATTTAAAAGTGGCACTTGACCCAGTTGGGGAGAGGAAAGATATGACTTTACTAAGGAATTGACTTAGATCTTAAGGATGAGTAGGAGTAAACAGGGAGGGGTTGGAACTCGAAGAGATACCCAAAATGAATAATTCTATGACATGATACATGTTAATATGCTCAAAAGAAAGTGTGAGCAGAGAAGCAAAATATTTTAATACATCCCATAGTAATACCAATCTTAGAGTTTTATTACATTTTAAAACAAAGTAACGTTCTTGTGATCTAAAGAGCTTGATTCTTATACGATTAACATGTCTAAAGCATGGATGCAGATGATTGTATGAGAGAGGAAATGACATGTATTGATTGAGTACCAACTATGTATTACCATTGCTTTACATTTAAATGTATTATTTGATTCTCACAACAAGCCTGAGAGACAAGATTATTTTCCCAAACTGTATTAGAATGCATATTCTAAAAAGTTAAGCAACATTGTCTAGGGGCTTGCATTTGAGAAATGTAATTCAAGGCTCCATTTATCTAATTCCAAAGCCCATGCTCTTGCAACTAGATCTCTTCTGCTAGGTGTTTCCATTGAGATGGCGAATAACTTCACTGATTCCTCCCACACTAGGTTGAGAAGTGCTATTCCAGAAAACGTTATAATTCTTGAATGTGCCGACAATGTGTTAGATGTGGGAAGATATGCAGAAGAGAAATTGGGGATTTAGTTTCCTTTAGAAGTGGCCTAGGAGATAAAAAATAACATTGGTTCAGGGAATGTCAGAAAAGAATCGGGTTTGTGTTCTATAGATTTTGAACTTTTGTACTACTTTTCCAAGACAATAGATTAAATAGCTCCCCAGTTCATTAAAAGGAAAATAAAGAGAAAGAAAATATACTCATAAAAGCATGAGTATCCTGAAAATGGATGGCAGTTGGAACCATGGTGATGATTCAAAGTACATGAGCCCTCGGTCCAGAGCCTGCACAAGAAGCCTGCAGGTTATGGTGGAGCCATAAACCTAAATGATTGGAGAATGGGCTTTCCTACTTCCATTCAGGTGGCACCTCTGACTTCATTCTTTACTCTCCAATCCTCACCTGCCCACATACCCTTAAACGAATCCAAGTAATTAACATTCTACCGCACACAAAGAACTTTAAGTCAAACCTTTCTCATCCAGGAAACAAGTTGACAATAATAGAAACCGGTTCTTCAAATTTATATATGAACAGACAAAAGGCTCATCCGATATATGCACAGATAAGCACATATCGTTATCAACTGACATGAGAAGCAGCAGACATTTCAGAGAAGAGTATCTCTAAAAATATCATTATTTTCTTCAAAGTGAGTTAGGAAAACACTATCTATACCCATGAAACAAGAACAGGCTAGTATAGAAAAGGAACAGAGAACAAGGCAAGTCTTGGAAGAGATTAGAGTACCTGAGTTAGCTATTGAACTCCAGAAAGTGAGGGAAAAAAGCTTCGAAGCTGTGATGTAGTCTAAAAGTAAGGATTTTAAGAGATCAATAGAAACAGAAAACATAACAGAAAATTTTAGCTTCAATGTATGTGTAGTGTTATCTCATTGTGGTTTTACTCTGTGCTTACCTGATGATTAATACTGTTGAGCATCTTTTCATGTGTCATTTGTATATCTACTCTGTGAAGTGTCTATTCAGATCTTCTGCCCATTTTAAAATTAGATTGGCTATCTTTTTATTATTGATTTATAATAGTATAAGCTTTTTATATATCCTAGATACAAGGCCTTTGTCCTATACATACATACTAAATATGTATATATGGGTGCATATACACATATATTTATATGCATATATAAATATATGTGTATATGCACCCATATATACATATGGGTGCATATACACATATATATATGAAATATATATATATTTCAAGATGAAGTCTATGATCCATTGGGTTAATTTTCGTGCACTCTATGAGGTTAAGGTGAAAGTTTTTTTTCCCATATGGATATCCAATTTTCCAAGCACCACTGTTGAAAAAACTATCCTTTCTCATTGAGTTATCATGATATTCTGTTAAAAATCAACTGATAACACACAGACACACATACACACACACACACACACACACACACGTAGATCTATTCTGTTCCAGTAATGTCCAATAGAAATTTAATTTATAAGTAATATAATTACTTATACATGTTTATATAATTATTATATATTTCATATAATTTAATTAAATTTCATCGTTAATAATTTATAATTAAATATATTTATGTAATTAAACATGTCCAATTTAATTTATATACTTAGATCACTTATATGATCTAAAATTTTCCAATTACCACATTAATAAAAGAATGATTAAGTTTATTTTAGTAATACTTTTAACTCAATGTATCCAAAAATTATCATTTCAACACGTAACCTATATAAAAACATATGCTAATAATTTTGTTCAGGAGATCACTTTATTTTATATTAATATTACCACTTTAGGATTTTTATGATAGTACTTGAATTATATATTTCCAACTATCTATTTTTATTCGCTCAAAACTTATTATTACGGGTGTTCTTTAAAAGAAGTTTGCTTTCCTTTTTGAGAAGTTTTTTTCACTGGATATAGAATTCTACGTTGACAATTTGTTTTTAGCATTTTAAAAATGTCATTTCTTCGACTTCCAATTTGGGTAGTTTCTTAAGAGACCTCCGCAATCCTATCTGTATTCATCGCTACCTAATGATTCTTTCTTCGGCAACTTTTAAGATTTTCTTTTTATTGCTGTGTAGAAATGGTAGTCTCATTCAAGGTCTGCTCTATTGGGAGTCTATTAAGCGTTTCCAGTGACACAAGAAATCTTCATTCTGAATCAGAGCTTGTTTCCTGAACTCTGAAATGTTTCCATTTATTTTTCCCATATTGTTATTTTTCAGTCTCTTGGGACTTTATGTGAATAGGTTGGTATTAAGCAAATACTCAAGGTAATCCCATGGGAAATTCTGAACCTGGGCGAGCCCAGCAGGCCATCTTCCTGGGGCCAGCGGTTTCCCCCACTGCACTGATGCAGAGTGGGGAAGGTCCTTCGGGCCAGCCCCGTATGGCCTCGCGCCGAGAAGACACCCAGGGCCTCTGTGCGCATTAGGTCTCTGTCTGTAACCAGCAGACCTCCCAACACTGCCCTGGGTGGCAAGGCTAAGGAGTTCCCCTGAGATCTGGCTTCGGGGAACAGGAATTTGTTTTGTACAGGGCTGGAATGTGGCAGCACAATGCATCCCCAGAAGTCGCTGCCTGAGGACCTATCCATCCCTACAAGGCCCGACCTGGCCCAGGCCGCAGCAAGCCTGGACGCAGAGTCTCCCTGAACGCCGGAGTGCAGCTGGCTCCCGCGCTCCTGCCCTCAGGCATCGGGCCCTCTTGGCCTTTTGGAGTGGGCTGCCCTCTTCCTCCAGGAAGTTCTCCTGGGGCCAGCAGCGCCCCTCACTCCCCTACTGACTTGGAGTCAGTTGAGGTGATTACCGTCACCCCCCATGTGATCCTGCAGACCTTATCCCACCCGGGCTTCTCTGGCAAACGACTGGCAGGTGTCTCCCATCCCACACGGCTCTGGTTGGCCCAGGAATGGCTTCCAAGTGCTCACGAGCTCGGCTAAGAGATCTCGCGAGATCTGGCTTCAGGGGTAGTAGGCTCTCTGTTCTGCAGAAGGATGGACCAGGTGGTGTCTCGGTGTATGCCCGAGAAGTCCCCGCCTGTGACCTGGCCTATTCCTTTAGAGCTCAGACTCGGGACCAATTCCAGGGAGCCTGGATGCCAAGTGGGCGCATGCGCAGTTCAGCAGGTCGGGCCCAGCGCACCTGCGCTCTGGCGTCCAGGAGGTTCTGGCCTGTACGGCGACCCAGCCCGGCCCGCCATCTTCCCGGGACTAGCGGCACTGCACTTCTGATATGGAGTGAGGAAGGTTGCTGGAGCCATTCCTTTGTGGTCCTGCGCCGGGAAGACACACAGGCCTCCCTGGGGTTCAGGTGGCCGAGGTGTTTTTAATCAGCTAACTTCCGGACATTGCCCTGGATGGCAAGGCTAAGGAGTTCCTCTGGCTTCTAACCCAGGGGACAGGCACCGCGCTTGTGCGGCAAGCTGGACCTTGGCAGCGTGGTGTGTGCCGCAGAAGTCCCAGCCTGTGGCCTGGGCTATGCCTCCACTGCCCACACCCGGCTGAGCAGCATGCTGAACCTTGGCCCAGCCCAGTAGACCTTGCAGTAAGAAAAATGAGCCAAGTCCTGTATGTGCAGTTAGCTGAGAAGTGAGTATTCATTTATAGCTGCTAAATACAAATAACCTGTATTTTAACTTAAAGAATTCCACCAGAAGCCTTTAATTGACTTTAATTATTATACATCAGAGGAAGAAAAGAATTGGAGTCTCTCGTTACTGCTTAATAAGATTTTTGCTCCTACTTGGCCTATTGCTTTGGCACTGCTGAGATATTCAATGGAAGGAAATAATTATGACACTATCCAGAACAGATGTGCTGGAAATTGTCCCATAACTTCGATAGGGTTTGAATTGACAAAACAAAATCAGGCCCCCTTGAGAGCTATGGTTGGATAACCTCTGCCTATTTTCTGTGTGAGTTGACGTATGTGTATAAATTTACATTTTTCACAGATTGATGGTCTGTTAGATAAATGCCTTAGGGTTCATCGAACTACCAGTCATTCCGTCAGCATGTAAAAAAATGAAGAGGCACCGATTTGGCCAAAGTGACAAAGAGCTGTAACTAATTTTAAATAAGTTCTTCAAATTTCCAATAATATTTTCTGTTTCCCTGAGATAAAACCAGAATAAGCACACAAAACAAATGTTAGCGTCCGGACGCCTAAGTACTTTGAATAAATCCTCACAAACTTCAGAAAGTATCAAAAGCCATTGATTATACAAACACTCTACACCTAAGTGTGAGCACCATGCTAATAGAAGTAAACCTAATTAGGTAGATTGTATTAATTTTGAAGCATATTTGTTGCATCAGAACTTATTTTTTTAAAGTAAAAAAACATCCTTTATAACATATACAATCTAAGACATTAAAAGCTACGAGACAACTGGTGTTTGTGTGTGAAACACACAGAAGCCTGTCAAATGCTTTTCAAAATAGTACTAATAATGGCCGTATTTATATAGTGCTTATTTTATACCAGGCACTGTCTTAAGTAGTTTATACCTAAACTCACACAGTCCACACTACCATCCAGTGAGTACTGTTATTATCCTGTTTATTTTATAGATGATAAAAGGAGTTAAGGAACTTCCTCACAATCACCCAGAAAATAAATATTGGAACAAGGATTTGAACTTTTAAAAGATGTCTCTAGATTCTGTGCTCTTATTATTTTCCCTCCCACAGCCAGCATCTTTTCTATTTGATATATAGACAGCCTAATCTCTGTATGAAAATATACTTTTCAGAATCGGTACAAAGTGTGAATATATTTTTTTTCAAAAGCAAATGCCTGGGAGATGTCATCCACGCAGAAGCGGCTTCTGATAACCAGGCAGACAAGCTCCGCACCTGGCCGCTAAGGGACATCATCAATAACTTGTAAGTCTTCTATGCAGTATCCTGGCATCTTGGTCATATTTTCTCGTCACACTTTAGCCTCCGATCAGTGTCATGTTGTGAGGGACATTGCCTTCATGCACACCTGTCAAAAGTGTTGCCCAGTGAAGATTGTGTGTGCTCCTTACAGCTCGAAGTTATATTTTGCCTTGATCAGTTCTGAAATTCCCTGAGCCCCCTTCACTTGATATATGTTTTCTATTTGTCCATCTGCTTTTTATTTCTTTATTCCTCGTTCTCTGTATTATTTGGATGAATCAGTTATATTTAATGATTCCATTTTTTCCCTTCTCTATCAACTTTTTAGCTTTTCTTTTACAGTGGTCATTTCTAGAAACTCTAACATGCATTTTTAATATACCTTAAATTACACATTTGCCATCTGTCAATGAAAGCACCTTCAAACAGTTCAGCTCCACTTACTGCATTCCTTTTTGTGCTCACGTTGTCATAAATTTTACTTCTGTATTTGTGATTTGCCTTTCAAGACAATATTACCTTTTCTAATATTTGTCTTTATTTCTGAAGTTCTGTGTTTCCATGTAGCGTCATTTATTTAATATGAGGAATTATCTTATATCTGGCAGTGCAGGCCTTGGTCGGCTTTTACTTCTCTGGTACATCTTGACTTCACCTTAATTTCTGAAGGACATTTTTGCTAGAGAGAGAATTCTAAGTGAATTGTCTTTTCTTTTTGATTACTTTAAAGCTATCCTATTGTCTTCTGCCTTCCGTAGTAATGATGACCATTAAACTGTTTTATTTTTGCTCCTTTGAAATGAAGTTTGATTTTCCATGGCTGTTCTTAACATTTTCTTTATTTTTTGTCAGCCCGACTGATAACTCTGGTATATAAAATATATAAGTCATCTGTAGATTGCTCTTTTTTTCCCCCTTACTTTAATTTTTGGTCGTTAGTTTTTTCCTTCCCTTTTCTTTTCGCATGCCTCCTATGTTTGGATTGGATGAAGATTGTAGAAATTCTAAATGACGTTGTCTTCCTCCAGGTGGGCTAAATTTTCTTCTGGAAAACAGCCAGAGCACTAGTGGTCCTATTAAGGCTTGTTTTTAGTCTTTCTTAGGGCTATTTTTGTCTTTATTTCCCGGGTGTGGCCTTTCCTATTACAGCATAGCCCTTCTGGCATCTCAGATTACAGCCCTGTGCACTTACCTAAGCCACCCCACCTTGGCGGGGTTGAACTCCGTCTTTCTACCAACAGCACGTGGCTCTTGTCATCTCTGCTTTAGCAATCTAACCTCCTAGCTATTTCTACTAAATTTTTAAAAGAATTTTTGAGTTTTGCCCTGTAAGTGCCCATTTTAGAATGGAAATCAGCTGATGACTTAGGGGAGAATTGTGTACTAATTTTCAAACTCCGTCTCCGAGTTTCCCTCTTTCGCCGGTGTTGGCCCTTTAAATCCCAGCCAGTATGGCAGCCCCACAATCCGGCCTCAGTCCTCTGTGCACAGTACACTTCCTGCTTATGCTCTGCTTCCCTCGTCTGATACTTGGAAAATGACTTCAGTGAAAAGGCCAGAAAGAATGTGAATCTCGAATTATATACTTCCCTTCTCTCTCAAGGATTTTAGCCCTTCAAGCTCTGCCTATGTTGGATGCTTTCCAAAGCCTTTTAGTCTGTGTTTCATAAATTTTTCCACCTTTTAAATTGTTTTGTGCTGGAGGATTAGTCCATAACAAGCCATTCTACTATGACTGGAACCAGAAGGCTATAAACGTTTATTTTTATAAACTGCATTTTATTTAGAAAATAATACAACCCATGATAAAAATTTTAAAAATTTCAGAAATTCAAAAGATATAAGTATATGAAAAGTGTATATTACCTGACCCCATTTATTGTTTTTAGATTCATCTAAGCTTTATATGCATCTATAATTACAGATATGCATGTCTTTGTATGTATTTATGAATTCGTAAGTGTATGCATGCCAGTTCTTGACCTATGCCACTCTAAGAAATTAATACTTCCTTATTAATTTAAAACATTTTTTGCCAGTCATTTTTCTTTTTTTTTTTTAAAACTTTGTATGTTGTTTAATCAAATCTTTTCCTGATTTCTGAATTTTTTGTCATCCTGCTTAGAAGGGCCATTCTTATTTCAAGCATACATTTAAAAAAATCTTCAATTTTTTTTAATACAGTAAGATTTTCATTTATGTTTTAATGTTGGATCAATTTAAAATTTATGTTGGTATAAGGACTGAGAAAGGAGAAATCCAGGACTGAGAAAGGAGAAATACAACTCTATTTTTCCAAATGGATATTCATTTTTTCTAATACTGTTTTTTGAATAATTCATTTTTCTCACATAAATTTGAAAATGCTGCCATATTTAAAGTAAATTTCTATGAATATTGGATATGATTATTGGCACTATGTTCTTATCTATTGATCTAGATCACCATGTGTCCACTAGCATTAACATGTTTTATTAATTTGCTTTATATTTCAATATTTGGTGCAGTTAATATTTTTTAAAAATTTCGCAGCTAGTCTCACATGTTTTAGATAAGAAGTGTAAAATGTCATAATTTTGTCAGTTAAATATTCTAGTTTGAGAAACAAGTATTATGTCAATTCCTTATGCTTTTCCTTTTGTCTATAATTGCAGTTCTTGCTACCATAATTTCTATACGTTTTGTTAAAGTGGATCAGTGGTATCTCTTAAGCCTATGACTTGATGTCACGTGTCATAAACATTTTGTGGGGTGGTGACATGTTCCTATTCCCCCTGCACGTATCCTCAGCGCCTGGCAGAGGCCCTCAGGGAGGAGTCAGCCTTCTCTTTGTCTTGTTACAAAACTAACCCCATTCCATCTAAGTAGAACTTGGATGACATAAACGTGTAAAACACATGGGGTAACCAGTTGTAGTCAGCACCAACAAGAATGACATGACAAATATGTGTTTCAGCGTTGATCTGTTCAGTGTTCTAGCTCGCATTCTCTTACAGATAGTCCTTGCATATTCTAAAGGTTAATATGTTTATCCACTTTAGTAACCTACAGTATATGTTTCAGCATTGAGATGTGCAGTGAACTTCATGTTCTCATGTTTCCTAACTCCCATTCTATCTACTACACGTATTCACTGCATTGTTGTAAATAGTAATTCTTCATAAATGCTGAAATATACACAAATTCTAAAACTTTGCTAATCACATATCTCTTAAATTATTATTCCAACTTATGTTTTATAAAAACAATAAATAATATAAAACTCATTTAATATTAACATCAGTTTCTTTTACATCTTTAAATAGATGAAAATTATTATTCTGATGAAAATGTCTTATAATAATTTCTGAAATTCCAATAGCATCTGACATTTTACAAACTTTGTTCACATATAGTATCTAATTTGAGTTAGATAAAAACTCCTTGAAGGAGATGCTTATATTCCCATTTTACAGCTGGGAAAAGCAAAATGCAGAGGGGTTCAATGGTTTCAGACTCAGCCTCTATTCACTGAACTCTGAAATGATTTGAAAATAAAATAAGGCACTTTTTCTATAAATATGATCACTATTTGTTCATTTAAAATTTATTAAGAATTTACGGAAGATATGAACTTCATCCTGCATTTATTGAAATAGTGAAATTATTAAAATAATAACATTTTATTTTACCTATTACTGATAACAGAATATTTTATTATCACACAAGGTTCATATAACTTTCTTTACCAGTTTAACATCTATGAAATTTTTTCATCAAAAGAATAAACCATCAATAATTACAAAGACATAGAAAGTATTACAGTCATACATTCCAATTCATGATTGAAGAGGAAAGACTCTTGGTAGAATTGCTTTTTCCTCAGAGTAAGCAGATTTATATTAGAAACTATTTTAAATACTCATCTATGCTTGGAGGATAATCATCCATTCATTTGGTTTATGCTAAACTGAAATACAAGGCTACCGAAGTAGCCCTGTAGAACGGATACAGCGTCAAGTCAATGAGTCAAGTTTTGATTAAAATAAGCTAAGAGTTGAGAGCTTTCATAGTTTCAGGTCACTGGGAGTTTCCAAGATCTGGGGGGAAAAAAAAAATAGTGAGAATAAGTTCTTGTTTGGGAAATTAGGCTGGAGTCTGGAATACCTAAAGTTAATAAAGCAAGATAAAACATAATAGAAAAATAATAACGAGAATGCAGAAGAGATTAAGAGTCTATATAGTTTTATTTGTGGTATCGAAGAGAAATGTATGGTGTAGTAGTCCTGGCTTGTGGAGAAGATGCCACAAGGGTGAGCATGTTAGTGTACATCTTGTGTACGTTGCTCTAGGAGAGTATAACACTATACTTTCTCTTGCTGAAACAGTATAATCAGTTGAACTGTCTGACGGAATCTTGCTCAAGCAATGATAAAAGAAGGCTCGTTGAAAGGTTCTTGAGGCTGAGAGCTGCTCCAGCACAGTATTTTTGTATGGCAATGTATATAAATTTTTAAAAGAATAAATATTTTCTTTTGCAAAAAAAAAAAAAAATAGTAACACATGTGATCTAGTACAGACCCACTTAAGATTGTCTAAGATGTTAGCCCATTGCAATGTAAGATCTATTTTGAATGTATTATAGCCTTTAAGAGACTTGTTGCATTATAAATCAGGGAATTGAACACTGTCATATTTTAATCATTTAAAATATTTTTAATCATAGGATAATGTTCATAAATATTTGCTCATTTTTTATTTATGTCAAGAATACACACACATAGTATATGTATGTTAAGAACCAGTTAGGTATGACAGAAGACAAATGATCTATTCTTACATGTGCATTATTTCTTATCTTCACATACTCTATTCCCTTACAATACCACAAAAGATAAAATTAAAATGATCGCATTTGGCATGTATTACACTAAATGCAAGGATTTTACAAACATTTGAAAACTGGAATATGAATTAGGAAATCCTTTTGTGTTCTTTACTAGTAGGCATTACTAAATGTAACCTTTAGTGCATATACTGGATTGTCATTCCTTCTTTACACAAGGCATCTAGTTTAAACCATTTAAATGTTTTCCTTTTGTCAGTTGAAGTATAACAATGTGAGAGGTAAAAAGAAACATTCTTCACAGTGAAAAAAAATAAGACCAACCCACAGATAGTTTCTGCTGATTCTAATGTCTCTTCTCCACCTCTTTTGGTCAATGTGATGTTGTGTTTGACAGTAGGCTTCAGTGTAGCACTGCCAGAGAAAGCTAGCCTGGGCACACAGCAGCCAAGTATTATTCCACGTCTTCACATGCTGAGTAAATCTTTACTCACTGGCAGCCTTGCCCACTGGTTGGAGCGCTTGACTGGAAAGGAGGAACAGATACAAATGTGAAAACTTGGGCTAGGTGAAAGAGGAGAAATGGAAAAGTTCAGGAAAAAACAAGGAGGAAGGATTGAAGAATTTATTCCATAAAAATAAAAAAAATTAAAATTTTTAGAATGATGAATCAAAGTGAGAAATATTCATGTATACTTCACAGGCTCTCAACCATTGCTCTCATGGATTTTTAAAATAACACAATATAATGAAAAAAGTGTTTATATAAAAGTATTGTTAAAGAACACAGTTCAAGCAAGTGAAAACTTAGGTCCACACAAAAACCTTCACAGGGATGTTTATAGCAGATTTATTTATAATTGTCCTAACTTGGAAGCAACCAAGATGTCCTTCAGTAGATATATAGATAAATAAACTGTGATACATCCAGACAATGGAATATTATTCAGTACTAACAAACCAATGAGAAAAGAATGAATCATTTAGAAGGTGTTGGGGGAAGTAATTTATGATATGAAGAAAATTAAAAAATGTATTCCAACCTAATCTAACATTCACAGGTGAATGTGGATTAATGCTAGATGTCCTAAATGTGAAAGGTAAAATATTAAAGATAATGAAACTAAAGGAAAGAGCATATCTTTGTGACCCAGAAGGAAAGAGTTCTTAAAACTTTAAAATGACAAACCAAATTATTTTAATCATACTCAAATTAAAGTTGTTTTTTTAACAAGGAATACCCTAGGAAAAAAATCATCAGAATGAGAGAAATTATTTTCAGTGTCTAGAATCTTATACATTAATATTATAATATTATATAGTTTAATATCTATAATATGCAAGAATCCCTACAGAAATTATATAAAAAACAATCCCAATGGAAAAACAGGCAAAAGATCAAGAGAATTTGTAAAAGTGGAAATCCAACAAAAATATGAAGACACACTCCCACAGATGAGAAATTCATATTATAAAAATGCTGAGTTATCATTTTACACTATTGGACTGGAAAAAAAAAAGAATACTAGAAAATGGCAAGTGTGGGCAGAGTGGGGTTATGGACCTGTGCTGGTGCAAAGGCTGACTATTCTGACTGTTCTGTAGAGCAGTCTGGCAGTACTCGATCAGAATACGTTTGCGTGTTCTCTGCCTCTCCATTCTCCCTGACAGATTTCTACTTGCTTCTTTAGAGCTAGGGCGTTGGTTGTCTTAATTTTGTACAGTTTACGAATTAAGGAACATTGCATGTTTACCATTGGGTTTACTCACCTTGTCTTTTTTCCCTTTTCCATTCTGCCTCACCTCAAAAAGACATGCAGCTGCTGTATTCATTTGTTTTAACGCATCAACTTATGGTCATTTTGGGTGTGTTGAAGAAGGAAACTTCATTCAGTGCAAACAGCTCAATAGTGTTATAGTTCAATTACGAAGCAGCATGGCTGCAAAATCACCTGACTGTGAGCTGCCCTGGGAAAAGGTGGGCCTGGGGCAAGGAGGGCCAGTGAGATGTGTTTCAGCTCCAGTGGGGGAAAAACATAGTCTTCTGTTTTTGGTGGAAAGGCACAGTTTGCTCTGCCAGCCTAAGGGGAGCTGACTTATATAGACAGAAGGCCCTGCCCCTGGTCCCTGATTGGTCCATCCTCATGCAAATGAGGACTCCAAATCCTCACAATTTGATTGGTCCAAAAAGCACTGTCTTGATTGGTCAGTATCTGCTCTGATTGATCAGTGAAGATCCTGATGGACATATAGGTGCATATACTAGATGAGGAAAGTCTCAGTCCTATTGGATACAATTCCAGGAACTCCTGTATAAGGGCTGGCTCCGAGGGCAGGAGCACAGTGCAGGCAGTCAGTTTGGTTCAGGCTTCTCCTAAATCATAGTTTGCCTGAGGGTCCCCTGTGTATAAATGGCTGTGTATAAATTTAGGCCCAGTTAGCCACCAGGAGCCCTTCTTGGTAGGTATCTTCATTCTCAGGGTCCACGAATGGAAAATTAGTGTTAGATATTTGTTGGAAGGATATTATTATTGTGTGGTACAGAACAAATCTGTTTAGTGGTAATGACCTTGTTGCTTAGTTTCAGATGAAAAAAAATTTAAAGGTAATTTAGATCATATGGAAACTATTTCCAAAATAAGAGAGGCCACAAAATTTCAGTTGTTCTTTTAATTCAGCATGCATGGAACTGTTTGCCATTCCTGGAGGAAGTTAAACCTGTACAGGTTGTTTTTATTCTGTTCTAAACAGTAAGTATATGTGAGCAGAGTAGATTAAGTTCATAGATTCTTGCATCATATCAATTTATAGTCACTGTAACTAGAAATATGATTTTTAAAAGAGAAAAATATATATAGTGCCTCAGATAATATTGATGTTGATGCCACTTTCACTAATAGTGGGCATCAGTCTAGAGCTGGGAAGCAGTTCTGCTGCCCTCCTTCACTCAAGGACCAGGGTACCTGTTGTGTCCTTTTCACTTTGCTCTCTTCTTGAATGTTTCTCCATCTTTTTGTCACCACCATGAACACATTTCAGCCCATCCGAGGGGGGAAGAACAAAGATGAGGACAAGCAACAAGGCTTTCAAAGGGTGATAGCTAGGACATTTTCCCCATTACTTTTGTTCATATTCTGTTAGTCTGAATGTTCTCACATGGTCACCCCCAGCCTCGTGGAAACTGGGAAATATAATTTTTTCTGACTGGCTAGATCTCTGTTATTGTGTGCGACAGAGACTGGTTAGCTGTTCAGCAAACCCATTTCCTAGCTTTTACTAATTTACAATGGAAAAGGTAAAAGATTGTAGATGTGGAGCAGCTAATGGTCTGAAATGCCTTACATTATTCATTGTGAGATTGGATATTAAAGCAAGTTCCAACCATCTACACAAAACCCATCTTAAATATGAATATACAAATATGTGAAAGCTAAAAATATAGAAAATGATGTTTCATATGAACACTAATCAAATGATAACCAGAATGGCTGCATTAAAATCAGATAAAGTAGACCTTAGAACAAGGAATATCAATATTCAAATAGTATGAAAGAGATATTTCATACTGATAAAGGGATCAATTCATGAAGAGAACCTAGAAATCCTAAATGTATCGTCAACGAATAATAGAGCTTCAAAGTATGTGAAATAAAAACTGATTGAATTGTAAGGAAAAATCAGAAATCCAAGTTATATCTGGTTAAAAAAAAATGCATTCTTTTTCCCTATGGTCAGGAGCCAACCAATGATATCTTCTGTCATCACTTCCATTAAGCTTTCTTCCGTTTAATGCTTTTGGGGTCCTACCAGGGAATGGTGGCTCAGACCCATGTCAAGAAAGCTATGTTTTCTTCTACTGGTTTTACAGTTTCAGGTCTTAGGTTTAAGTCTTTAATCCACTTTGAGTTGCTTTTTGTATACTTTGTGATAGGAGGGTCCAGTTTCATTCTTCTGTATGTTGTCCAAGAATGACAGTAGGGCTATGGAAGGCATAGTATCTGGAAAGGAAGAAATGAAACCGTCTTTGTTCACAGGAGCTGTGATCTGTGCTAAAAAAGTATTTTAAGGACTGTACAAAAAACTTAATATAACGATAAGCTTATTATTGACATGCACACTGAAATCTCCACAAAATATTGCAGAGGTGTTTTAAAGACCTAAGTAAATGGAGAGATGCACCCACTCTCGTTATGGATCCTCACTCTGGGACCCACGCGGCCAGACCACTGTTGGAACGTACCTGCTGACTCTGCTTGAGAAAAGAGAGAATGCAGTGAAATGCTTCGGCGCTCACACTTCTACCTGCACAGTGACTCGTGTTGCTTCTGCTCACGTTCATTAGCCGAGCCACTGGCCAAGTTTATTTTAAAGGACACAAAGAAGGGACTCTTTCCCTAGGAAGAGGCACCAGATATCGAATAATAATACAGTCTATCATTTCACAATGTGTATATATATTTTTTGGTGTGCAACATGTTTGTGTACACACACACTAATACACACACACACACACACACACACACACACACTGTGAAGAGATTGCCACAGTCAAGCTAATTACCGTAGTCGTCACCTTAGATAGTTTTTTTTTAAATCTGTGGTGAGATCATTTAAGATTTACTGTTAGTAAAGTTCAGGTGTAACACATAGTATTATTAACTGTAGTCACCATGCTGTATATTTGATCTCCAGAAATTATTCATCCTGCATAACTGAAGCTTTGTACCCTTTGGCTAAAATCTCCCCATTGTATCTTCCCCCGTCCCCAAGTCCCTGGTAACCACCATTCTAGTCTCTGTTTCACTGGATTTGAGTTTTTAAGATTCCATGTATAAGTGAGACCATACAATATTTGACTTTCTGTGCCCGGCTTATTTCATTAAGCATAATGTCATCCAGGTTTATTCATGTTGACACAAATGACAGAATTTCCTTCTTTTTTAAAGCTGAATACTATTCCATTTTTTTTTTTTTATCCATTTATCCCTCAGTAGACACTTCAGTCTTCACATTTTGGCTATTATAAATCATGATGCAATGAACATGGAAGTGTAGATATTTCTTCATGATACCGATTTCATTTCCTTTGGATATTAACCCAGAATGAGATTACTGGATCATGTGGTTGTTCTATTTTTAGTTTTTTGAGGAATCTCCATACTCATCCATAATGGCTGAACCAAAATTTATATTCCCACCAATAGTGCCCAAGGGTTCCCTTTTCTCCACATCCTCACCAATACTTGTGATCTCTTGTCTTTTTGGTAATAGCCATTCTGACAGACGTGGGAAGGTGTCTCATCGTGGTTTTGATTTGCATTTCCCTGATGATTGGTGATATTGGGCATCTTTTCATATAACTATTGGCCATGTGTACGTCTTCTTTTGAGAAACGTCTATTCAGATTTTGCCCATGTTTTAATTGGGTCATTTATTATTATTTTGTTTTTTGCTCTTGAGTTGTTTGACTTTCTTATATATTTTGGATACTAACTCCTTATCAGATTTATGGTTTGCAAATATTTTCTCCCATTCCGTAGGTTGTCTCTTCACTCTGTGGATTGTTTCCTTTGCTGTGCAGAAGCTTGTTAGTTTTATGTAATCTAATTTTACTTTTATTTCCTGTGCTTTGGTGTCATATCCAAAAATCATTCCAAGACCAACATCATGAAGCTTTTTCCCTGTTTTCATCTAGTAATTTTACAGTTTTATATCTTACATTTAAATCTTTAATCCATTTTGGGTTGATCTTGCATGTAGTATGAAATAAGGATCCAGTTTCATTTTTATGAATGTGTGTATCTAGTTTTCCCAACACCATTTATTGAAAAGATTGTCCTTTTCCCATGGTGTGATCTTGGCACCTTCTTGAAGATCAATTTACTGTAAATGTGTAAATTTTTTTCTGAGATTTCTATTTCTTCCATTGGTCTATATGTCTTTCTTATGTCAGTACTGTGCTCTTTTGATTACTGTAGTTTTGAGTATATTTTTAAATCAAATAGTGTAATGCTTCCACCTTTGTTCTTTTTGGCTTGAGATTGCTTTGGCTATGATGAAGGATAAAAGTCATATGATCATATCAATGGATACAGGAAAAGCATTTGACAAAATTCAGTACCCTTTTATGATACTCTCGACAAATTGAAAACTCGGGTATAAAAGGAATGTATCTCAACATAATAAAGACCACCTAAGATAGGCCCACAGCTAACATCATACTCAGTGGTAAAAAGCTAAGAGCTATCCCTCTAAGATCAGGAACAAGACAAGCATGCTCACTCTCACCACTTCTATTCAGTATAGTACTGGAATTCTTGACCAAAACAACAAGGCAAGAAAAATAAATAAAAGGCACTTAAATCAGAAAGGAAGAAGTGAAATTGTCCCTGTTTAAAGGCGACATGATCTTATATATACAGAATGCCCTAAAGACTCTACCAAAGAACTGTGAGAACTAGTAAATGAATTCAGGAAAATTGCAGAGACAAAAATCACTGCACAAAAATTACTCATATTTCTCTATACCAACAATGACCCATCTGAAAAAGAAATTGAGAAAACAATGCCATTTTGAACAACATCAAAAATACTTTGGAATAAATTTAAGCATGGAGATGAAAGATCTGCAAATTGAAAGCTGTACAACATATCGATGAAAGAAATTAAGAAGATACAAATAAATGGAAAGATATTTTGTGTTCATAGATTAGAAGAATCAGTTTCCTCTTAATCACCTTTTTTTTTTTTTTTTTTTTTTTTGTAAATACCCTGATAGGGAAGTTAAAAAAAGTTTGATCACATCTGCCTTTTTTGATCTTCAACATTGGGAATGCCATTTTCTTGTTGTCTTATTTCTTAGACCATGATTAAAAAGCTTTCTGCTTCAATAGGGAGTTTTAAAAATTGGTAGGTGATTCTGTGTTTAATTTTTTTCACAATATTCTTATATCTTTATGATTTTCCCCCAGTTTATCACAGTTCAAAGATCCCTCTTTCTATCTTTTAAATACATTGAACTGCACTTTTATTTATCTTAATTTTCTGGTTCTCTTAATTGTCAACCTACAGCAACATTTTTTTTATTTACAAAGAAAATTCACTTTTTGTGCAAAATTTATAAAACTAAAATAATTATTCAAATACAGGGAGACCCCAAGACTCTCTTTTAAAAAGCAGGAGAGAAGAAAACTTTGGCAGGAGAGCCCCATGCAGAGCAAGTCCTTCTTCCTGGAAAACTGTGGGTGTTAGCAATTTCTGATGTTTTCATTAGTTCAGAGAAAATACCAAAGTCATCCTTCTGTGGTTTTGTCTTTTTTGACTTGCATCTGAGTTTCCATTTTTCTGGGCAGCAGCTTCTTGCTCCTTGGTACTTTACATTGGCAGATATGCTGAGCCCCTGAAGAAAATCTTGAATGAAACAGCCCTGGTATTAGATAACTGAGGAGTCGCTAATCCTATTACAAAACCGATTCACGGGTGATCTTTATAAACGATGTCCCTGTTCACCTACAGACATGTTATCCACAAGGCCAAATGGTCTTACTAAGTCATAAATTCAATATATCACTTCCCTCCTTAAAACTCTCAGGCTCTCTCTTGCCTGGAGTTGTCCAAGCTCCTTCTCAGTCCGTGCCAGCTCTCCATCTCCCTGCAGTGGGGTCTCCTCTGCAATTAGCCTCCTCAAATGTTTGCTGCTCTGGCCTCAGAGTTTGTGGTCCAGCTACACCAGGGTGCCTGTAGATCTCCACACGGTTCTTTTCACCTCTGAACTTGTGTTTGTTGGTTTTACGAGGTCTTTCCCATTGGACTAAAAAAAAAAAAAAATGTTAATCAAAGTCATCTATTTAGTCTACATAATATTTGAATTATCTTGGCTCAAGCCCACAGATCTATATTCTGTTTCTGAATGTGTAAGGTCAAGGGCATATTTCAGAATTTTTACTTTGAGTGTCTTAATTTTTCATGTTGACTCTGGACCTCAGTTCCTGGTTCTATGAAGTGTTCCTTCACTCAGGTCTCACTTCCCGGGACTGCTCTCTTCCCTTTGCCCCATGCAAATACAGATATAGGGAAAAAAATCACTTTTCTTGAGTTTCCTAAAAACCTAAAAAAAAAAAAAATTGCGTGTATAGCAGACTTTATATTAGTCTAGAAAATAGAAAGCCTTTAGATTGGAACAACATATACCTATGCGTAGAATTTGTGGGGTATATGATAATAATGTGTCTAACATTTTCAGGAACTGTCAAAGTGTTTTCCTTAGCAGCTGAACCATTTTACATTCCTGTCAGCAATGTACAAGAGTTCCAGTTCCTCGTGTCCTTGCCAATCCTGGCTATTTTTTGTTTTTCTCATTATAGAAATCCTAGTGTGTGTGAAGTGGTATCTCACTGAGGTTTTGATTTCATTTCCCAAAAGACCAGTGACGCTGCACATCTTTTCACGTGCTTCTTGGTCATTAGTTTATCTTCTTTGAAAAAATGTCTATTCAAGTCCTTTGCCCACATTTTAATTGAGTTGCGTGCCTTGTGCTTGTTGAGTTGTAAGAGTTCTTTCTATATTATGGATGCTAGTCCCTTGTTAGATATATGGATCTGTATGCAAACACTTTATCTCATTATGTAGATTGACTTTTTACATTCTTGTCTTTTGGTGCACAAAAAGTTTCAGTTTCAATTAAGTACAATTTGTCAGTTCTTTCTTTTGTTGTTCACACTTTTAGTGATATATATATATGTGTGTGTGTGCGCGCACATATATGTATGTGTGTATATACATATATGGTAAATAGATATGTGTTTAATACATATATAATAACATATATATGAAATATTTTTTGTATTAAACATACTACATTGTGAATTTATTGTTTCTTAGAAGAAGTCATTTGGATTTAAATAGACAGCTGGCCCCACAACGTGAAAACACTACTACAAGCATAATTTCTTCACAAAGGCCCAAGTTAGGGAAGGAGGAAGACTTGTGAATCATTTCGAAGTATCATTTCCTCACTGAAGTGCATAGTCTTTCTGAGATTACAATTTTTATGTAATTAGAAATAAAAATCATTTCTAATTTTTATGTTGCCACATAAGTAAAAGAAAATAATAGTGAAACAACCATGTTGATGTTTCACTATTCCATTAATAGAAACATTTAACTAAGAAATTCAGGCATCATTAGCTGTCCTCTGATGAAGATTCATTTGTAGTTAGATAAGCCAGATATTTAATACAGTGTCCAAATGATCTGGAAAGTGTTTGTGTGTAAAACTCCATGAAATCATATGTAAATTACCTACTTTTGAGAAGAAGAAAAAAACTACAGTCGATTGCCTTTGTAATCGTAGTTAATTAATTTTGTGGAAGACATGAGACAATACAAAGCAAATCTGTTGCTAAAAAGTGAAGCACTCCAGCTCTCACAACTCTGTGTGTCTCTGTGTGTCGCTTTTCTCCTTTATGAAAGCGTTTATTGTGTAATTACTTTGTAATAGGCAGGATTCCAGTCCCTATATATACAGAAAAGTTATTTCCTTTGAGTTTTCATTCTAATGATAGAAGACAAATATATTTACAAAAAAAATCTAAACTAGATAAGAAGAAAATGACATATATGGAAAGTGTTCATAAGTGTTTAAAAACAAAGTACCCTGGTCTTGTTTTGAAGGGGGAGCTATAGATCCCCTTAATTTAAGCCATAGCTTAGCAAACTTGGTGATTAGTGACTTTCAATACTTGTTTTTGCTTATATTTCTTCAAACTGAATTGACACTAAGTAGCTGCCAGAGCTAAGGTGTGACATTATCACAAACACAATGGCAACAGCATTGCTTTGCATTGCATCCCAGGGATTGGTACTCCTGGCCAGGGGAGTGATATGTGCCCACTTAGAACTGAACCATCTTTTGTCCGGCCAGGAAAGAAAGCATTGGTGCTGCCAGGAGGTCCTCCGGGCAGACGTCATTTGGGTTCTCTAATTTAATAGGGTGCAAATAGATCCTAAAATTAAAAACCCAGTCCTCTGTTTATTTCTTCTGTTTGGGAAGCAGTCAATAAACTCCACAAAACATGAGCTCTGTGCTGTGTTTCCAATGTCAGCTGCCCCTGTAGCCAACTTTTGCTTGCTATGAAAGGATTCCATTGAGTTTTACCAACCCAAAACACAGAAGACCGACTATCCAGGAACCCCACTTTATTTTCAGTTATGGCTTCTTCTGTTTCCATATTTAAAAACAAAAAGTCTTTCTTACCTCTGGTTTTCCAGTTTAGCCAGGTCTTCAATTTTACTAACAATAATGTGTTTATATGGTGTTTCAACCCAAAGGAAGCCCAGTTCCTTATGTGGATATATACATAGTCTCTCCTTCTTCTCATAACCTTCCCATACCACAGCCCTATACACACAAATCACGTCACTCATGAAATATGAACTCTCAAGAGTGGAGTGTGCTCGATGCTGAAACAGCATATAACATCGGGAACTGTGATTGACTTCATATGGGGAAAAATCCATTGAAATAGAACAAAGCAAGAAATGAAAAAGAAATATATATTTTCCACTCCAGGATTCAAAGGGAAAATTATTAGCTATTATTAGCTAAAGATAAGAATGAAAAGAGGAAGTCACCTTATTAATTGGCAAAAATAGCATAAAAACTATACTTTTATAATTATGGTATGTAATATAAATTTTGAGGAAAATACATTTAAATTATCAACTATTTCTTGGAACCTTAGATTAAGTAGATAGAAAGTGTATCCTATGACTACCAAATTGGTTGAATTAGATTCTGATTGGAATTCTGAAAATATGAAGAACAGTTAATGAGAAAAGTAATGAAAATTCAACAAAGCAAATTTTATGGTAACAGGGAGTTATACTGGATTCCTGATTATAACACCGATCTTGGATTTGTGTAGTGAAAGCATTAAAATAAACACAGGCCCTTCTAGCAATTTTAGGAATAAAGATTTTCAGACAAGGCCCAAAGGCCCAGCACACGCACATTTACGCCTATCAGGCAAGCACCCTCCTTAAAAAGTGACAGAGTCACAGGGCAGGATCATTCCTGTCCACCTCTGTGTTCAACAGCAAAAGCTCAAATAAAACGTGTCTGCTACAGAAGGAACGAAGGTGAACCATTAGATTTATCTTTTAAGCACAGCTCCAGTTACACCCATATGCTTATAAGCAACGTCAGTGACCACTTAGTGCGTATCGAAATGAATAACACACTAACATCCTAGCAATAAGCTTTCTCATATAGCAGCATAATTGTTCTTGTATTATCTCCCACTCTCTTGCTACCCTTCATGCCATTAGACAGAAAACATTCTTGCCCTGCATGCTAGGAAGACAGATGGCAGTTCTACTCTCCATTCTGCTACTTTATGCACTTTTCTTTTGAATAAGTTGCTCTGTCTCCTAGTTCGGTTTTGCATGTTATCTATTGTGTTATGCCTCAGCTAGAGCTTTTATTTAGCATTTTAACATTAACATTTTAGAAAGTCACAGGCACACGGTATCTTGGTTTTCAGATGTACACGGAGCTTAGTTCAGTGCCCGAGTGAAGTCCACAGAAGGCAGATAACTGTCCCAAGTTCACCCAGTGAATTAGGGCCACCGAACAGGGACTAAGCCCAGGTTTTCTGTCTTCCTATTCCGAGCTCTTTGACAAACACTCTTGATGTGCCAGTTAACTTTTTCTCCTTATAGATGTTTATTGAGAACCAAACAGTAGGGGAACCAAACCAGTAATCTCTGTGATTCATTCAGTATCTCATGTGATGTACATGTGTGTGTTTACATGGATATTTATATCCTCTGAACTGGATATAATGAATAATTTTGTATATTGGATGAATGTAATGAGTATTTTCTTCTTTAGTCTCTTCCGTATTTTTTATATTTTGTATCACAGAGCCATTATTACTTTTTGATTTGAAGAACTAGAACTCTTAAAATGATTTTCCCTTTTTTTCTATAATATGGGAGCCATAGTTAATAGGAACATTAAAGTTTGTTTACTGATGAAAGAAATAAATTATTTTTAGACATTCTGTTTAGTGTGGATATTTTCAAAATTTGTGTGTTCTTGGCTCTAGGTCATGCAGAGATTTTACAGTAAGCCAACAAAAATAGGGGACATCATCTGTTTCCCCAGCACAGGAGGAGCCTCACACGGTGTAGGATCGACTCCCACAGAAGTGGCACCAAGTCCAAATCATGCACAGGACTGTGGCAGACTTCTTTTGAACAGGGCTGACATTGATAGGCACCGGTTCCTAAGTTTGTTTAGGGTTGGGGGAGTTCTGAGCCGCATCGATACTAATGATCACACAGTTGACACAGTCCTGACTTCAGACGAGTCTCTCTGGGTTAAAGCAGGACCCAGACCAGTGAGTCAGAGGAGAGACAGGCAGCAGGAAAGGGAAGAGGACAGTAAAAGCGAAGTGGGGAAACGATAGAAAATACCGTTCTCCCTACCCCATCCTTCCTCAACTCAGCCTCTCTGTTGGCGCAAGTCATGGGTTCAGGGCAGGCCTCCAGCCGCAGAGGGCAGAGCAGTCCAGAGGTTTGGACAAACATTGAGAGGTGTGGGGATAGAAAAGAGTTTGGAGGACTGTAGCACTGGAAGGAAAATCCAGGTCAGGGAGCCACACCAGCCTTGCCAGGGAGTAGAATTCAGCGCCAGACCTCACCTGTTGGAGTGCTTGCCGGTCCTTGTGTCCTGGCAGGCTGGGTTCTTCTGGTTTGTGTCCCAAGCAAAGCTTTGCCTGCAAATTGAAGACAAAAATGAGAATATAGGGAGAGGCTTACATATGCAATGGGATTGTTTTCTAAGTGCAAAGGCAGCTTAGCCAGTGACTAAATAGGTCTTTTTTCACTTATATAAATAGTAGAACATTTGAGAATAAAAGATCTGTCTTAAAACTGTCTTTTATTCAATTTATATTGAGTACATTTATATAATATGTCATATACATACATGCATTAAAATATAAATTCACCAAAAAGAACTTGTCTCCAGGCAAAGTTATTTCTGTTTGAAGAACTAAAATAAATAGTCACTAAAACTATTTTGTTTAACCTGGAAAAGTTCTTTCAATCTAAGGAGTGTTATAAGAAAAATATTGAACATGATATCACAAGCAAGATTAAATAGCTAACACTTACAATATTCTAACATTTATTATACATGTTTGTACATATTAACCCATTAAATTATTGTAACTATCCTGAGGTAATTATTAGCATAGTCACCTCACAAGTCAGGAAACTGAAATTTAAAGAGCTTGATCAAGGTCATACCGTCCGTTTATCTTGCATTTTTGAAGTTCTACCGAGTTTTCCTGCCTCTAAACAACAATGTAACACAAACGATTGATCTTTCTAGATATACAGCCCTTCCTAGCCAATATCTTCTTTTCTAATACAGATAGAAGAATCCATTCAAAATACAATAAATGGAAACATCTTCGAATAAATACAAGTCTATTCACATCTTTGCTTAATTCCTAAAGCTCCAACAGGTTATCCGAGGAAGACAAATTTAACCTGAATTTGCACGAGCCTCACCCAACTGTGGGTACACATGAGCCTCTGTACACAAGATTTCATTGTGTATTATCCCTTCCGTTTACAGAGCTTCTAAGTCATCAGCCCCCATCAAAACATTTCTGAGATGTCCCAGAAATATATTCAGGAACAAAGCCCTGCATATCTGGTGCTGCTAAAAACCTCTTTCTGAGCAGAAGCCGCCCCGTCCTCTGCCCAGAAATGAGGACAGTTATTGTTCTCCCGCCCTCGTTCTCAGGGTAGGCTCAGCCTCGGCCACCCCGCTGTACCTTTATACAATAGCATGTTGTGTGCTTCTGCAGCTTTGAGCAGCAACGTATAATGGAAAGAGTATCACTCTTGACATCGGAATATCCAGGTAAATATGCCACATTTTCCCCTGTGAGATCTCAAGCAGGATAGTTTATCTCTCTGAGCCTCAGTTTGTTTATCTTTAAAATTAGAGTAGTAATGCCAATCACAGGAGATAAATTGGGGATTTATTTATTCATCCATTTATTTATAAATTTATGTATTTTTATGGTGACATTGGTTAACGAAATCCAATAAGTTTCATCTGTAGACTTTAACAGTAAGGAGTGTATATATATTTACACTGTGTGTTCACCTCCCACAGTTAGATTTCTTTCTGTCACCACATTGGGGATTTAAAAGAGATAACGAATGTGAGACAGACTGGTTCACTCACTGTACACGTTAACGTAGGTTTAATGCATTAGATGGGGACACCTTGGTTCCAAGTGGCAGAACACTTTTTATTTTGACACAGAACAGAACATGCGTTGCAAGTCTAAATGTAGCACGTCTGGATGTGATGCTTGTCTTGACTGTTCCTTGGCGCATCTTGCCTCTCTTCTCAGCCATGTTCTGCTGCTTCACACACACTCTCCAGTTCACAGCTGACAGCTTGCAGCTTGAGAGCTAAAAGGAAGAAAGACCCTCCTTCGCCCTGTGTCTAGGTGGTACATTTCAAGAAAAGGTTCTGATTGGCTGCGGTTGAGTAATGTATTTGATTCTTTGACTGATTTCTGTACATAGCCAAGGTTTCATGGCCGTTGCTAGGGGAAGGCATCTCGAATCACATGGGATGAGGGATGGGCAGTCCGCTCTGGAAAGAGGGATGCTAGCCAGAAGAGATAGTTGCCTTCTATAACTTTGCAACTGGTAGGTATTAAACCTGCATCTACCACATAGCTTTTTCTGGCTTCTTGAGCCCTCATTATTCTCCGACCCCACTGATGTCATTCGACACTAATCTGTCAAACACTCATGAGCTCCTCCCGTCAATGATGCCAAGTACTAGGGAAACAGGTGAAAAGACGTGGTCCTCAGCAGCTCACTGCCTGGTCGGAGAGCCCATGATGATGCAGTGTGACTGCCCCATATGAGAGACAAGCGTAGCGTGCAATGAAATGCCGCCTCGGACGGTGCGGGGCTGGGTCAGTGTATGTGTGGCAGATGGGGCCGTGTTTCCCAAAGGGCTGCTGTGTCAGTGAGTCTTGAAAGATGAATAAGAATTAGCCGGGCAAAAATGGTGAGGAAGAACATTCTTGCACAGTCTTCCAATCTGTTCTTCTTTGCTACGTACTTTAGCCTTCTCCAGTTTTGATCATAAGATTTTCAGTAGTGATCACATCTTATAATTCTTCTGTACTATTGGCCGTGATTACATGGTGCTAACTACCTTACTGACCCTTGCTGTCTAACATATTTAGTGCTGGTAACTGTTCATTTTCATTGTTGACCACTGGAACATTTTTTTTTTCTTTCCTTAGGAAAATGAGCTAATCATTCAGAGTAATGGAATGGCTGTGAAACAGATTGTCAGTTTTCCTGGAGAGCTTTTCTAATTTCACCAGGATTTTTTTTTTTCATACAAGGATTCTTAGCATCATTATAGCTGGTTTATGAACCTGCAGCCATTCACACACAATGACTCCAAAGCAATGCCTCTTCTGACCCAGCCGCTCAAATGAAAAAAATAAAATTTGACTTTTGCCAACTGCTTTGGTCAAACTTTTGTTCAAAAAAAAAAAAAATCTTAAGTTAGGAAAATAACATCATGTAGCTATGCCATGCCAGTCAAAATACCATCAGGTCCAGAAAATACACTCGTGGGTGGCTTGATTTGCTTGGAACACCTAATTAAGTTTTCTCTTCCCTCCCCCATGAAGCATCCACATTCACCAGTTGGTTGCTAGTAATATATGTGTCTCTAAAACCACTGACCTTTAATTTAATTCACGTGCAAGACTTAGATGCAAGAAAGACAACACTGGCTTCAGTGAGCCTGGAGTCAGTTCTCTCTCTGTGTGTGTTTATCTATCTGCATTTGGTGCTAGTGGCTTTGGATAAATGCATGCAAAGGCTGACCGGAATATTTATTCTTAATATGTTGGATATTAGGAATATTTTTATATTGAAATGTGTCAGTCAATTCAACCCCCACATGTGGTTGGTCGGGGAAATACAGATATTTTCTCTGTGAGTGTGAGGTAATTCTCGCTTTGTTTTGATTTTGTTATAAGGACAGAATGAGCCATAGTGACATGCCACCTCTGGAGACTGTCTGGCAGCATTTGCATTTTCCAGGGCTGCTTTACCAGTTCCACTTCTAATCTTGTGAAATTTGTTTAATGCACTTATTTTTCATACAAAGAAATGTGGATACAACCGTAATCATTGACCCCAAGGTGTCATTGGTAGCGACACCTCTCTTTGAAATCATTTAGTTCAGTTACATCCAAGGTATTTTTTGTAATGTTAAAGGAGATTTTTTAAAACCTATATCTCTCTTCTATGGGGTAAATAGGAGGTGCAGTGGTTTTTCCGTGGATGGAGTGTGGAAATAGAGTGACATTGACCTATATGGCATGAGCACAAGGGAACCAAAAAAGATAAAATGAAATGCCGTTCATAAGAAAAGGCAGAACGTACATGACCCTGGGACCCAAAACAGGACAAGGAAAAGACATTTGAGGCCAGGGGACAGCCTCAGGTTCAGGATTTTAGGTCGCCTGGGGTGTGTCCGGGAATCGAGAGGAAGGTGTTAAGAACACTCTGACAGCACAGAACTTTTTCATGAATTGTATGAGGTCAGGTTTCTTCACATTGATGAATGCTTTTGATATACTTGGCATCAGTCTCAAGACAGGAGGCCCGTTTCCACAGTTGCCTCCCTGGGCCAGGCCTGTGCCAGTGGGATGGGCAGTAGACCAGCCAAGACACAAATGTCATCATAGGATGCTTGGCAGAGGTTTCCTCAGCTTGGCCTCCTACTGGCATTCAGAATGAGGGGTGGGGTCTCCATGGGCTGAGAGCAAAAGGCAGAGGTGAAATATCTAGTGGCGTCTCTTGAATGGAGGTCGAAGTCGGAAAACAATGGGAGAATGACCTCCATCACCATAGACCAAGCTCTGGCAGCCTTTCTCCTTCTCACTGGTCGTGTTGCGTACAGAGAGTGAGATGATCCCTTCTACCTACATGTCTGCCTGTTGGCCTCGAGCCAGTCAGTGTGCTCATTAAATGGTGTTTGCTTCCACCCCTGCCCATTCTACAAAATTAATAATTCCGAGTAACCTGGATTTTGGTCAGTATTTTAGGGCTCGTGGGGAAGTTGCGTGGGTTAGAAATGCTAAGTGTGATTACACGGGGATATTCTAGTTGGAGGGGGGCGATATGACAGGGCCGGGAAGTGAAACAGTTGTGCTGTTGATAGGGAAGATGTCCGTTCTGCACCGCGAGGAAGTCCTCTGACTAGACATCTGTGCGTGGACTGTGGGCAGTGGACGTGGACATGAACTGGAGAAGATGAATTTCCTCCAAATCCAGGAGACTGTTGAGACCCGCGGTCGGGGAGCTGAGGGTGGCAGGAATGGTTGCTGTCCCAGATAGCGACCTCCAGTTCACGGTAGCCTTCGCGGAAGGAGTGGCTCACGATCCCTCACTCAACGTTTGTGTCTCGGCTAGAAGCTTAGGAAGGAAATGTCCCTGCTTTCTGAGCGCTCAGGCACAAACGCTCTTTCCATCCATGCCTCCCGTTATCTCTGGAACTCTTTATAAGTGGCCCAGTGTCCGCGTATTCTCGTACAGTTGGGTGAGGTGTCAGCGAGCATCTCCAGGCTTATGCATGTTGCCCCGTGGGAAAGAGCCTCCTCTGCTATCTCTAACAGGAGTTTTCTGAGGGGATCACTGTTTGGATATGCGTGGCCACTCCTGAACTGGGCGCACCCTGAAAGGCCCAACTTAGGTAGCCTACCCATTGCCATGGTTGCTGGGGAATGGGGGTGGAGGGAGAGGCTACAACCGTGATTAACAGCTGTACTTAACCCCATGGAATGGGAGAGGAGTTCCCCAAAAGAAAGAGATTATTTTCAGTAGAAGGAGAATGATACCAGCATCCTCGGTAGATAAAAGAAAAGCTACCATCGTCTACTACATATGTGTTATCCCTTAAAACTGGAAATTTGGTATTTAGAATAAAGAAAAGGAGGTTCAGAAATTCTGTAAATGCAAAATACTAGTATAAGCTAATTTACTGTAGTCATGTGATAGTTATAATATTATGGGACCACTGTCATATATATGGTTCATTGTTGAGTAAAACGTCATTGTGGAATGCATATATTATTTATTTAATCCCAGCCATTATAGGCAATTGGCAGTTAGTACTTTTCAAGACAATTTAAATTGGACTAGAAAAAAGATAAAGCCAAAAATTATAAGACTGTGGAAAATGTTACTGAAATAATGGGAAATAAACTCAGGCTTTGCAGTTGTACCGTATGAACACCAGGAACTGTTGCCTCAGGAGATGTAGCAGGACAGGTGGAAATCCGGGAATGAAGCCTGCTGAGCAGCAGGGCTGTGGTAGCAGGAGAGTCGATAAGTTTTGAGTCGAAAGTTTCCCAAGTTCAAGGCCTAATTATCTTCACCTGATGATGGACATAGCATTATAAACAGTCTCCTTGCCTCCAGTTTGTCCCCCATCCAGTCAGTGTGTCATCGTTACCAGCGATGGTGCTCAGTTACAAATTTATGATCATTATGAGTCTTGAAAGGCTGTGGGGATGGACATGTTAACCACAGCGAGGAATATCAAACTGGCTTGTCCTAGAAACTGGCCCCGAGGGCCAGAGGAGTGATGTAAAGAGCTCTAAAGTCAGATAGAACATGATACTGAGATGATGGGGCTGAGACAACAAGACTTCCTAAGGCGAGTAAGTGAAAGTAGGCAAGACCACAAGAGACAGCAGTATGTCCCAATAATGAAATGGGTAACGCTATCAATGGGGCTGTTGACACTGGAATATTAAAAAAGTGTGCCAGGAGGCATCAGATGTCATGATCCTGTGTCAGGGTGAGCGTTATACTCAATGCCTGAAGCACAGTTTATGATTCGTAGAGATTAATGGAGAGACCTGGGGAAGGCGGGCCAGGAAAAGTGACAGGCAGAATTTAATGCATATGTGGCCCATAACTTTCATCAGTTTTTTAATGTTCCATATAACCCCCAAATGTTCACACTGAGATCAATTTTTTCTTATTCTATTTGCTTTTAAAGTATATAACTTATTTGCTTTATTTATGGAGTATTTAGAAGAAAATATCATTCAAATTACAGACATATTTGTTCATAATTTATATGTGATTTTTAACCTAGATTAAATTTTTGAAAATTTATATTCCAGCTCAAGTGATGATGATAATTTAATACAAGAATGTTTTTCCCATTTAATGTTTTGTTTTTATTCTCTAATTTTGGTTTATTTTGGAAAAAATAAGCTTTAAAAAATGCATGATTAATCATTCCACTTGAAAGTTTTATTTAAAAAAAATTTCTCTCATCTTAAAAGCATTCTAGAAGACACACTTTTTCTTATGATAATAAGATATCATAAAGAAATCTGCAACTTTTAAAGTTTTTAACCTTAAATTTGTTCCCACTGCCAGTCGTTTTTTAATGGCTGGGATAATAGATTTACCTTTATGCTTTCACACTCCAGGGGCTGGCACAATGGCTGGCATGTAGTGGCTGTTCTATAAATATTTGTTGGACTGAATTGAAATGAATCCACTTGTTAATATTTTCTGGTCACATGAGCGAAACTAAGAAATACACAACTTTTCTTGTTGAGTTTAGCAGCTAGTCTGATCCTATTAACAAAACATTTACTTTAGGACTGAATTTTGAAATTTGAGTTGAGACTCACATATAACCTATTTCTTTCTGGAACAGGTGATGAAAAATTTTAACTCTTTGCTAATTCTTTTTTGGAAAGGAAATATATGCATTAATAAAAGTAGAGAAAGCAGTATTTTATCCATTTTTAAAGAGATTCCTAATTAAAATATTACATATTAAAATTCGTCAGTATTTATTCATCACAATACAATGATACGAGGCACGATGAGGAAGACACAGGAATTCTTAAAGTCAAAATGTTGTACTCTATGGTACACCAAAGATCATTTACCTTAAAGGGGTAAAATGCTCCCCAAGCACATTCGATCTCATTTGTTCGAATTCTGTAGCCAACAAGCAGCCTTAAGTTTATAAATTTTGTTTCTTAGACATTCGTTGATACTGGGAATGACTGTCTTTCATTATAGCGGTAAGTATTATGATCATTAGTATGGCATTATAAATGAAGAAATTAGAATTCTGTTATTTCATTAGTTTACTCAAAATGATATACATAAAAATTTGATCACCTAAGCTGTGTTATCTTATTTGAGGGAGGAAATGAAATCTATAAATCTGAGGATCAGCCCCAGAGCAGTAGTTAGCCACCTGAGAAAAAGTACTGGGAGAAACAGAATTCGAAGAGGCTAATTCACATTTGATAAAGCCAGTTATCAGTGATGAATTTCTCTTTACATGTGTCTATACTTAGGTTGGTAATTTTAGAATGAGATTTTTCCTTGTGAAATTTTGAAAAGAGAATGTCAAAACCTTAGGCTATATCATTGTCAATAAAACACTTTTAGATGAAAAAATCACAACCTTACAAAAGAGCACTCGGCGTTAACCTGTCTGTTCTCAAACATACACAGTTGTACACTCTAAGCCGAGTGCTTATCCAGTTCAGTCTCTGAACTTAATGTACCTCATATGTGAAAAAATTTATTTGTTTACATGGGGAAAAGAGTAGAGCAACCTAATACGAAATTATAGAATGGAAACCTTGTTATAGCCTGGGCCTTATACCCCGCCATGCTGGCACGAGGTCAGCCTTGCTTATTGTGACTGGCTCAGGCCGAAGACTGGCAAGTTAGCCTGGTGACACCAGGGTAAATCTGGCTGTTTACATCATTAAATTTTGAATGATGGCGTATTTTTACTTTTTTCTGCCAACTTTACCTTTGATAAATAATTCCGAGGATCAATAATTTGTTAACTGTGACAATCAGGAATAAATCCAGAGAAACTAATTCCATATTATTTATGTAACAGCAAATTCTCAAGCTCTCTCAGGGGGATGCTGAGTTATTAGTGTGTATTAAAAGCAAAAACTGAATACAGTAGAGTTGCAGTGAACCCTGAGTTTACTCCAAAAGCTCATATAAATGTTCTCATTAAGTCGTAGCTCTACAGCTCCATTAGAGAACTGTTTTATTCAATTCCAAGGCAACCTTTCCAGTGGTTGGCATATCTATCCCCAGGATCAGGCTTTAAGGTCAGTTTTATACCTTTAAAACATACTAAAAAGATAAAATGAACCCACCCATTCTCCAGAAATCATTATTAAAACCATCAATCCTGTAGCAACTTAGGGTTGGATTGGTAAGCCAAGGTGAGTTTAACAAAAGAGAGAATTGAAAAATGCCTGAAAAATTCACAAAATGACTGGAAAAACATTGTTGCCTTTAAAATAAGATAAATGGAGGTCTGAATTCTAGCCCTGCTACTTCTTGGCAGTGTAATTTTGGACAAAGTACTTATCTTCTCTGAGTCTTAGTTTTCACCTTTCAGTGTTGTTCTGAGTATAAGTAAAATAGAAGACAAAATTGTCTGATAAACAGCATGGCATCGTGTGGACATTTTATTGTGTCTACTGTTGGTTTTCCTCCCATGATAATATAAATTACTCAAGGACAGAGATTTTCATCTTTCTGGTTAAACACTTTTGACAGAATGCCATAAACATCCTGCCACATAGGGATGCTCAGTATTTGTTGAATAGAATAAGTCTTAATTTCTACATTGCTAAAATAGAAGGAGGAATTATTTTCTACATATATCCTATCTTAAAGTTACATCATAATGATCTTTTCCTATTATGGAACATTTAATTTACTTCCAAAGTTTCAGGTTATCTGTGTATGCACTTGCATATTTTGTGACAAACTTTTAATTCTATTTTAGATGATTGCCTAAATAAAAATTACTTTGTGTTGTATTATTGCATCAGAACGAAACAATATTTTAAAGCTCTTAAGACATGCAACAAAATATATTTCCAAGAATATCGTATCAGTGTATGCCCTCAAAATAACGCATGAGAATATCCGTTTAATCACGCTCTCATTAGAAATGAGTATTTTCACTAAAAAATTTTGCTAATGTTAAAGACAATTTCATCGTCTCTAGCTAAGTTTGATTACATAAAATGCCTGTGTAGTCTTACGAAGAAGTTTGCTGAACTAACTCATGAGTGTTGGCCACTGTTAATTTTTAAAAGCCCTACTAACTGTTCAGTCAGTGCTCAGTAGGCGGTGACTGGATGGCTGAGTGCATAGGGTACTGCACCCTCAGCACGAGTCTCATGTGAGCAGCTTTAAAACGTGGGATTTTTCAGACGTAATCTTAGAGTTGCTGCTTTCTGTGCATTATGGATGAGTTATATATTATATTTATATGCTTTAGGATTATTTCTCAACAAGATGAGTTATAATAAGTACTATAATAGGAATTAAACAGCATGCAATGGAGAAAAGAAAGGGCTAAGAGGATGGAAATATGGGCTTTGGTATGGATCTTGAAATAAGATCGCAGTGGTAAAAATGCTCCCTCGTAAAGAAAACGACTTCCTTTAAACGTAAAACAAGGATGTCAGATGAGGAACAAGTTATAAATGATTCAATGTGTAGACTAAATGTGTAGTTTTTTTTTTTTAAACAATGAATGAGCATCCAAGTTATATCATTGCCTCGTGGACATGGTCATCTATGGTTTTCCAGAGCTAACTCTGGCAACAGTGCATAGGGAGACACAGGGCGAATAACGTTAAGGAGGCGCCCGAATGTGTAGGTAAAACAGAAAAGAGTCATTTAACTTTTTAAATAAAGTTAAGAAAGTTTTTTCTATCTTAAAATAACCCTATTTCATTCACGTGACAATTAAAAAAGAGGTTACTGGAGATGAATAGGTGCTCTATATCGGCAGGATTATTTATAATTAATATGAAAACATTTAAGTCTTACATCACTTTGCTATGAAGTTAAAGGGCATCCTGAATTTGTACCTGAATCGGAGTGTAGAAAAATAACATGATTTTAGCTTTCTGTCACAACATTTATGTTTTCTAACAAATTATAGCTTGTCCTGAGAACTCTATCTTTTCCTTCGATAAGAACAACTTAACAAAAAAAGAAAACCTCAAAACCTCACAAGTATGTAGTTTAGAGCATTTGGAGAAGAAGCCAGGTGCAGTACTTTCTTAGATTTTACCATTTATGTCAAAAAATAACAATAAAATCCTCTAAATTTTCATATTCAAAATCCTTATGATTTTGTCCTGTTCTTTCTCTATATCTTATCAAAGTAGATTTTCTATACTCAACTGTCTGTGTAGTTAAAAGTATATAATTAAGGAGCAGTAAATTTCAACAACTTGTCATTTTTAGGGAAAATCGTTTTAAAGCAAGTTTATTGTACATGACTTATAAACAGAAAAGTAGGATATGTACTGCTGTGCAAAAACATGTTTTGTTAGCCTGTAGGGTGGCCACACAGGTTGCACAGCCTTAAATGACTGGAAAATAAAGCCTTCTTGTTTTGAACTGATCTACGTTCGTTTAGAGTAGTAAACTCATTAGCAGGATTAAAAAACAGAATAGGCTTTACAGTCCATTGCCTAACTTGATTTCAAGTGTTCTTTGCTCCTCGGGAGGGTGTCTTCCTTTTTGTTGATATTCAAGTCTCTTACTTTCCAAGAGGTATGAGTAAGGACATTTCTGTACTGCCTCTCGAATAAGGAGTCCCATGAGTCGCATGTGAGGTACTCACAGGCATCTTTTACAGTACAGGAAATGCAAGCAAATGGAGAGGTTAAAGAAATCACTCAAGGACATTCAGCAAGTTGGAGTCAAGGCCAGGAATAGTAAGCAGGTCTTTCACTCCAAGGCCTTGGCTCAGCTGCCAGATTTCAGTTCCCTTCTGATGGTGAGCGCACGAGCCATCCTTGGCATCATTCATTTCAGTTCATCTTGCTGCTTGAGGAAGCAGGCATATACCAACAGGCTTTAAAAGGAAGTGCACATCTGCGACTGATACATTTATACCTCAGTAAAAAAAATGAAAATCAACAAAACAAACACAACAACAAAAAGGAAAATAAAGCCCAGAGCAGAAGATACTGTTGAACTTGAACTTAATGCTTACCCTTCTTTAATCTCTTCTGTTCCCAACAGTCTGTTATAAGAACGAAAGGTGAAAAGTTAGATCGAGGGACAGCTCGGTGGCGCGGGTGGGGAGGCAATGGTAGTGCCTCCTTCCACCCATTTCAGCACGGATGCCTGAAAGACTTACCCAGAAGCTGCAGGAAAGCTACAAACATGATTTAGACGTTCTCCCTCTTTTTGAGGACATGATAGTCTATTGGGAGAGATGGATGTACAGACACATACATGCCAATCAAGTCTGTGAAGTGTTACTATCAAGGAGTATATAGAACATAGAAGCTCCAAGGAGGGGTTCACTATTTAAAGTAAGCTGTGGCTTCAGGAAATAGTCTCCTAGTAAAAGGATGCTTGGATTGCAGTTTGAAGGATCCTTGTGTCAGCCGAAGAAAAAGTCAGAATGGAATCACAAGCAAAAGGAATAATATTCATGAATGTGAAGAGATGTGAATTACACGTTGAACAAGATTAGCCTGTGGAGGAAGGGAGTTGTGAGAGATGAACCTAGAGTGGCACAAAGAATTCAGACTTCGGATGATGTGCTAAGATCTTGCTAAAATCCTTTTAGGAATGGAAGCCAGTGGAGGCTTTAAGCAGTCGCATGATATAATTTGCTTGTTAGATTATCCTGGTTGCAGGGTGGAAGATGACTTTAAAGAGGGCAAAATTAAGTGGATAATACAATAGTCCACAAAGGGCTGATGAGGCAATGAATAAGAAAACTGTGATCGGGATGCTGAAGAGAAGATAGAATAAAAGATACAAGGGACCTAGACAAAGACCGTACACTCCTCACAAAAATTAACTCACAATGGGTCACAGACCTTCGTGTAAAATGCAAAACTATAAAACTCCTAGACGATAACAGGAGAGAATCTAGGTGATCTTGGATGTGGTGATAACTTTTTAGATACGACACCAAGGGACAACCCATGAAAGAATTGATTAAAAAATGGACCAAAGATCTGAACAGACACCACTCCAAAGAAGATATGCAAATGGCAAGTAAGCATGTGAAAAAATGCTCCACATACATGTCATCAGGGAATTGCAAATTAAAATAACAGTGAGACATCACTACAGACCTATCGGAAATCCAGAACACTGACAGCACAAAATGCTGGCGAGGATGGGGAGCCACGGGAACTCTCATTCATTGCCGGGGGGAATGCAGCACGATGCAGCCACTTTGGAGGGCAGCTTGGTGATTTCTTATAAAACTAGCGTACTCTTACCAGACATATTAGCAATTATGCTCCCTGGTATTTACCCAAAGAAGCTGAAAACTTACAATCACAGAAGAATCTGCACAGATGTTTCTAATACCTTTGTTCATAATTGCTAGTGCTGGGAAGCAGTCAGTATTTCCTTCAGTAGCGAATGAACAAATAAACTGTGGTACATCCAGACAATGTGACATTATTTAGGGCTAACAAGAAATAACTATAAGCCATGCAAAGAGGTGGAGTAACCTTAAGTGCACATTACTAAGTGAAGGAAGCCAACCTGGAAAGCTCGCGGCGTGGGTTGTAACAGATGTTCCATGGGGTGCAGAATGTCAGTAGTGGGGAGACTCTGTGTGTGGTTGGGGGACAGGGTGATGGGAATTCCCTGTACCTTCTACTCAACTTTTCTGTGACCCTGAAAATGCTCTCATAATAACACTTATTAGTTTGCAAAAAGAGATACCATTGTAAAAATGCGATGATTGCTTGGCCGCGAAGTGTGAGGAAGGAAGGGGGGTGTCTGTCATTCTCAGGTGTGCGGCTCGGACAGCTGCGTAGACTGTCGCGCCCCTATTCGAAGCATACAGGGTTAAAAGTTAGGGATGACGACAGATTAAATTGGTTCTTTGAGGGATGCACCATTGGCTCTATTCTTTAGGTAGCTCAAGATGTGACTGAACCTCAGAAAATATGCCAGGGCTGGAAGTATTTCAAACTTAGTATGTAAATGGCAGTTAAAATCTTGAAAGTAGAAGCGATAACCAGGAATGAATCTTGAGATACGACTGAGGTTAAGGTTCTGGCAGAAAAAGAAACACGAATGAGATGAAGAAATGGTGAGGGAGGGAAGGATATAAATTAAATAGTCGCTGAAATAACATAATGTTTGCATAGTAACTTATTTTTTCCAAAGAATTTTCTTATCAGAAGTTTTACTTGCTTCTCAGATTGAATTTAGGAGAAGCAAGGTGCCAGTTCTTACAGTTTTCACAGGTCTTTTCTACAAATTAAGAAACTGATAATTTCTTCATAATTCCCTTCATAGGTTCTTTCTATTTAGTGCAACCTTAAATGATAGTGTCTTTTTTTGTTGTTTGTTTTCTACATTGTTCCTAAATCATTTTCATCTCATTGTTTTCTTTTTTTATAAGATATTATAAATTACCCAAATCATTCTCCTTAGTACAAAGATGCGCATCTTCACCTGGACGTTCCATAAACTCTTCTTCCTGGGTTTTCATTTCTGTAAATGGCAACATCATTAAACCAGTTACAAAAGTCGGAGACAGAAATCACAGTTGGCCTTCCTTGTCCCTCCGTCCCTACATCCGGTCAGTCATCAGAGCCCATCACTTTTCCCTCCTACCTTTCAAGTCTTTCCACTGTTTCCATTCTATCAACGACTTTGAGTTAAGACACCATTTTTTCTTCCATAAACTAATATAAAACAATTTTCTGCTTCTGCTTTGAATCTTTCCCCTTATTTAGTCCATTGTCAGCACTGCAGACAAAGTGAAGCTTTGTCTTTCCCCTCTGCTAAAACCTCCCATTTTCCTACCTATGCCCTCAGGATAAATTCTGAATTTCTTTCAGGGAGCATATGGCTCTTCAAGATCTGGTTACTCTTCTAAATTCATACCTCATCTCTTCCCATGTCCCATGTTCTCACACACTGGGGTGTGCTCTCTCTTCCTGAGCTTTCCATTCTATCTGCTTGTCATACCTCTCTAGTTTTTTCTCCTTTATGATTTCCATCCCATCTCCCTGCCCCACACACTCACACACACACCCCAGTAGTGCTTGGATGCATTGGTGTTCCTTCCAGATTTTCTTTTTGGCACTACTCACCAACATATCTCCCCATGTAACTCTCCATCCCGAAGACTGTTTCAGACAGCCTAATCTAAGAGGCACAGTTTGCCTTCACATGTCGAGTTAACGCGTCTGTAGTGATTAAGACTTAGGAGTGATCCTGCTTTGAGATACATAGAGAATCTACAATTAATCTTATCTGGAATTTACCAATTATAAAATAATTGTCTTCCTTTACAGGAAGTAAACAACTCGAGGACAGACTTTGTCTTTAAATGTAGTGTTCCCTGTGTTTAGCACTGAGGCGCGCAATGATTATATTGCTGAATTCTTGGACTGTGATGTGAATCTTAAAAGAATAGGAATATGCCTACAAAATTAAACATAAGGATTATACTAGAGATCCTCCTCCTTTCAGAAAACTCCTAATAGTATGATGTTAATTAATCATAGAGGCAAATCATAAGTGGTGTGAAGACTATAATACAATCTTAGAATTGTTATGGCTGTAGTCCTGTGTACAAAGAAATTGGAATAGATTTACTTTCAAGAAATATATATTTTCAAGCATACAGGTCATTCACCAAAATAGAACTTGAGCATGCCTTTATAATTTTTTTTCACTTTTATGTCTACATAGTCATAAACTCGTTATTTATCTAAGATCTTACAGGGTTACTGACAATGAAAAGTTAAAATTCAAAGTCCTACATTTTGTGTCCGTAGGCCATGATATTATCACTACATTAAGAAAAATGTTTTGTTAGGTTTGTTGCATGAAAAAATAAAGCAGTAAGATACAAGAAAATTGCATATCAGGATAAAAATATTCAAATAGAAAGAGGAATGTTGAGAGGAATGTGCTGAAAATAATTTAGCAGTTCAAACCAGGGAAAGGCCAACCTACGTGACTGCCATTAAAAGTAGCATCATTATTTTGTTATTGTTCTGTATGTAGTTATTCTATTCAAAAGTTATGTCTCTGACAATTTCTTATACAGATTTGATATTGCCGATAATGTCAAACATTGAAATGATGTTACATGTAAGAAAAAAGAGTTTTCATTTAGTTTCTGTTTTTATGGCCAGTTGCTATTTATAGTTCTTTTTATTTCTCAATCTCTTATTTTAAGTTGGTTGCTCCTTCTGTAGCGTTTTTTAGAAACTGAGGCTCATCACCATGGCTGGGTGACTGAAATGATGCTTTAACATAAGAATCATATGCGTATTTTCAGGATTCTGACATACCAGACCTATATACACTAATCTCTTTCCTTGTTTCTCACCCTCGGCAAACCCATTTTTTAAAAATTTCAAGGAGTTCTAGAGGTAGTTTGAAAAACCGTGATGAAAATACCGGCTTCTTATTTAATGAGTCAGTATACTTAAGCTATTAACAAAAAGCTCAACTACTTTTTATGGTAGTTCAGTTACAGCCATTTTTTTTTTTTTTTGAAACAATTACAGAACTACAGAATTTCTTTAATGCGAAGGTTGGCTACATGTTGGCAGCTGTCTTATTGCTCGCTGGGGACATGTCCATCTTCTCATTTCCACTTGAGATGTTATTTTCTAACTTCTTCGAACCGTCAGTTTTGTTCTAATATTGTTGTTTCAAGTATATACGATTAGACTGAAATTGATTTTTTAAAAAAAGCAATTCTTTTTGTATTAGCCTCTGTGCCTGGCTTAGTATATATGGATATGCCAGTAGTTGCTTAACGTACACTTGTTGGAGTAATATGTGAAACAGTCCATTGCTAGGCAGCATCATGTTAAAAAAATAGTCGACATAGTTGAGATATAGGAAACTTTCCAATGTCTAGTGATGAGCCGACATGATGAAAATGTAAACTAAATTGTCCACTGATCTTCCGGTAATGTGGCAAGGCAGCAGTTCTCAAAGCGTAGTTCCCAGACCAGCAAAAGTATAATTTACACTTCATAAAATTCACAAACTTTAAGTCCACTATGCTTTGACAAATGTATACGGTCATAGAAACTATCCACAATCGAGATACAGACTACTTCCATCGTCTCAAAGAACTACCCTTTGCAGGTGTCCTCCCATCCTTCCTCAGCCTCTGGAAACCCCTGATCTTTCCGTACCGTAGTTCACCTTTTCTAGAGTTTCTTACCTTCGGAATCAAATAGTATGTAATCCTTTCACATCTGACTTCTTCCACTTATCATAGTGCTCTCGAGATTCCTTCATGGCCGAATGTATTGGTATTTCCTCTCTTTTAATTACTGAGTGGTATTTTATTGTATGAATATACCATAATCTGTTTATCCATTTACTAGTTCATAGATACACATTTGGCTTATTTCATGTTTTGGCTATTATGGAAAAAGTCGATATGGATATTTGCATATATTTTGTGTGAATATATGTTTTAATATTTCATGGTTGAACACCCAGTAATGTAATGGCTGGCTTACATATTAGGTATATATTTAACAATTGAAGAAAATGCCAGAGTTTCCGAAAGCTAGGCATAGTATTTTGCATTTTTACCAGCAGCATGGGAGATTTCCAGCTGCTTCACATCCTCACCAATGCTTGTCAGTTTTAGCCATTTTAGTGAGTGCAGTGGAAATTTCAGTTTCCCTGTTGGTGTTTTATACCTTTTCATGTGCTTATTGGCCATTCGTAATCTTTTTTTAGTGGAGTGTCCAAATCCATGGTCCAATTTTTAAAAATTGGGTTGTTTGTCTTTTTATTGTTGTGCTCTAATAGTTCTTTATAAATCCTGGAAACAGGTTCTCTATCAGATATGTGTTCAGCAAATATTTTCTCTCAGTTGGTAGTTTATCTTTTTATTTTCTAACGAGTGTTTTTCAAAGAGCAGATTTTAATCTTTTTGTCAGTCCAATCCGTAGCCGAGCTGGGTCTGAGTTTTTTGTTGATTTAGTTCTCAGGGTGACCCGAAGCCTCAGATTCCTCTAGAGGTGGACTGAAGCCATCTTGCCCTCTGTGAGGGCTGAAATGCTCGAGTGTGGTTCTCAGTTTCTGCTACACCCTCACCTTTAAGTAGGCTCAGCCTCCTGTGCCACGCAGGGGTCTGTGCCATCTGGCCCCGCCTCCAGGGGCATCCAGCTGTTGCCTGTTATTCCGTGTAAGGCTCAGGATCCTGTGCACATGCACATTTCCTGGGCCTGCAGGTGGCTTTACCGTCTCAGGGTCAGTGGATGGGGTGGGAGAAGGCTTCCTACCCTTCCTTCCTCAGAGGCAGTGCGTTTTGTTGGGGATTGAGGATTGAGGACAAGTGGTAGAGGCCGGTTCTCTTACAGCCTTATTAGTGACAAGTTTCTGGCTCTTCCTCCAGGAGCAGGAAGCTTTCCCTTTGTATTCAAGAAGTGTCCGCAGTACAGGTGGCTTTCAAGCTTGTTGGCTAGTGGCCTCTGATCTGCCCTTGAAACACGCAGGGCCCTGGCCTTGGCTGGATTCGCCCGGTTCACCTGCTCCACTCTCCACCTGGGCAGATCTTGTCTACCTGCACCACTGACTCTCTCCTGGGTTTTGCTTTGCCCCCAGTCCTCCTCCGGGACACCTGTGGAGCTGGGGGAACTGGGCGACAGTGGGTGTGGACTCTCCTTGGGTCTTAGGCTCCTGCGGATTCAAAACTATCATGTGTGCTGACACTCAGCCTTTAAGAAACTGTCAAAATTTTTAGTGTTTTCTTCTTCTTTTCCCGATTGCCTTCTCTTCCTCTCATGTTCTGTTAGGATGAAGTCATTTATATGCCCCGTCTTCCCATGGAGGGACTCGTCACATATTGGAATTCAATCACTTGATCGATTAGGGACCTCAGGTCTCTGATAGACCCCCAAATTATGATTTTGGTGACTATATCCATTTTTCCTTAGAGTGGAGGGCACATTCTCATACAACTATTTACATTCTAAGTCCCATTCACTTGTAAACAGGTATCTCCTTAAAAAAAGAAAAAAGAGTCTTCTCCAGGTCTTACATCTTCTAGCCAATCACCTATAGTTCTCATCCCCACATAGCCATATTTTTTAAAAAGGATTTTGTACAGCTTAATGAAAAAAATTGTAAAACTCTAGCAAACAACTAATGGTAGCTTTCATTGCCCTGTCAAGTACCAGACTAGGTTTGAACTAACCCTGCTTACCTGGCCTTTCCATTTCCCAACATAGAATTATTTTGTTAAATGAAACTTTTTTTCATACTTCTATGAATCATTAGATCGAAATGTAACAGTAAGAAAAATTAAGATCAAACAAAAATATATGATCACACTTGATCTTTACAATAAGACATTGGGTACTGTTCAGCAAATATTAACATCAGGAAAATACATGGGCTCCAAATTGATGAAAGATGTACAGTTTTCAAGAAAAAGTTTGTTCATGTATCTCAGAACATAAGGAACACATCTCGAAGTGAAGCTGGAAAAATTTCCACAGCTAAAGATTTGCCGAAGTGAAATGTTTTTTTTGGAATGAATAGTTATCCAGACTATCTCCAGGGACAGTGCACAGGATGAAATAATAAATGCAAATTTTATATCTATAATCCATTCAAGATTTGGGGGTTTGGTTTGGTGCATATTCAAATGTTTAATTAGGAAAGAAAATTTTCAAACATTAGCTTTTTGTTTTTTAATAACCATTTCTATTTCATTTGGCAACATAGAGCATTTTTTCCTTTTCACCTAGCAGCTAAATCTGGTTTCCAAACTTTATTCCAGAGAATTATTTTAGGCATAAATTCCTGTAACTTAAAATTTTTTTTTTTAATGAAAAAGTCTCAATTCGAAATTTTCAAAAGCTAGCAAAAACCTTTTGGGTTTGGCTTTTGCATATAAATCCTAGTAGATGTTGCTAAGCTTTTGAATTGTCAACCAAAACCCTATAGCTCTCAGTTTAAAGATGATTGTCTTCTTTTATGGAAATAATTATGTCTCTCAATCTTGAATGAAATTAGTTTGCTAATTTATTGAAGGATAGAAGTAATTCTACATATTTTTTCATCTGCAGTTATAAGGAGTCCCTGTACGTCCCATTATATTTAGCCCATTACATTTCCATAATGTAAAATTAGAGTTGAAACTAGATACATTTCTTACATGAATTTTTAAAAAAGAAAGTCTATGTATGTATGAGTTTTCATATTCTTCTTGTTGTTTAGTCATTTTAAATAGTTAAACCTTATGCCCCAAATAAAGTTTTACATATGAAATGAAACTGTTTCTTCTTTCACTTAGAGCTTTTATAATATTTATGAAATAGACTTTTAAAGGAGTCACCTTGTTGTTTACTTTGAAATACTAAATCAGATTGCATTTAATAAGTTTTGATCAAATTTTAAATTCTCAACCAATTATAACTTAATGAGAATTGATATTGGGACGGATATTCTCTCTAAGATTCATTAAGTTTGTCTCTCTTATTCATTCATGATAGGAAAATTCTACCTTAAAGTTTCTTTGGTAAGATTCTTAGTTTTATTTTATCTAATTATCCAATATCCAATATATTAGTTTCCTTATTTTGTTTACTCTTATTTTTCAGTACAGATTGTGCAATAAGTTAATGATATCCAGAAGGTGACATTATCAGACAGTGCTGTAGAAGAGAAAAAAAGAAATAAGAGAGAAGGCGAGAGAGAGATCCGGTTTTATCAAAATATTCTCTATAGTCATATGTAAAACTCGTTTTATTTCTGATCATTAAGAACTAAAAATATGCTTCTTGAATTTATTTTGACTGTCATTTAAGTCTCAGTTTACTTGTTATTCAGGGTGTCAATAGGTTTATGTTAGTCAGAGATTTAAATTTCTTTTTCTAATTTTCATTCTGGAATGTAAAGCTCTTTTTAATTAAAGTGTAATTGACATTCAATACATTAGTTGCAGATGTACAGCATAGTGATTTGACATTTATATACCCTATGAAGTGATCATCTCGAGAAGTCCAGTGACCACCTGTCACCATACTCAGTTACTGCGATACCGTCGACTGTACTCCCTACGCCGCACATTACATCCCTGTGACTGATCGATGGTATAGTGTGCACCTCTTCATCCCCTTCACCTTTTCGGCCCCTTCCTCTACCACCCAACCCTCTGGCAACGATCAGTTTGTTCTCTGTGTCTATGATTCTCTTTGTTTTGATTGTTCATTTTAGTTTTTTACATTCTAAATATAAATGAAATGATACAGTATTTGTCTTTCTCTGATGTGTTTCGCTTAGTACAATACTGTCTACGTCCATCCATGTTGTGACAAATGGCAAGAGTTCATTCTTTTTTATGGCTGAATACTATTTCATTGTATACATATATACCGCATCTTCTTTAACCATTCATGTATCTATGGACATCTAAGTTGCTTCAGTATCGTGGCTATTGTAAGTAATGTGAACATAGGGTGTATATATCTTTTAAAATTAGTGTTTTTGTTTTCTTCATTTAAATGCCCAGACCTGAAGTTGCCAAATGGTATAGTAATTCCATTTTAAATTTTTTGCAGAGCCTCCATAAGGTTTTCCATAGTGGCTACACCCATTTACAATCCCACTAGCAGTGCCCAAGGGTTCCTTTTCCTCCACATCTTTGCCAACATTTGTTGTTTCTTGTCTTTTCGATGATAGCCATCTGACAGGTGTGAGGTGGTATCTTATTATGTTTTTTGCTTGCATTTCCCTGATGATTAATGATGTTAAGCATCTTCTCATGTGTCTGTTTGCTATCTGTATGTCTTCTTTGGAGAAATGTCTATTCAGGTCTTCTACCCGTTTTTTGAGATTGGATTATTTATTTTTTCAATGCTACATTGTATGGATTTTTATTTTAGATATTGACCCATTATCATATATATAATTTAAAAAATACTTTCTCTCATTCAGTAGATTGCTTTTGTGTTTTGTCGATGGTTCCCTTCACTGTGCAAAAACTTTTTTGTTTTAATGTAGTCACATTTGTTTATTTTTAATTCTGTTGCCATTGCCTGAGGAGACACATCCAAAAATATATTTCTAAGGCTGATGTCGAAGAATTAACTGCCTGTGTTTTCTTCGAGGAGGTTTATGGTTTTAGGTCTTATATTTAATTCTTTAATCCATTTTGTGTTTATTTTTGTGTAAGAAAGTGGTCCAGTTTTTTTTTTTCCTATAGTTGTCCAGTTTTTCTAGCCTCATTTATTGAAGACTATTCCTGATTGTAGATCCTTGCCTCCTTTGTCATAAATTTAATTGATAATATAAGTGTGGGTTTATTTCTGGGCTCTGTATTCTGTTCCATTGATCTATGTGTCTGTTTTTGTGCTAGTACCGTACTGTTTGATTACTACAGCTTTGTGGTAGAGTTTGAAATCAGGGAGTGTGAGGTTTCCAACTTCGATTTCATTTACTTCTGCTCTGGTCTTTATTGTTTTCTTACTTTTACTAACTTGGGGCTTTGTTCTTTCTCTAGTTCCTTTAGGTCCAAGTTTAGATTAGTTGAGATTTTTCGTTTTTTGAGGTAGGCTTATACTGCTATAAACTTCCTGCTTAGAACAGCTTTTGATACTTCTCATAGATTTTGTAACATTGTTTCTATTTTCATTTGTCTCAAGGTATTTTTTATTTTCTCTTTGATTTCTTCATTACCCATTGTTTCATAGTACATTGTTAGTTCCATATGTTTTTCCCATTTCCTCTTATAATTAATTTCTAGTTTTATACAATTGTGATCAGAAAAGATACTTGATATGATTTCAGTCCTCATAAATTTATTGACTTGTTTTGTGGCCTAACATGTGATCTGTCCTGTTCATATGCACTTAAAGAGAATGTGTATTCTACTCTTTTTGGATGGAATGTTCTATACAAATCTGTTAAGTCCATCTGGTCTAATGGGTCACTTAAGGCCAATGTTTACTTTCTGATTTTTCTGGATGATCTATCCATTGATGTAAGTATGGTACTAAGTCCTTTACTATTTCCCTATTACTGGCAATCTCTCCATTTATGTCTGTTAATATTGCTGTATGTATTTAGGTGCTCCAGTATGGAGTGCATAGATGCTTACAAGTGTTGTATCCTCTCGTCAGATTGATCCCTTTATCATGATGTCATACCCTTGTATCTTATTACAGTCTTTGTATTAAAGTCTATTTTGTCTATTTAAGTATTGCTGCCCCAAGTTTATTTTCTTATTTATTTGTATGGAATATCTTTTCACTCATTCACTTTTAGTCTGTGTGTATCTTTAGATCTGAAGTGACTCTCTTATAGGCAGTATATGTGTAGGTCTTGGGTTTTTTTGTTTGTTTGTTTTTGTTTTTAAATCCATTCAGCCACCCTATGGCTGTTCAATGGCGTGCTTAGTCCATTTACATTAAAATAATTAGTGATAAGTATGTACCTAGTGCCATTTTAATTGTTTTTATACTAGCTTTATAAGTGATTGGTCTACAGCCTTTACTGTACACTTGCCTTTATTAGTGAGATTTTTGTTCTTCATATATTTTCTTATTTCTAGTTTTGGCCGTTTTTTCCAACTTGAATTTCCTTTAACATTTCTTGCAATGCTTGTTTAGTAGTAAGGAATTCCTTTAGCTTTTGCTTGTCTGGGAAACTCTATCTTCCCTTCAATTCTGAATGATAACTTTGCCCTTTAGCGTATTCTTGGTTGTAGGTTTTATTCTTTCATCATATTTAATATATCACAGCACTCCCTTCTGGCCTGAAAAATTTCTGCCACAAAATCAACTGATAGTCTTATGGGGATTCCCTCGTATGTAACCAGTTGTTTTTCTTTTGCTGCATTTAAGAATCTCTATCTTTACCTTTCGACATTTTAATTATGATATGTCTCGATGTGGGTCTCTTTGAGTTCATCTTGTTTTGGACTTTCTGTGCTTCCTGGACTTGTATGTCTATTTTCTTCGTCAGGTTAGGGAAGTTTTCAGCCATTATTTCTTCAAATAGGTTTTCTGTCCTTTTCTCTTTCCTCCTTCTGGGACCCCAATGATGCAAATATTAGTATGCTGCATGTTGTCCCAGTGGTCCTTTATGCTTTTCTCATTCTTTTTAATTCTTTTTTCTTTTTGCTCTTCTAATTGGATGATTTCTCTATTCTGTCTTCCTGATCTTTGATCCATTCATCTGCATCGTCTGATCTGATATTGATTCCCTCTAGTGTATTTTTCATTTCGGTTTTTATATTTTTCAGTTCTGATAGGTTCTTTTTTATGATTTCTATCTCCTTGTTGAAGTTCTTCCTGAGTGTGTATACTTTTCTGCAGAATTTGATGAGCATCTTTATGACTTTGAACTCTTTATCTAGTAGACAGCTTATCTCCATTTTGTTTTGTTTCTTTTCTGGGCTTTTGTCTTTTTTCTTTTTTTGGAACACAGTCTTTTGTCTCCTTATTTTGTCTGTTTGTTTCTATGTATTAGGTAGATCGGCAACTTCTCCTGCTCTTGAAAAAGTGGTGTCATTTGGAAAAAGTCTTATGGGGCCCAGTGTGGCCTCCTGTTGTGGCCACAGCTGCTAAGGACACACAGGCAGATGCAGCTGGTCCCTGGCTGCAGCTGTTGAGGCGCTGGTGTGCAGGGCAGCCCCTCGGTGCAGCTGGGTGCTGGGTTTGACTGCAGGTGCATGCTGGTGTGCAGTACAGGCCTCCACTGTGGCCGGCTGCGAGGCCCAGCCTCCACTGTTGCAGACACTGCTCTGCGCTGCTGCCCACCGAGGCCTCCCACCCAGTGTGGCAGGGCAGGCACCACTTTGGAAGCTCCTCAGGGAAAGGCCAGGGTGGTGTGAGCCATGTTAGCAAGGTTAATGGCGAGTGTCAGAAGTGGCTCCGGCCAATGGCAGAACAGCTCGGTGGAAGGAGAGCGAAGGAAGGGAACTAAGATGGTGCCCATCAGCACTTCTGTCCCTGGGGAAAGTTCCAGAAGATCCTTGCGCCCCCAGCACACTCCATAAAATTAGTCAACACGCCACCTTTGCATGTGACCCTCGTGCTTCTCAAACTGCTGCCTCTGTGCTGTGACTCAGAACTGTGCACCCCTGGTTTCCTCCAGCCCTTTGGCTCTTCCAGACGTAACCCTGCAGGATTTCAGAGCCAGATGAAATGGGGGCTCCTCTTCCCGGTGCAGGTCCCCCAGACTGGGGCTCGGACCCCTTGCTCTTTGGGGGGACCCTCCACAGTTGTGATATCCTCCTGCTTGGGATTACAACATTAGATATTTAAAAAAATCTTTTTTAATTATGTATTTTTACAAGTCCATCCATGTTGTGGCAAATAGTAGGATTTCTTTCTACTTAAAGGCTGCATAATATCTCACTGTGTGCATAAGATTCCATAATATCCCACTGTATGCATAAGGCTGCATAATATCCTACTGTATACATGCAGCACACTTTCTCTGTGCATCTGCTGATGGGCCTGGAAGGCATTATGCCAAGTGAACTAAGTCAGCCACAGGAGAATAAACACTGCGTGACTCCTCTTAAGTGAGGCCTCTAAGATGGCCAAAGGCCTAGAAGTGGACAACAGCGTGGTGGTTGTCAAGGAGGAGGGGAGGAGGACACAGGGAGTTTGGTGGGTGTAAAGTTACAGTTATACAAGACGAGTGAGTTTCAGAGATCCCTGTACAGCGTGGCGCTTGTAAACAGTAAGGCATTATGTGCTTAAACATCTACTAAGAGGGAGATCTCATGTTAAGTGTTCTCACCACAAAAGAAAAACAAACAAACAAACAAAAACAACAAAGACACAAGGACACTTTTGGAGGTGATGGGTATGCTTATGCCTGGGTTTTGGGATGGCGACATGAGTGTGTATACATGTGTTCAGACTTACCAGTTGTATGCATTAACTGTATGCAGTGTTGTGAATACTAATTATGTGTCAAAGGTGGCAAAAAAGAAATAAGTTACTTATTCTTGGACTCCGAAACACCTACTGCATGCCCATCGTGATGTAAACATTGGACCAGAGGTATAAGATTTGTTACTCAATTTCTCAGAAATGTGCTAATGCAGTTCTATGATTAAGGTTTTTATAAGCGAAACAAGTCAGTGACTATCACTTGTTTAACCATCATTTTCTAATTATTCCCAATGAGCTGGAGTTACAGGCGTGGATCCGATGCCATGAAACAGTAGGCATTCAGAAAAAAAGGAAGCTATCAGAGTAGGTGGATTATTTCTCTGATCCTTGAATTGACCATTGATTAAATGAAGTCTCCATCTGGTCTTAGACTAGCTGAATTAATTAAGGCAAATTAGTCTCTCCCAGTGGCCCGAAGCTGTTATTAAGCATGATTAAATAAGTCTTTATTAAGTATGATTCTTTCTTGTATGGAGTTGCTGAGCCATTTCTGTGCCATGATGCTTATACCTTGACTTATGGATGTACCATAGCAAAGTCTAGGACTCCTTCGATCAGGTAGGTCTGGTGTGGGTAATAATTTTGACCTCTTACCTGTGACTTCCCCACCTCACCAGGACAGTGGAGGTATTCTGGACTAAGACTCCTTCCTTACATAATGACCATTTTATATTCCTCTTCATAATGAGAAATAACAGGACTTTAGGATCAGCAATAAGGCATACACAATAATTTTGACTGGAATAAGTGCCAGCAGCTAGTTCGGAGAGGCTCGTTGACGAGAATTGGAAATCTATTTTACCTGATCTGAGGAAGCATCCTGCAGGAACACGTCTATTTCAGAGCCTAGGAAGTTGCTAGAGGTGATTTTACCGCAGGGTAGGAAAAGAACAAATATTGATGATAGAACTGTTAATTTAATATAAAAATCTTTATTTTTAATATCCCATTTACTTATGTAATAAGCTTTTCAAATAATCATTCATATTTCACTAGATTATGATCATTTTTTTGGTCATTTTCATAACTATTGCATTACTTTTTTAGAAAAAGCAAAACTTAGCTGTTGGATAATAGCCTGAGAAGGAAAATGTGAACACTGGCCTTTCCTCTGCCACCCACATAAGCAGAAACATTTGGATATTTTCTCTATTTTTTTTTCCTTCAGAGCTTCTAATGTGGTTATTTCGTCTTTGACTTAAATCTTAAGCGATTTTTAAAAGCAAAGTTACTTTGTTTAGTATGGAGTTTGGAAAAAGGAGAAGCCCAGTTGTTTCAGTGATTATTGGCTTCCAGATAATTCTTTTATATGTAAAATCCTGAAACAGTATCGTGGGTACACAATACAGAAACATTAACATTCAATTTATTCATTAAAAACATTCAGCCAGTGTTCACTGAGTATTTTCATATGCTAGATGGGCAAACCTAGGCTTTGTGGAGCCTCAAGTCCATGGTCTTTTGTTTCCTCTATAAGATAAAGAATATAAAAATATGATCACTAAGTTATATATAAGAGTAAATGTTTTATTTGAATAAAAATTATGTTAAAATAAATCCTAATGTTTACACATGCCACAAATATTACAGAATCCAAACAATAACATTTTATTAATTAATTGCATAACACCCCTCTATATTTTTCTTATACTTTTAACTGCATCTACTTTGATGGTCTCTCTATATAACAATTATTTTATAATATTCTCAACAAAGAAAAGTATATATAATTCTAGTTTTCTTCGAGACTTGGGAATCATTTTTTTAAAATATTATCATTGATAATTTAGAAAGTTTATTTGGGCCTCACAAATCATTCTTAATACTTTCATAGCATAAATAATTGTTGTCAACTTTGAGAAATGTCAGTTAAGTTTAATTCACATATGTCCCACTAGACCCAGATTAACTGTCATTGCAACTCAAATTCTCCTTAGGAGCATTTAAAAAACACAGCCCATCTGTCACAACTCAACAGATGAAGAAGTGTGACGAAGGAGAAGTCAAGACTAGGAAGGGAGTATTCAATCAATTGTTAAAATATCTGAGTTTTGCAGATTTTATCCAAAAAATGTGATTGTGCCGGACACCTTGCTGGGGCCTCTCCCCTAGGTATGAACACAGGTGTGGAGAGGAGAGCCTCGTCTTTGTCCTTTTCCAAAGCAAAGAGTTGGATATTTCACGGATGACATTGTACATTTTTTCTTAGATATCCTCTATCGGATTAAGGAAGTTCCATTTTATTTCTAGTTTGTTGATAATTTTTATCATAAATGGGTGTTGAATTTTTTTAACTGTTTTTTTCCGCATCTATCGAAATGATCATATGGATTTTCTTCTTTTTTTTTGATTAATATGTTGAATTTCATTGATTGATTTTGAAAATTAAGCCAACCTGAATCCTCAAGATACATGTTGCTTAGTCAGACAGTATTAAACTTTTTATATATTGTTGGGTTCATTTCGATAATGTTTTATTACCTTTTTTCTCTATGTTTATGGGGGATAGTGATCTGCAATGCTTTTTAAAAAATATATGTGTGTGTAAATATATGTGATAATTTTTTGTCAGGTTGTAATATTAGGTGATTAAGTGTTTTTAACAAATAATTATTATGTCAATAGACTCCTTAGACAGGAGCAGCAGGGCAGATTTAATTGATGGACTTCACACCCATCTCAGAGAGGGGGGGAAGTTTTGTAGATACGTAAATATCTTTGGATGAAGTTCAGCAATAAAGATTTGTTCCTCTCTTTCATCCCTCCTTCCATCTCTCCATAATTCTTGACTTATTAAATCTGAAACAAAGCATTCATCGAGGAATGTTTTATTAAAGTGAGTGAAGCTGTTTAATACTTAGCCTTATATATTCATGATACATTAGATTCTACCCCTAACCTAAAGAAACTTTGTGTTGAGGTCCTCAAATCATACAGACCAATGTCCTTTGCAAAAGTGATGCTTGTTAAACTTGCAGATTTCTATTTAAGAATCCCCTCTACTCTGACCTGAGTCTCTGATTCAATGGAAGATCTTGTCACTTGCCCATAACTTACCACAAAGGATGGAAGAATAATATTCATCATGATATTCACCAATTTCCATATTAGCATCCTAATCTTCAGTTAACTCTGTGCCTCCAGTGGAGAGAATTCTTATTTTGCATTCTTAGGGGAAATAGTAATGACAATAATATTAATAGTAGCTATTATTTATTGAGTTTTTGTCTTTGACATTGGCACGTACTAATTTTATTCTCGTAATAATCCTGTCAAGTGATATTATCTCCATTTGTAAAAGAGAAAACAGAAGTGTAGAGAAATTAGATATCCTAGTCACGTAGCAATAAGTGATAGTAACTTAGACAAACTTGTTCTTAAGGGAACAGTAATATATAAGAATCTCTGACCTCATGTAAATACACTAACTTTGAGAAGAGTTATAAAATTTGGAAGAATATCATCCTATTTTTCATTCATTAGTTCCTCTCTACCTTTTAGTAAGATTTTGGTTTCAAGTAACAGAACGTCATTTCAAAATAACTTAAGCAATCTAATAAATTTGTTGACTCATGAAACTGGGCACATGCGGGAGAGGTTCCTCACAGAATCGACAATGAAGAAAACACTGAAGAACATGGTGTCAGGGGCAGGCACATGGGTTTTAGAGCTATTGTCCCTCTTTTTTTCCCTCTTCCATTTCATCTCTCTACATTTTAATGTGGGATTTAATATTTTCTATTATCTAACATCTTCCTCCTGTGGTGACTCCATAAATGCAAGGTTTTCTAACCTCAGAGTAGAATTTCACCCTCCTACTACCCGTGCGTTTCTGAGAAGAGCTTTGATTTGCTCACATGTTGTTTGCATTACCACAAACTTAGCAGATTAAAAGAATACAAATTTATTATATCTGTTTCTGTGGGTCAGGAATCCAGGCGCAGTTTGGCTGGGTCTTTTGCTTCAGGATCCATCACAAGGCTGCAGTCCAGGTGTCAGCTAGGGCAGTGCTGCCATCTGAAAGCTCACTTGGAGAAGGGTCTACTCTGAAGCGCACAGGGTTGTTGGCTGGAGTCAGTTCCTTGAATCTGTAGGACTGAGGGCCTCAGTTTCTTGCTGTCTCTCTAAAGGAGGCCACCCTCATTTCCCTGCCATGTGGCCTTGCAATATGGTCCCTTACCTCATCAAGGCCAGTGAGAGAGAGAGTCAACAGAGAGACTTTTCTAGGAAGATGGAAGCTTTAATCTTATGGAATATAATCATGGACGTGACATCCCATCACCTTCGCCACGTTCTATTGGTGAGGAGTACATCACAGTTTCGTCCCCACCTTAAGGAACAGGAGTGATGCAGGACATCACTACGGGCAACGGGGATAATCGATCGCCACCATTTGGACTGTTAGAACCGTACTCGGTGATAAGGGGGACTATAGTCTGTGACTCCATTGGCTCGAATCAATTATCCTACCTCTGGGTCCACACAGGCAGCGTATGTTACCAAAGAGAAGTGAAAAATGGTCTGTAGAAAAAAATGGTTCCCCCATCTCTCTAGAACTCCTCAAGTCCAAAATTGGGTCTTATCTACTTTTTTTCAATACTAACTTTATTTATATCAATTTTTAGAAACCATATTTTAAATTTATATAACAACATACTGTTTTAAGAATGTTTGTCCTGACCCCAAATTTATGAGTTTTTGTAATTGGAAAGGCGTACCATATATCTATCCTGAAATGGTTGATCAAAATAACTTAATTGTGACTATAAGTTTGTGTTAATCATAGAGAATGGCTGTCCCTAGACTGAGAGTTTGTTTGCAAAATGGACAAAGTTGTGAATTAAGGCATCATATAAATTTTTGTTTCTAATTAAAATAATTTTAATAACACTTGAGGATCTATTATAGTTTACAATTCTGTGCTAGGGGTTTTCCTGTATAAAGCTCCTTTATTTCTTACAACAATTCCTATAAATAAATGGAGTGGTTGCCATTTTGTAAAGCCAGGAACTGTGGTTAGGGCACCACAGATCTGTATTAGCCAGCAGAGATGACTTATGAGTAACTGTCCGAAACCTACGCGGAAACCCAAACAGCGTGCTCTACCAGGAGGAGTGACTAGCTGTGCAATATGCAGTGTTAGAGCTCTCGTAATATCTAGACAAGAATGTTTCAGTAATGTTTGGGAATACGGAGGTCACTGGTGACTTCAGTGAGGGGATGAAGTCAGCGGAGTGATGAAGACAGAAGCCAATAACGAATGTGTTGAGAAGCAAGGTGGTGAAAAGACTGGATAGAGTACATAGTTATTTCAGGAAATTTGACTATAAAAGGAAGGAATCAGACAAGGCATAGAAACTGCGGGAAGGGAGTTTTGTTCTTTTTTTTTTTTTTTTTGCTAATGCGTGATTTTCAAGTTCGAGAAGGCTGATCAATTTAAATGCTAATTGGGAGAATCATGTGAGCATCGAGTGATAAAAGATACAGGAGAAGAATGATCTCTTTTTTCTGAGAAGAGATTGGGATGTAATTCAGAACACAGGTGGAACAACTGGTCGGAAACACCAAATTCTTAAGTTATGAGGCCAAGACTTGTCCAAGTCTTAATGCGAACAAGGATAAATTCCTTTTGAGAGGATGATGAACATTTTCACACTTTGCTCTTATTTTCCATAGAGATGGCCAGAAATTTTTTTTCTGAGTTAATTCATCAATTATTCCCTCAGAGGCTCTTTTAAATGAACCAAAAATTTAAATGAAATATGGGTAAATATGGAGAAAATCATGTTTTTGGTGAGTTAACAGTTCTGCTTGAATAAAACTAGATATTAAGGGAGGAAATTCAAGGAGGTGATAATTACTTGAGGAACAGTTCCAAGTCAGTCCTAGTTCTAAAGTCCTTTTTTAGATAGAAAATACGAGCAGCACAAAGTGAGAGGCAAGTTAAAAGTCTGTAACAAGGTTACCCTTGAAGCTCGGACTATTTAGACCAGTTCTGAACATCTCTAAATTTCTGTCAAAACATGATGTAGATGGTATTAGAAAGTCTTATCAGAAAAAGAGCTTCCACTTTCAGTGACAGTTTAAACGTCATTCATTCCCAGGTGTATACAAGACAGAGATGTTCCCCTGTCCCCAGTTAGTGCTTCATTGTTGTTTATATTGTTATTAAGAGACATAACAACATGTCACGTGCAGTCACGCACTTTCAGTAATGATTTGTGATACCTGTAAGTAATTTGGTGATCTCAACAAGGCACACACTTGCTCTGTCCACTAAAATAAGAAATGTGTACGATAATGTCTAAGATTCCTTTGACATAACAAAATTGCATGTTTCTAAGTTAATAATGGAATCTTTCCATAGGCAAAGTGACACACAGATGAGACTCAATGACGAAGTCCTCTCTGGGCAGAGCTTCTTGTTGGTGGTCGGGGCAGTGAGGAGACTCGATATTACCTGCATCAAAACCAGCAAAAGGAGTTTGCTCCCCAGAGACTCCACATATGTGCAGAGTTCAGAACTGAGCTCAGCCAAAGAGGGGAGGACTAATGAGCTGCCAAATCTAAGATGGAAAGCAAAGGTACAAGAGCTGAGAGAGAAAGTAGCTCAAGGCCATGGGCAGGAGAGTAGTGGGTGGTACGAAGACACTGGGCAGCGTCCGGAACAAAGTCATTGCCTTCGCCTGTATTTATGTGTTTATTGAGGCATCGTGTTTGGAAGGGTTCCAGTATTTAAATGGTAAACCCCTGCAAAGCTCAGGTTCCAAGGTACACACCAGATTATGGACTGTTCAAGAGTGTGACATTTAATAAGCAAAAGTTAATGCTACATGTGTCACTTCTGATTCTTTTAGAGGTAAATAGAAAAACCAATTCAAACTGACTTTAAAAGTGAAATTATTGGCTTAAGTAACGAGAGCTCAGAATTAAGACTAATTTTAGATAAAGCTTAAGTTAGAGGCTTAAAAAATGTCATTTTGGGTCTTTTTAGCCCTTATCACGTTCCCCACTGTGACCACCGGCCAGCAGCAAGTAAATAATCTCCTAAAGCAAATAATCTTCCTGTCAGTGCAAGAGTGACATGGAGACCCAGGGCAAAACAACCAGTGTTTCCTACATGACGACACATGCTGGCGTCCGCTCCCCTCCCAAACCTGCTCAGGATTCCCTGGCGCGTCTCGCTTCAGACCCAGTGGACAGAGTTGCCTTCCTCCTTAATGCAGTTGATGTCCAGTGGTGCCCTCTGGGTCCAGGCATACACAGAGAAGGAAAGTCAGCCCAGAGAATGGCCACACAGTTAAAAGGGTGCAGGGGCTGGAAGCCCTGGTAAGATGCTGCTTCTACACGGAATTTTCAGGCAGTTGTGCTTAGCCTAAGCTGTGAGGCGTACGTAAGACAGTCTGTATTCTTGCCCTCTTGGCAGCCTGTCCAGGCGAGTTGCCTTCCAGTCCATGCATGGAGCTGGAGTCAGTTCTCGTCACCACTCTCTTCTCATCTGTGTGGTTCTCCTTGTGACTTCCTTCTGGTTCCTGGACCTGGGACTTTGGGATCCAGAATATCATTTGTGGCAGTATTCTCTGGGGTGGGCCTCACATTTCTGAACCTCAGGATTTATCAACGATCTCCACACTCCCCTCCTAGTTTTTCTTCCTGGAAACCTTTTTTTCAGGCAGAAACTTTCAATCTCAACTACTCCCACACCACCGGGAACACACAAAAAAGAACCGGTCGTGAGATCCTTTCCACCTGATGTTTTTTTCAATGGGAAACTACATTTTACTATCCAAGTTAAAGGATTCGAAACTAAACACAAATGTAATGTCAAGTAGGAATGGTGTTGTGTTTCCCCAAATGAGAAGAATAAAACAAGTAAATTCCCGACTTACGATTTTGGGGGCTGAGATGGTGTTACGCAACATATGTCTGCCCATTTTCCTTAGCAGCTTTCAGCTCACTAGAGAAAAGTCACAGTAAACCTTGGTGACTAAGACAATTGGCTTGGATGTGACATGGGGATTTGGAGATAATGGTACCTCCTAGAGTTGTTTTGTGGTTTTTAAATGAAATATTCACAAAATACTGGTTCTGTTTGGGGAGCATGGTAAACTGTTAACTAATGATGCATGTGACGTTGGTGATGAAATAGTGCCCAAATAAGCTTGGTCCCTTGGCTAACCCATAAAAGTGCATTTAATCCATTAGGGAGGCGATGCTGCTGCTGCAGCAGCACAAAGCATTGAAGCTGTTTCTGCTTCTCCATCCCTTGGACTTTTTGGAAATGAGTGTGTGTTCCGGGAACCTCTTTGCCTTATGTTGTGAATAGCTGATCTGGTAAATCGCACGTCCTCGGGAGCCCACAGATGTCTTAAAGGCGGGAGAAGCGAGCAGTGGAAGTGATTTCACTCGCTACCCTTCACTCCCTTCCCTTCTGAGCCGTGCCTTACTGGCACACACTTCGCCTGCCCGCTGGGTTCGCACTTTGCTAATTATTTAGGACGTGCTGGGAAAATCAGCTGGAAATAACGAAGCAGAGATCAGAGGAGGGAGCGGTGCTGTATCACGAGAGTCTACCTGCGACTCTCAGATTTGTGCAAGGAGAGTGTGAAGTCACGTGTGCCATTCCTATGCCCAGCACATCCGCCTCCCTGAAAACAATCTTTTTCTAAGAAAACAGAAACTCTGAGGGTGAGGGAAATAATATTTTTTTAAGTACCTACTATGTATCAGGCACCAACTAGGAAAATTAACATATGTTGCTTCATTTATTTCTCAAAGAAGTTAAATTCTATAATTTTTTTTATCACCATTTAATTTTATGATGGCTTATAAAGTGCTTAAAAAGTGACACATGTTAATTCTCACAAGCTTATAAGGTAGACAGTGTTCATGCGCTTTTGTTAATGAGTAAGGAACCAGAAGTCCCTTTATTTACCAGGTTAATTTTCAGTGACTTTGGAAAATGCTGCGAATCTAGAGTCTCAGCATCTTCATTTTACAGTGGGACCAACCTTTACAGGAGTGATGGGCAGTAAACGAGAGGGTGCAGGTGAAGTGTTTACCTGTACAGTCACTGCACACCATATGCCCTCAAGAAAAGTTCACTCCGGTTTGTCAGTGAGATTAATGGTTTGCTCAATACCACAGAGCCAGAATGTGGTAGGATTTAAACTCAGAGCAATTGTTACAACTCCAAGGACTTTTGCTATATCCTCTGCCTCTCGAATGAAAAGGCCAGCAGCGAGAATTCCATCGTCCCCATCCCCACAGGTGTGCACGGCGCTACCTGCCGCTTCCCTCACGGACCTTCATGCTTCTTGGTCCTGTTATTTTCTATGTGATCATTTAGACACCTCTTGCGTAGGCAGAATATTAGCCTCCCAAAGATGTCTACATCCTAATCCTTGAAACCTGTGCCTGTGTTACCTTAGACAGCAAAAGGGACTTTGGGGATATGAATGAGGATCTTGAGATGAGAAGTGTATCCTGGATTATCCAGAGGGTGCCCAGTGTAATCATAGGGGTCCTTACAGGAGAGACAGGACCGTCAGACTCAGAGAAAGGGAGGTGAAGGCAGAGGCTGTACGGATGGGACCAGCAGCGGAGGAGCGCAGGCAGCCTCTGGACGCTGGTCAAAGGCATGGGAGAAGACTCTGCTGTTTCCAGAGAGAACACGGCTCAGCTGACACCCTGAGTTTAGCCCAGTGACACTGCTTTTGGACGTCTGACCTTTAGAACTGTTAAATTATAAATTCGTATTGCTTTAAGCCACTAAGTTTGTTGTGATTTGTTATAGCAGTGATAGGGAATTGATACATCTCTTCTTTTTTTTTTTTTTTCTTTTTTTCCTCCCTACTAATCTACTCAAACACCTTGGCGTTCAGGACCAGGTAGTTATTTGAAGGCGTATCTCAGAAGGTGAGCGTAAGGGAACGGTTCTCGCATGGCCTTGCGGGTTGGGGTGTTAGTCGCCCGATGATGGTGGAGCCGAAGTTAGGAAGAATGAGTTTACAAAGAGGTTTGCCGGAGCAGCCAGTGGTCTCATTTTTGGAACTTGTGTGTCCTTATAGGGTTACTCATAAATCAATTTAGCCTTATACTGGAATATAAGGAGCTGAAGTAGCAGGTATTAAGACATTTTAAGCTTTTAATTCTCTTTTCAAGGACTATTTTTGTGCCCCCCAAAACTCTCTTAGGAACTTTCCAAAACAAAGAGCACCTCCCTTTATTTCTGTATGCTTCAGCTGAATAAAGCGTTCCAGAAGCATTGAAATTATAGACTTCTCTTAAAGTAATTAAATTCTTAGAAATGGTGTCCCTCTCCTCCAGGCTCTGTTAGGGACATACGAAATATGCCACTCTGTTGGAAGGCAGAATGAAAAGAGTAAGGTTCTTTGTTCTTTATTTAAAAAATTTTTCTTTCTGTGATAAAGTGTTTTTTATTCTGTTTTATTATAATTTCAACTTTCGGTTGAGGAAACTGAAGCTTATAGGTGATAAGTAACTTGCCTAACATGTGACATAAAGTGTGATATCTCTGTTATTGGAGCTATGATTTGTTGAGAGCTTCCTACGAGAAAGGACACAACATGTGAGACCCTGGCACACTCTATTCCCTCGTTTCTCCAAGCTTTGAAACTGCTTTTTATAGCTAAACCATACAATGGATTTTTGTGCATGTCTTCGTGAGGGCAAAAATACAATTAATAATAAGTCTGAAGTGTGAAAGTTTTCAGTATAAAATGCTCCTAACTTTTGCCTTGGGGGAAAGCGAAAGTCACTTGTGGTTTGTCCTATTTGTAAGGGGCTAATCAGAAATCTAGAGAGCTACTTCTGTCTGTGTCCCACTCCCCTCGTCCTCACCGTCACCCAGGATCTGACTGTGCTGCACCCGGGGCTTGAGGGGGGAAACCTGGTTGTGAGCTGCACTTCCTCTCTGTCACAGCAGCCCCTGAGTCTACCAGGTCAGCTGCCGCATGACCAACGACGTTACTGAATGTTTATGTTGTCATGTGCACTCTGGTGGAACGTGGGTTCTTGACATTTGTCCCCACCACATCTGAGCGGGTGTGCAAGTGTAGTGCGTTGTCAGACAGAATGCAACCGTCTAGCTTATCAGGAACACACTTGGGGGCCAGCAAATGCCTTAGAATTTTGTTATTGTTCCGATAAGATTTCCTTCAGACCCACGTGATGCTAAGATGGGTATCTAGGAGTCCATCGTGATGGGGCGTGTGTGGTGGGGGGGCCTGGTTGGCTTTTGTACCTGATACAGAGAAAATAATCTCTTATTACAGGCGGGAAATGAGAGTCTGCTATGTGGAAGGTTTCTCTCTCTCTCACTGATATTGACCACCCCTCATAACCCCTCAGCCAGCCAGGGTCAAGGGTAAAGTGGAGGTTCATAGCACAGGGATCCTGTTCTGCTAAACTTATGTGATCACACTTACTTTTTACAAAACACTCCATGAGCTAGATATTTTAATAATCATCTTAAAAATGAGGACACTGTTGCAAGAGAACAGTTAATTCATCAGAGGTAGTACAAGTGAAAATTGAATTCAGAGCTGTATCTGGTTAGGCGAGGTAAGTTGTCCAGAATTGGTGTGTGTGGGTTGACTGGAGTCAGCTCAGCCCGGCGTCAGTCCCCAGACTGGGCTCATGTCCGTAGTCCTCTGCCGTCCCTTCTCTGTATTTAAAGAGGAGTTACTGCATGGTTTCTGTCACACCACTGTGCTCACTGGAGTCCAAGTGTTTTAGAGTTTCTCTTCTCTCCAGTGTTTAGTAATGGCTCATACTCACCTAGCAATTATGTGAAAATATAAGCATCAGAAACCCGAAATTAATGGAAGTAAATATTTTTCAGATAAATACAACTTCGTCCACTAATTTTCTTTGAGGTCAAACTGCTTCCTTCTATGCTGATTTTCCTGGGTTTCAATGCAGAGTATTCTATACCTCTAATTTGTCTGGAAACTTACACATGTCCAAATCTGTTTGAAAGGTGATGAGAATCATACAGCGCTCGGGTTTATAGACCAGAGAGAGAGAGCGAGAGCGAGAGCGAGAGAGAGAGAGAGAAGCGCCCTGGTTTCACCGCCACGATGAGTAAGCTCGGTGCGCAGCAGACGATCAAAGGCTTATTGACACTTAAGGGGAATCCATATTTAAATCGATATATAAAATTAGTCATTGTCTAAAAAAACCCGATAACATTCTCAGGACCGAATGAAGGACCGCTGTCTTTGGTCATGTTTAAGAGTGGCTTTTCTTGTTTGAAAACTCAAGAAGATAATATTGTTTCTGAAGTTAAAATTTAGTCACTCATGAGTGGAATTTGCCATGTAAATTATGTAGGTCGTGTAAACATTGGTTTTGGCTTTCAGAAAATATTGAGGACTTCACTATTTCCCATTGGAAAATAAAGCCAAGCAAATGGAAATCAGGAAAGAGGATTATAAAATACCCAGTGTTCCCTTCAACTGGTTTCTCCCTCTGCTTACTCATTACAGCCATTATGTTCACAGAACAATTAAAGCAAGGGAAATTATCCGGGCACCTCCTGGACACCTGTCACCACTCGTTGACTCCAGGAGGTGTGGTTATGACCATCATCACCTAGAGTTTACGTGTGTTTCTAAAAACACGGCTTACTTAGTAAACAAAGAATTAATTTTTATTTTCCGGTAAATCTAAAAGTATGTCACTGGCATATTCTGCCTCCCTGTATCAAAACAATCAGTTATTCCGCTGTCCCTAGGCTCATGTTTCTCCATTTAACGTGTGATACAGCAGAGATTGCCAGCACCCAGCCCCAAGAGGATCTGATTCAGTGAACCTGAGATTGGGCCCGAGCATTTGCATTCTGCTTTTCCAGAAAGTTCCCCATTGTTGCCGGACCTACTGTGCAGGGGACCACACTTGGGTAAGCACCATCTTAGACTGTGAGGAAACTGTTAGGAAATGAGCTCTCATTTAAAAATAACTATTTAGCAGTTATTTGAGAATATTACTGCTTCAACATTTTCCAACAGCTACTTTGTTTCTTGCAAAGTATACTTATCCAGGTAGAGTGTAGGAGGCTTTCTAGACCTTCTCAAATTTATACCAGAAATTCTCGCATCTTGAGAGGATGTTTAACCTGAGGAAGAGAGGATGAAGGAGAAACAGACCTTCAAGTATTCGTAAGATGTTATATTGAAGAGAGAATAGACTTCGTGTTGTCCCACGAGCAGGACTCACATAAATAAATAGAAATTAAGAGGAGTCCGAATTTGACACAAGGAATGTTGAACTGGATAACATTAGGCAATATGAGTTTTCTGTCAATGGAAATATCCAACCAACACCTGAGTCACCACCTTGCAGAAGAATCGTTGAGAGGATCATCACACTAAATCGCTTTTCACTTTCAAATCTGAGAGTCTACACTTTTTGAAAATTAATACGGGGAAAAATATGTTCGAGGGATTCAGCATCTAGATAAATGAATAAAGCATTAATACATTTAATACACTTAAAGCCCCTTTATGAGAAGAGTTTAGACGCTCAGATGTGTGCGTGGTGAATACCGGCCTCCCCTCCGTCTCTTGCCCTGTTTTTCCTACGAAGATGGCTCCTCAGCCAGACTCTGTTTCTGAGCTTCTCTCACAATGAGCCACGGCCAGGTGTGGCCGTGAGGCTCAGTTCCTCCCATAGGGCGTAAATGGGGGTGAGTGTACAAGCAACATCCACCTCACGTAACAAAAGACCCTTGCGGTGCCCCAACTCTTGCTCTGTCCTCCCCAGTGGCCCGAGGTGTGGCATCTGGAGCACCAGGGAAGCCTTGTGTTCAAGGATGGGTTTTTATGAATTACTGGAGCCAGAGCCACCTCCTGCCCATCCTTCTCCGAGAAAGAAATCAGCGAACATGCTTAAAACTTAACCTGTGGATCTTTTGTTACTGCGGCATGTCCTCCTTACCTATCGCACTGCAGTTTAAGAACTTGGAGGGATAGTTTTTGGCTTAAATACAGGGGGAAAAGTTACACTTCATTTGAGAATCTGGCTCAACAGGGTAACAGTTATCCGTACAACTGTTCACACGGAAAGGCTACTACTTATTCACGTTCCATAAGAAGCCCTCTGAGTCAAAAACTGTGTGTCTGTATCAGGAGCAGCCCTGAGGCCCATTTTAACAACACATAATCGGAACCAGAATTATGGCTTCTGTCCATGATGATATAGAAAAAGACAAAATTCTCTAAATAGGATGTCCACAGTATAATGCAAGTTTTAAAAAGCTAGTACGTTAGATTTGTCTTTCCTGTATTAGGTGGTATAGACAATGGGTGCATTTTACAATTCTAAACACTGGATAAAACAATTAGGTAATTCAGTGAACCTTTTATCATAAAACACAAGAATTTATCCTAATAATTTATTTTCATTTTATTAATTATATAACCGATAATTTATAAATCTTAACTTTTGTGTGTGCTAACCTGTCCTCATCACCCCCATCACTGCCGTTTTACCTGAGGGACCCAAGATGCAGCGTGGGCTTCTGAGCTTCCACAGCTGGCAGGGAGTGGAGCCATCGGCTTGACCCTCATGTGCGGATGGCCTGGTTCTGTTCAGATCCCCTCTACTGACACCACCGTGTGAATTTAGTTGGCTTGTATGGTAGCTTGTTGCACGGATGGCCCCCCTGCACAACAGTCCCTCATGGATCTGGGCTTGCCTGTGCCACTTGCTTCGGCCAATGAACATTAGCGAATGACATGCCACTAGATGTGTCAAAAGCTGTTCTGAGTTGAGACGTCAGCTGTCTCGTTCTTGGGGATGCTGCTGCCACATGGAAGCCTAGATGAGGCCACTCAAGGACAAGGCCATGTGGAGCAGCTTTGAGCCTTCCCAGCGGAGGCCCTGAGCCTGCCACTGGCTGACTAGTGCCTTGGGTGAGCACAGGCAGGACCAGCCGGTAAGGTAGCAAGCTGGCCCAGCCCCCATCATGAGCAAGTAAAACAATCATTCCTTTAAGTTTCCGTGTTGTGGGGTGGTGTATTCACAGCGATAGGTAACTGATACAGTTAAGGGCAGTTAATTATATTATCATACAATCTGGCTCGTTTTCCGCGACTTTGGGATATGATCATTTCTTGGTAAAAATTCAGTCTTATTCTTTGTAGCTCTCCCACGTTCCCTCTGAGGACCTTTTCAGCACATTGTGAGTTTTACTATTTGTTTTGTTATTTGATTTGAAATCTTTGAAGACACTGTAAATTTAGTAGCTGCAAGAAAGTTAATACAGGTCTTAAAATTGCTTACTTAATTCATTGAGCTCTACGTTCCTAATACATATACTTTTCTACATGTATATTTTACTTCATAAAAAGAAAGAAAAAAAGCCTCACCTAGGGGATAATCAGAGGAGAAGGATTTAGTATAATAGTATAATAGTCACTGAACCAATGGTTGGCTGCCTTTTAAGGAAGGTGTATGGTTTTAGCCCGAGGATGGTTCATTGATGCATTTGTCAACTCGAGGAAGAAGAAGCAACCAAAGTGGTCCTTGACAGAGCATAAAGAACATGTGACCGTCAAGTCCCCTAACAGTAGCTGTCAACAACGTAAAGGAAATCATGTAGTTAGTAAGAAATAACCCCTCCCCCGCTGCCATGTCATCTTCACACACACATCATAGGACCCGCTTACTGTCTTGAACCCTAAAATATAAGTGGAGCTGTGTGGGAGGTCAAGATTACACGGCAGCATGGCTTTAATTCAATGTCTTTTTTAAAAAAGAAAATTACATGTTACATAACAAATAAAAAGTTTCGTAGGGTGTAGGGTTGGTTTGGGGAACTCAGTTCCCAATAACTCTTCCTTGCAGAGCCCTTCCGGGCCTGTCCACGTGGGGTAACACTGGCACCAAGGGCTGGAAAGTTCGCTTTCTTTTAAACTCAAGGTCAGTGTCTACCATGTTCAAACTCTGTCACAGACATGTCTTAATGACATTTGGGTCTTTTCATAGAGGCTAGTCACAATAACATGTCAATTGGTAAATTCATAAATATGAAAATAAGTGACTAAATGAAGTGTACCTTAATATTTCTTTCTCTTTGATTTGCTTTTTCTTTAATTTTCTCTGTTATTCCCACATTTAATGTATATGGCTAAAGTGAGAACCGACTTCAAAACAGACCATATTATTTTGAGGCAGACTTTCTGCAGAATAATAGAAATTTTAATAGTATGATAAGAAGATTGCAATGCTCTTTTGCGTTTATGGCAAGGAACCTTTAACATGTGTTATTATTATATATAAATAAAATGTTATTATTATCTTTCTCTAGATGAGCAAACAGATTCAGAGAATTAAATGACTTGCCCAGATTCCCACAGCTAGTAAGTGGCAGAAGTGGCATTCAAATCTAGGCTTTCTGGTCTGAAGTCAGTGGCTGTTTTCCTTAAAGCTGTTTTGGTGAGGTGACCGCCATAGTGCACTGCCCAGATCTACCCCTGCTTCCTCCTAGAATTAAACCACTCATTTCCGCAGCTGCTGGGAGTGTTGGCGGCTGACAGCTCTCAACTGAGTCAGCAAGGCTTCTTTGGGACTTGCTCTACCCAAGAGAGGAGCAAGGCCTCCCAAGATTGGCTAGTCCCTAGCCAATCACTAGTTGATGCAAAGGGGAAAAGCCTGTAATTGTCCCCAGTTCTAGACAACTCAAAGAGCCATTCTAGCTCCAGAGCATCCTAAGGATGAGCATATGGCCGATGGCTTTGCTGCAAAGGCATCACACTTCAGCTTCCCTCACTACCCAGTCCAGGGGTCCATCCCGAGAGCACCTGCCCACAAACTGTGCAGAGTTTGCTTCTCGAGAGACCCCACAAATGAGTTTCTTTGTTGAGTTTTCTTTTTAAATGTATTTTATGCCTCCTTGCAACTGTCTTTATTTAGTCAACAAAAATTGAGTGCCCAAGTTATCAGTCAAATATGAAAGTCAGAAACCACTGTTTCAGCAAAAATGGATTTAATGCAAGGTGTTTGGTCCTTCCAAACCACTGGAATGGCAGCCCCCATGACTGATACAGCCAAAAGGATGGCAATCAAATTATGTTGTACACCTTAAATATATACAATTGTTATTTAAAAAAAAAATTTTAAAGAGATGCGGAATCTAGACTTGTCTAATTGATGAGTGCAGATCTCAGCATCTTAGCTGCAGTTCCAAGATCAGAAAGCAGCTGCTGGAATCATTGGTTCTGAAGCCTCTTCAGACCTGCTAGATCCACCTCAGCAAAATAGAAGACTATACCATCTCTGCTTCTTTCCCCATAATTCCAGATTCAAATAGATGTACTCATATAATTCAAGAACTTAAGTCACATCTGAAAACTTACTTGGATTGTGTTCTCAAAAGATTTATCTTTAGCTTTCTGGCTTTTGCAGTACAGGAAGTCACCCCAAAAGCAAGTTGGGACAGATGGAGTATGAGTCTGTCTACCGTATCTATCATACACAGTCCTTCACCAGGCTTACATTTTAGAAGAAATGGAAGACAAATTTGAGTAGAGAACATTGTTGCTTAAACTGTTCTTGGTGAAAGACCCCTTTGAGCATTTAGCATAAGCGATAAACTCGTTATATTACAGAAATGTACACACATATGCAAACACGTGTATATACAAAATTCTTCACAAATATCAGCTGATTCATATGCCCTTTGAACTCCTGAGATCTAAAATTTTAGAGTTTTGGCTTAAGTTCTGGTATAGAGTGGCATACTCTCTTAAATTTTGAGGATTTTATGAGTTTTCAGTTCTAAAAATGTGATATTATACGTACATACATGACATATATATATATGCATACATGTATCAGTACATGTATAATACGTAATATGTATACACAGACATCCCTCGGTACCTGAGGGGAACTGGTCCAGGACTGCCTACGAATACCAAAATCCATGGATGCTCAAGTCCCCTATGAAAAAGTCCTGGTATTTGTGTATAACCTACACACATCTTCCCACGTACTTTAAATCATCTCTAGATTACTTATAATACCTAGTACAATATAAATGCTATGTAAATAGTCGTTATACTGTATTACTTAGGTAATAATGACAGGAAAATGAATCTGTACATACTCAATACAGATGCAGCTGTCGCAGACCTGACTACACAGTACACGTCAGTAACATTTTTTCTTTTCAAATATTGTCCATCTGGGTTGGTTGAGTCTGGGGATGTGGAACTGCAGATATGGAGATCCAACTGTACATCACATGAGTACATATTGAATATTTACACATGTACATAAGCGAAATATATCCTACTAAAGATCTTGCTGGAAAAGAAATGTAGGCTTAAAGTCAGTTGTCTCAATCATTACTCTGCACCTGCATTAGTAAAATGTGAGCATTTCTTACTACTGAGTTTTCCAGAGGCTAGAGAATTACTCCACTTGTTTCTCTACCTCTGTTCCACACTAATAAATACAGGTGGACCATTCAGTACCAACTGAGTAGTGGTGAAATCTTAAGTCATGGATCTCTTAATCTTCATGTCCTTGTCTATAGATTTCTTTCGTAATGCAATCTCTATCTTGTTCAGTGCTAAGATACTGTATTTCTTTCAATTGCTACTAAAATATGAGATTGTACTTATTGGATTATTTTTTTATAGACAAACAATATATGGACCAGAACGAGTCTTGCTTTACATTATGCATCAGCAATATGAAATACTAAACCGAAGGAAAAGGGAACTTCCTTATGCTCTCATTCCAACCAAAAAAAATGAGTGAATGTGCTTCTATTCAGGAACAGATGTAACCTCTTTAACAGTAAAGCTGTCACGGCGCTCAGGACCCTAGTCCCAGGATGCTCACAGCAGCCTCGAGAGGACTGACGCCCCAAAGGACTCGGCATGTTTGTCTTTCATCCCAGATTTGCCAGAGGAAAGGGATGGGTAAGAGACTAAAATAGAATGGCTGTGGCTCCCTGCTCTTGGGCATGGGGTTGTCTGGCAGGGGCTCCCCGGACACCGATTAGCCAACGAAGCATTAATGATTAGAGTGAGCATCGTAGCTCGGGACGTGGGCAACAAGCTGTGTGCAAAGCTAAAGAGTATCAACGCCTACATCTAGGGACTAGATTTACAAAGCCCCGTTTGTTTTATTGTTATTATGGGATAGAGTGCCTGAAGTGAATGCTCAGTCGCTGACCAAGGGCCGGCTGCTGGAATGAGGAACAGTGTGACGTTGATAACAGGGCACGATGTCTAAGTGGGAGGCAGCCCTGGTGGCTTTATAATTTGACGTTTGGCTTCTGCTGTAACCAGCTGGCACGAAGGGCCCCTCTGGTGATTTGAATCAAGAAGGGACTAAAACTCACTGAGGCTTCGCTACAGTTAACCCGAACGTTTTGAACTAGGTTCCTGGCAAGAGAACTGTGTACTTTAGATTTATTTTTTAATGGTGGTGGTGTGTTGGCTGAGTTGACATCCTTTATGACTTGGAATTTATTTGTGAGGTAGTACCTGGATTTAAGAAGATGGAAGGAACTTTCTATCTCATTTGAGAACGATTGGCATCTATGAGAAATGTCTCTTTAATAAGAAAATAGCTGTTGGCAAGTAACAGACATTGTCGAATTTTGATTAAAGGGTTAAGTGATGGTTCTTCCTCAGTTTCCACCTTGATCTACTTAGATCGGATTTGTTACTTGAGTCATTTTTATATAATGTTGAAAAAGAAAAAAAATGTCCTTTGTCTTTGAAATAATTTCTGCTTTTTCTTTAGTTTTTCTATTGATGCGTAATGCCTAACGAAAATATTTATAGCTCAATTGTTTTTATGTACTAGTCACACCTTTATAACCATCATCCAGATCAAGATGTATGCTGTTAGTGGAAGCTTTCCTGTACCCCGCTAGCCACCACTTTCCCCCACACCCCCAAAGAGAACAGATATGTTGACTTCCATGTCACCGACTGTTTTTGCCTGTTTGGGACGTTTACATAAATGAAGTCATAGAGTATTTTTATTGTGTCTGGCTTCTTCCACTTAGTGCTGTGTCTGTGATTCTATCAACGTTGCTGCTCATTACCACGCAGTATTTCGTTGTGTCAATATTCTAAAATTATATATGTTCCTCTATTCATGGATATTTGTGTTGTTTATAGTTTTTCACTATATCAAATAATGATATTATTAATTTTTTGTACGTAAACTTTCAGCACACATATGTACACATTTTCAGCATCTAGTATTTGCTGTGACATAAGGTATTTGTGTGTTTTGCTCTAGGAGTTACTGTCAGCTTTCCAAAGAGATCATGCTAGTTTATACTCACCGACAGTACTTGCCCCCAGCATTTCTGGTAGGTGTATTAGGCTATCATTGTGTGTGTGTGTTTTATTTAATCCTTTTTTAAGACTATAATTTGTTTAGAGCACTTTTAGGCTCACAGCAAACAAAAGAAGGTGCAGAGACTTGCCACGAACCCTGCCCCCACAGCCTCCCCGTCGCCAGCATCTCCCTCCAGAGTGGCACATTGATTACTAGTGAAGACCTGTGTTGACGCATCGTAATCACTCAAAGGCCACAGTTTACATTAAGGTTCACTCTTGGTGTCATACACCCTGTGGGTCTGCAAAAGTGTATGGTGACATGTATCCATCCTTATAACATGAAACAGCGTATTTTCACTACCCTAGAAATCCTTAGTGCTTTGCCTGTTTATCCCTCTTGCCAACCTCTGCTAGCCAATGATCTTTTTGCTGTTTCCACAATTTTGCCTGAGCCAAAATGTCATATAGTTGAAATCATACAGTATGTAACTATTTCAGATTGGCTTATTTCACTTCCTGATACACATTTAAGGTTCTTCCCTGTCTTTTCATGGTTTGATAGCACATTTCTTGTTAGCACTGAATAATATTTCATTGTCTAGAAGCATCAGAGTTATTAATCCATTCACCTACTGAAGGACGTATTGACAATTCTGGGTAACGCTGCTTTAAACACCTGTGCACAGGTTTCTGTGTGAACGTAAGTTCTCAACTCCTTTGGGTAATTTCCAAAGAGCGTGATTGCTGGATCATATGATAAGAGTGTGTTAGTTTTTTAAGAAACCACCAAACTGCCTTCCAAAGTGGCTCTACTGTTTTGCATTCCCACCAGCAATGAATGAGCATTCTAGTTGCTCCCCATCCTCGCTGGCATTTTGTGTCATCAGGGTTCCAGATTTTGGGCTTTCTAATTGGTGTGCAGTTTTAAAACTGTTGTTTTAATTTGCATTTCTCCTATAACATACGATATGGAGCATCTTTTCATATGCTTACTTCTGTCTGTATATCTTCTTTGGAGAAATGTCTGTTTAGATCTATTGTCCACTTTTAATCAATGGTTCATTTTCTTACTGTTGGGTTTTAAGAATTCTTTGTATATTTTGGATAGCAGTTCTTAATCAGATGTGTCTTTTGAAAATATTCTCTCCTAGTCTGTGGCTGCTATTCTTATTCTCTTGATAGTTGTCTTTCACAGAAGTTTAACTTTAATGTAGTCCAGCTTATCAGTTATTTCTCTCATGGATTATGCCTTTGGTGTTGTATCTAGAAAGTCATCACCATACCCAAAGTCATCTGAGTTTTCTTCTGTTATCTTCTAGGAGTTTTATGGTTTTGTGTTTTACATTTAGGTCTCAAAAACAGTTTAATTTTTGTGAAGGGTGTAGAGTCAGTGTCTAGTTTCATTTTTGGATGAATGTAGATTCAGCATCCATCAACACGTGGATGTCCAGTTGTTCCAGCAACATTTGTTGAAAAGACTATCTTAGTTGCATTGTATTGCTTTTACTCTTTGTCAAAAATCAGTTGCCTATATTTATGTGGTTCTCTTTCTGGGCTTACTATTCTGCTTTATTGATCTTGTCTATTATTTTTATTTTTTATTTTTTTGCCAATATCACATTGTCTTGATTACTGTAGCTTTATAGTGAGTCTTGAAGTCAAGTAGTGTGAGTCTCCTGACTTCATTCTTCAGTATTATGTTAGCTATTCTGGGTCTTTTGCCTCTCCATCTAAACGTTAGACTCAGGTTGTCAATATTCACAAAGTAATTGTGCCGAGATTTTGATTGGGATTGCACTGAATCTATAGATCAAGCTGGGAAGAACTGATATCTTGACAATACTGAGTCTTCCTATCCATGAACATAGACTATCTCCCCATTTATTTAGTTCTTATTTGATTTCATTCATCAGAAATTTATAGTTTTCCTCATGTAGATCTTGTACATATTTGTCACATTGTGGTTTTAATTTGTATATACTTGATGGCTAACTGTGTTGATTACTTTTACATGTGTTTATCAGCCATTTGGATATCCTTTTTGTGACATGCCCATTCAAATCTTTTTTCTATTGAGTCATCTATCTTTTTTTCCCTAAGGTTTTCTATATATTCTGTTTATTTTCCCTGTATAATATATATGTGTTTACTATAATAGACACATATGTATGTATGATGTATGTGTGTGTGTGTGTGTGTGTGTGTATAATCAGATGTTTTCTTCTATCTGCCTTTTAACCAATCTTCCTGGAATATTTTGTTAAACAGGAGGTCTTAATTTCAATGAGGTCCAAATTGTTAGTGTTATCTTTGGCTAGTGCTTTTTATTTCTTTAAAAAACTTTACTCTTGTAGTCTAAAGATATTCATGTATGTCACCTACAACCTTTATTGTTTCATAGCTCACATTTAGATCTGCACTCCACCTATAATCAATTTGGTATACTGAAGATGTAAGGATTAAGATTCATTAACCTTACTTTTTGCTGCACTGCAGTTCATTATCACTGTTACCATAAGTTGATATGTATATGACTGTGTATATGACTCTGTTTCTGGACCATTTATGGTATACCATTAGTCAATTTTTCTATTCTTGTGTCAATATCATGTGGTCTTAATTACGGGGATTTTTAAATAAGTCTTGATATCTTGTGATGTAAATGCTCTGACTTTGTTCTTGTTCACGATTGCCTTGTCTTGATCTTTTTGCATTTCCACATGAATTTTAAAATAAATTTATTAATGTCTATAAAAATAATGCTGTGACTTTAATTGGGATTACACTAAATCCACACATATTCTAGGGAAGAATTGATATGTTTACAATCTTTAGTAAATTCCTCTATAACTGTTCTTCAATTTTTCTCAGTAATATTTCGTAATTTTATGTACAAAGATTTGGCACAATTTTTATTAGATATATATCTAGGAATTTGGTGTGCTTGATGCTAAAATTAATGCTTTGTTTCACATGTTTTTATTTTCTAATTGTTTTTATCTAACATTTATCAATAAGTAAATGTATTTATTGATTCTCAGATATTCCAGATGCTTTTGGATTTTTTGAGTGCACAATCTTGTCATTTGCAAACAATGTCCACTGATTTATTCCTTTCCAACCTTATAATTTGCATTTCTTTTTATAATATTATTGCACAGGCTAGGGCATCTAGTAAAAAGTTGAAAAGAAGTGATGATATCAGACTTTTAAAAATCTTGTTCCTGGTCTTGATAGGAAGTTTTTGATATATCTTTATTAAACATAATGTTTGCTATAGATTTTTGAGATATTCTTAATCAGATTAAGATTCTCCTCTATTCCTGTTTGGTAAAAGTGTCTATCATGAAATAATATTAAATTTTATCAAAAGCTTTTCATGCATCTGTTACCATTTTCCCTTTTATTCTGTCAATGTGGTGAAATTAATGGTTTTCTGAATGTTAAGCTTCCCTTATAGACCTAAAATAAACCCTACTTAATGTTTTTGTATCTGTTTTATGATTTGAATTGCTCATATTTTATTCAGAAATTTTAAGCTATGTTTCTGAAAGAAATTGTCTGTGGTTTTTCCTTTTTCATAATCTCCTTTTTAAATTTTAGAGTAAAAGCTATGCTGATCCCATAAGGTGGGCCAGGGTTGTTTCTTGTTGTGTGAAATTATTATTTCTTACTAAATGTGTGGAAGAATTCAATAGCAGTCATTGAGGCCAGCCACTTTTTTTAAGTGAAAGTTTTAATAACATAGGCAGTTGTTTTAATAGACAGTGGGATAATCTGAACTTCTATTTTTTCTTTCAGCTTTAATATTTTGTCATTATTTTCCCCCTGGGGAATGTTCCATTTCATTCAAATAAAGAAGAAATAACTAGGACCATGTTTCATTATATAAAGCAAATTTTCTTTTACAAATTTCATCAATTATGTTAAATATATTAAATATTATATAATATTAATAGTATAGTTTACCAGTAGGTGAACCTATTTATGTTACTTTGATCAAATGTCTATTTCCTCATGAGATATTAGATTAATTAAAATAAGATGTTTTTAATGAATATTATTGGTAACACATGTCTTCCACCTACCAAAACTACAAAATCTACACAGTTCTAACAAGGCCCTGTATTTCTGTTTGCTCTTAGACAATATTAAGAGTTCCTCTCAGTTTCTTTGATCATATTTCTTTTTGAGGTTAAACTTCTTGCTACCATTAAAGGCTTCTAACAGTTGAAAGTTGAATTGTTTATAAAATTCATGGCTTTATTGTCTCTCAATACATCATAAAATGTACTTATACTATATCTTTTGCCTATACCCTAGCCACCGTCTAGAATTTCAGATAGTTTTTAATGCATGTGCATTTTTTTCCTCAAACATTTAGATTAAAGAAAAAACACAAAGTTTATAAATGTGGTCCAGTTTTTTTTCAAGAGAGTTAATACATATTCCAGTCCCTCCAGAAATATCCCCCTAGGTTGTAAAATTCCCTCCGCACTATTTACCTTTCTTTCCTTAGAAATGGGTTCAGAGTAGAGCAAACCACAGGTGAACTCACAGGGTTTCAGTAGGGATGGTGACATGAGGTGAGGAATAGTCAGGCAAAACGTTCAGGATCTAGGTCAAGCATATTAGTGAGAGCCCCACCAATTTAAATTTAGGGTAACTTGCATGAAGGCCAGAGGCAAGGACTACACAGGCTGCCTTTATGAGGAGTTTGGTTACACAAGCCCTGGGTCAGCTCCCATCCTTTGTGGCTCTCCAGGCAGGCCATCTCACCTATTTAGCGTGGCCGGGCGGACCAAGGAAAGCACTGACAACTGGGTACTTTTCATTGCTAATCTTGGCCTTGACTCACTCTGTGACCTCTCTCGGTGTGTTTCTTCAGCTGGAAAGTGAAGATAATAATAATGACCTATTTAACAAGGGGTGTTGTGTGGATTAACAGTTAATAACATGTTTCACAAGACAAGGCAGCATTGAGCTTGCAAATACTAATAGAAAGTTTCTCCATGCTACAAAGTAAATTAGTGCTTCTCTTGAAGAAAACCCAATATTCCAGAACATGAACATACAAAGCAGTTGAAATAAGGTGAATTTTTACTTGACAGAAGTAACTTCATTTTCTAAAAGAATACTCCACAATTTTCCTTTTGATAGTTGGTTCACCTTTGTGCATTTAAAAGTTTTTATAAAATTCATCCATATCTCTTCTATTATTTGAGCGCTTAGTACTCTGAATCCTTTTTTTCGGTATGCTTAGATATTATTTTTCCCCCAAATTGAACTAAGAATAAATATTATAAATATCAATAAATGTCACCTATACACAATCATAAGGCATCTGTAAAGTCAACTTGACTTATGTAGGCCTTGTTGGAACTTCGGTTGCTTAATCATGAAGAATTCTTGTATTACTTGTAGAAATTGTGTTAAACTTAATGATTTTGAATTTGTACATAGCTTTCTAGGACTCAGTCACGTATCATTGCCATCAGGTAATTTACTTTAGCATTGAGTCACCTGTGTGCTCGTGAAATTATATATGCCCACCAAATTAGTTCTACATATAATATGAACAAAAGTCACAGATGCCAATGTAAAAAAAACTATGAGTTACTTTATTAAAAGAAAATCAAAATATAGTGATACTTTTTAACCACTGAAGATCAAAAGATAGTGATACTTTTTAAACACTGAATTCTGGAACCATTGTTTACATTACCAAGGCAAGATCAAATATAAAGACCAAAACTAATGCTAGTAAAGGAATCCACAGATAGCAAAATTGAGTCTCAGGTTTTGTAAGTATTGTTAAAATAATTAGAAAAACATTTTTCTTACATGTTTTCTTAATGGGAATTTGAGAGGATTTATATGAAATACACATTATTTGATCTTAGCAAATACACTACTTCTAAACTCTTTAGTTTACTTGACCTTTATAAGTTTCTTCAGAGATATGAAGAGTATATATAATCCTTTCTTTCTATCAGAGGAGAGATTCTAACAGTTTGTTTTAGTTATTTATCTTTTCATTTTTCCAAAAGAAAATTTATGAAGCCTTACCCAGTCACACAGCTACTTAAAAATGATACTAAATTGTAATTTCTACTAAAATTATCTGTGAAATATCAGTCAAGTCCTCCTCATAATGCCATTTTGCTTCCTTTTTTTTTTACTCTCTAGATTTAGATTTTCTTTGCTTATTCTTCAACACTTTTGTTCTCCTGACTTCTTTCTAATACCTAATGTGTGTGTGTGTGTGTGTGTGTGTGTGTGTAGAAAGGTGAGGGTGGGGAGAGAGGGAGAGGTGCCTTACATTGAGATGGTAAGGACTTGTTAATTTTTGTTATTGGTTCATAAAAATGTCCCACCTAGAATTAGATACTGATTTTCTAAAAACAACAGAAATTAAGATAAACCACAAAATTTTGGGAGCTCAGCAGTCCTCTCGCCATGTGCAGTGACTCACCTTTGCAGAGTCTCAGGATCAGGTCTTTGCAGGAGAGGTTCTACCAGAGCCTGTACCTACCAGAGATGTAATTGCAAAATTAATTTCTGCCGTGAGGTAATTCTCAAACTTTGAGTAAAAGTAATATTCCACTCCCGTTAGACATTAAACACAATAGAATACTCTGTCTTATTCACAGCTGCTCTCCTCCACTGCCTAGAAGAGTCCAGTATTTTCAGCATTATTTTGGAAAGAGTCTGTACAAAATCAAGTAGTCAGGACGATTAGCAGAGTCTTCCTCAAGGAACACCACACAGACCTTGGGCACATGTGGTTGGGGACCATATTCATCCTGCAATTCAAAGGACAGTTCCTGACAGAAAAGAATATCTAGGCTACAATGTTGATAGTGTCAAAGTCGATAGTTGAGAAACTCTGGTCTAGAGTGAAGGAGATACCAGTACCTCTAGTAAATGTCCTTTTATAAGCAAAACATATTTCTAGATAACCTGATTGTCTTGTTTTTTTTTTTGTTTTGTTTTGTTTTGTTTTGTTTTTGCATTAGTTTCTAACATAGCTACAATTGTTTGACAGGCATTAGAGAGGGTTTAAGTTATGAGGTCATAAGTAGCCAAATATCATATTTTGTTATCTTTAATCGACGATCATTTTTATGCTCTGGTTTGATGGTTGGTGTCATGGAGACACTATGGAATTCGGTAGCATGTAACCAGCACAGTGTCATGTCTGAAGATTCACATATCATAATGTCCCACGCTTACCAGCAGTGCAGCATTGAGAACATAATCTCTACACCTTAATGGCACCTGTAAAGTGGAGGGACTTAACACCTCACTTACGCAATTTCCGGGTGTTAGAGATACTAGAAGCAAATAGCAAAGCACATTGACACACAGTAGCACCTAAAGTATCTTAGCCGTTACTGTCATTTACTATATGAATTCCCTTTTTCTGTTATTAGTATTTTACATGCAGTTTATCCAGATTGCAGCAGATGTTGATAATGTTTTATTAGGATACACCAATAAATCTTAGAAAAAACCGATAGGAATATATCTGAGATATAATGATCCATACGATATGAAAAAAACAACAACAACCCTCAGTTATGCATGGGGATGAACATCACATTATACTCCATGAGAAAATCACATAAAATGAGAAATCGTCATGTTTTCCGTTATTTTGTCTACCTTGTATGAGTGTCACACATGCCCACTCTATCATTTACTGTTCCAAGGGCCATGTGTCTGCACTTCACACAGTTTGAGCGCTAGATGGCACTCTTGTATCCTTGATTAAATGAGCCCAATGAACACTTTTCATCGTTTTCAGACAAATTAGGGCTAATGTTAAGCCTTTAATCAACTGGATTTTGTAGAAACATCTGAGTCACTCTAGCACTGATCCTGTGATATACTCACATAGGTGGGATACGGGTATCAGGTACTCAGGGCACACAGAGACTCTGCAGCTACTGTGAAATTTACCAATACAGTCCTCAATCTCTTTCCATGTTTAAAGGCTGCCTTAAATCAGTTTTGTTTGACTGTACCTCTGAAAACTTAGCTAAAACACCTATCTGGAAAAATCTTCTTTCTTCAAGTAAGTTTCAAGAGAAATTAACTCTATTGTGGTTATTTTTCCCTGATAGCCTAATACCTTAAAATTTATATATTCTAAGACAAAGCAGCCACACACACACACACAAACATGAAGTAAAGAACACTTATATTAAAGAATAAAATAAACGCATTTATTAAAATTATTTCTGAGGACCATGCAAACTTGTTTTTAAATATATATGTTCATTAAGTGCTCACAACTCCCATTTTACAGATGAAGAAACAGACTTAGACTAAAGAATTTGTCCAGTGCCACCCAGCTTCTAAGTAGCACATACCCTGATCTGAGCCCAGACCTGACTGGAGAGCCGAGATGCTTAACCACTGCATGAAACAGATGCCACTGTGTTTACCTTGCGCTGGGCCAGATACCATGGCACAGCTTTCCTATCTAGCCAGTAACACTCACTACTAAAATATTGATTTTGGGATACACAGAGATTATTTGAGTATTGATATGATCATGCCAACTGTAAAGTAATGTTTTTGAAACAACTGGAGATGATATTAAGGAATTATTGTTCATTTTTTAAAATTAAATTTATTGGGGTCACATCCTTTAATAAAATTATATAGGTTTCAAGTGTACAGTTCAATGACACAACATCTGTACATTGCGTGTGTGTTCACCACCCAAAGTCAAATCTCCTTTCATCACCATGTATTTGACCCCCTTTACCTTTATCTAATTATTGTTAATTTTCAGAGATAATGTTGGTGTTGCGGTTATATTAAGATATATTTATTATTTAGAGCAACGTTGTGAAGTATTTCTAATAGGTAAAATCGTGAGTTTTTTTTTATTTATTTTAAAGTGCTCCAGAAAAATGGAATGGGATGATAGATTAAATAAAATTAGTAAAATATTGATAATGATTGATATAACATAATAGCTACATGAGAGTTTATTGTGTTATTTTTCTAATTTTGTTAATATTTGATAAGTTTCAAGATAAAAGTTTACAAGGGAATAATTATCAGTTCAAGGTAAAAAATAAATCTCAAGATGCACTGTTAGAAAAAGATATGGTCAGCTTTAAGGAGTGTGTATCACAGAACTTTGCTTTCTACAGTGATCTCATCCCATAGAAGTATGCTATTGACTTTATTAGATTAAACAGTTATTACCTTAGGAAATAGAGAGGGGTATATCATTGATTTCAGAGCAGGTACATTTTGGTGAGATCCGGGGGTATAAAGGAGGAAGTTGATCAGGGCATCTGTTGAGAGAAGGCGTCCGGGCGCAACATCAGGCAGAGGCACAATGAGTGCGTCAGTCTCTGCGGAGAGCCGAACGGGCAAAACTAAGTGTGGAAAGTGGAAAATGTAGCAATAAATGTTTATTTCACTATGATTTTGTTCATGACATATGTCTGGTGAATTTGGGTACAGTGAAAGAAGACAACTATGTCTTCAGTTATTGATTAATAACTTAAAGACTGTATAAAAATAGCCCCGTAACATGTTATGGTAATGAATTACTAGGCAGGTAAACTTAAAGGAGCTTTTTAAGGAAGATAAACTTAAAGGAGCTTTTTAAGGAAATGGAGAAGAATGAGGTACTTAAAGGTAATATCTATTGGTGAGAACTGGACACACAATAGTGAATCTTGTTTGCATCATAATAAATGACATTTGTCCTGTGACTTCAGAAAGTCACAAAGTGTATTACTCTCATTTACAAGCATCAATGCCTTACACAGTTTCAGGGGTATGGAAGCTCAATAAATATGTATTGAATGAATGAATGAATGAATGAATATATGAATTAGGATATAAGTAAAACATATGCATTTGTGCCACAAATGCTAACTAGTCATTCTAGAGAACACAAGAATAACTTGGATTTTATATTTAGTAAAATATTATTTTTAAATGAGTCATGAGAGAAATTAGTTCTTAGAATTTTTTGTTAACTCAGAAAAGAGGGTAAGTGGAACCTTCTGTTTTCCTTGAATATGAGGTTCTCTTTCAGATAAATTTATTTTTATATTCTCTTGAATATATTTTTAAGTTAATCTATAGGGAAACTTTTCTGTTTTAGAAGAAAAATTTTCTGAGGCAAGAAAAAAAATTCAGGCTATTTTTTTTTTTTTCTCATTTCGAAACCTTTTTCTGACAGTCTAAACAGAAGAAAATCAATGAATGAATCCTCATTCCAGTCACAAGACATAAGTGTCTTAAGCTGTTTGGAGACATTAAACGGTAGAGCCCCTATTAATTATAAACAACATTTGTTTCTCTAGTAATAAGTGAGTTACAAAAGCATTATTGTGTCATTTTTAATGAGCAAGAAAAAGCACTACTTAGTTAAATCCATACAGTTCCTCCAGAAGTCTTTCCCCGCCCCCAAGTAATTAACATGGCAATAAGAACCAAACAAATTAGCCATGTTAGAAAAATTTTAAAGGTAGAATATAATTTTGAGAAAGTAAGCGTACTCTAAGAGAGTTTGTACAGTGTGACATGTTTTATTTTCACTTCATAATTTGCAAATTACTTTAAGAACTTTTTAAAAAAGTTGGAATATATCGAACTGTTTAAAGTTACTTTTTATCTCATACAGCGGATGTCATAAAAGTTGTATATATTTTTTATTTTTTTATGTTTGAGTAATTAAGTGCTAAGTAATATATCTAATCAAAGAACATACATCTGTGGTTCCGAGATCGAAAATTTAATTCATTTTATAGAAGGCAATAGAAAATAAATATCCAAGTCCATTTTATTATAGATAAATACTTGGATTAATTTTTTTTTGTTTTTATTTGTAACTCAGAAGGATATTTAGAAGGTTCAAAAGAAACAGGCTTTGACTCTATTGCACAGGATACCCTCTTGTAATTTTTACAAATAATAGTTAAATTATAATTTAAATATGAATACATGGATGCTGAGAAATATGCCATAACCGCAGCCTGATTTCCTCATTTGTGAAATAGACATAATACATCCTAAGGGTCTTATGGTGATTAATGAATGAATATCAATAACATGTATGGAACATGGTTGAATAGGAAACACTCACTCCGACTGTGTTTTTCCTTTACTATTACGGAACACTTTCCCCCTGGTCACAGCATGTGGGGGTGCTTCATCCCCACAGAGCAGTTCTCTGTGACACAAGCTGGGTGTCCTATAATTCAGTTCATTCTGACACCCTCCACCTGGAGTTACCACCAGATCTGACAAACTGTGTGCTCTGTCCCAGAGGATGACCCCTCCCTGTTGGAAATGCCAGTTGCAAGTCCCACGGTGTCACCCGTACTTCTGACCTAATGGCTGTAAATCAGAGTTCCTGTGACTCCCTCCTAGGGTTCAGTAATTTGCTAGAATGGCTCACAGAAACATTAAACGACTAGATTACTGGTTTATTATAAAAGGATATAATTCAGAAACAGCCAGATGGAAGAGATAAATGGACAAGGTCAGGTGAAAGGGCACAGAGCTTCCAGCTCTCTGGGCTTGCTGGTCTCCCCCATCTCTACACGGTCAGCAACCCTGAAATTCTCCCTGCTCGTACTTTTGGGATATTTATAGAGGTGTCATCATGTAGGCACACTCCATCGTTAACTCCATTTCCAGCCCTTCTCCCACTGGGAGGTGGGGTTAAAAATTCCAGGCTTCTAATCCTGGCTGGGTCTTTCTGGTGACCAAACCCAATCCAGGAGCCCACCCAGAGTCGCCTCATTAGAACAAGACTCTCCCTTCACACAGAAAATCCAAAGAGACTTAGGAGCTTGGTATTGGGAACCAGGGTCAAAGACCAAATGTTAGAACAAAAGATGATCTTAGCTCCTGTCGCTCAGGAAATTACTAGAGTTTTGGAGCCTGTGCCAGGAACCAGGGGCAGAGATGAGAATATGTATTTTCTATCATTTCACAAGGATCTACACATAGTAGATGCTATACAAGTGTCATTTGAGCAAATATACATAAACACAGGATTTTAAGTGGTTATTGAAATTGCAGGGTAAGGTTAAACATTTTATATTTGTAACTGCTTATTTTTACAAATCAGTGTTCTCATATATTTCTAATAATTAAATACTTTTGAATATATATGGGTTTTTTAGATGATAGTCCTGTAAAATCAGGTTGAATACAAGGGCAAAAGTGTAATTATTTTGCATCTGGACTAAGTAAACATGCCATTGTGTGTGTGTGTGTGTGTGTGTGTAACACTGACATTACATTGTCTAAAAAAGATGGGCTTCATAAAATTTCTTATACTGGTAAACGTCAAATAACACATCTCTAACTTTTCATTCATTAGATTATCAACATTCTCAAATGTCAAGTGTGCTGTACACAAACATACACAAATTGAGGATCAATACGCGTAATCCTCACACTCAGAACTTCCTCTTGTCAAGGTTTTTGACCTTGAATTGTACAACATAGAGCTTTGAATTTTTCAAGTATGGAACAAAACTTTTGATAGCGTAGAGCTATAATTTTAGTATTAAAAAGTCCAATCTGATTATCTTGGTTCAAGTGGTATTTTGAGTTTAGTTTTGTGATTCTTTTACTCTATTTATACTTAAATTTTAAAAATAACAGTATGTGCTTGAACATCCAGAAGTACATTATTATCTGTGCCTCTTTAAAGAAGTTGTAGTGCTTTTTTCCCCTCAGAATCTGACCTGTCAGTCACTCAACACACCTTTTTTCTCTGTTCTTCTGTGCCAAAATCTACTACTTCTGGGTTTGGCTGTCCATTCGCCTTCACCAGCTGAAATCCCACACTGAATAAACCATCAATATTTATTTTATAGCCTCCTACTTTTCTATCAGAAATGTAGACCATGAACTGCAGGAGAGAAATCTCAAGAGTACTCATTGAATATCAAGAACCCAAGCCTATATAACATGTACTTTTCTCAATGGCACACTGACTTGGCCTTATACTCCTTAGAGTTTCCAGATTCAGGACTTCTGAACCTCTTTGTCTACTTGGACATCCAAGAAGTGCTGACCTGCGTGTGACGCACACGTCGGCAACACTTTAGCTACCATGCGAGTTCTGAGTGGGCCACACAGGAGCACGTCAGCCACAAGCCTGTATCTCACATAGCCCAGTTCATGTTACTTTTGTTCTCCGAAGCTTGTTATCCACCTGAAGCCAAAGTATGCGGACAAGCCTACTTTAACGGGCTTCGGTCGTTGATTTGGGGTTAGTTTTTCTTGCTTTGTCATTTCTAAAAGGTGCATGTTGAAACACCATGAAATTGAATGAATGTTCTGCTCAGTTTTGGTTGAAAAGAGGCGGTTTACTTAAGGCAAGTGAGCGCTACTAGATCATAGTTAGAAGAATGTAAAAGTACATTAACAGCAGACTTGCCTGGGAGGCAAAACCTCAGCTTTTCTGTGTGTGTTATGTGTGTGTGTGCGTGTGCGCGCGCGTCTAAATCTTTGTTTTGTTTTTGCCAGGTTAAAAGTAATTAACTGTTAAGTTGCTACTGATTCAAACCATAATTTGATTAAGATATCTACCTTTAACCTTCAGGTTGTTATTTCAAATTATCTTAAGGACCTTATAGATATATTCTTGTTAAGGATAATGAGGATATTGAATGTAGTGATGGTTTCATAAAGAATTTATATCCCTAAATTGAATTAATAAACATGAGTTTGTCCTTAGCAGTTGGGTAAATAACATAGAGTCTGGAGATATATCTTCTGGTACTTATTTAATGTTTAATATATGCCAACATAAAAATCACATTTTCTGTTATATTTTATTTATGTTATCATCTATTCCTTAGAAAATCCTCTATTTTTTAAATCATCTATATATTTATGTGCAATATACAGTATATTTTAAAAATACAAATTTATATTTTCTTTATAAAGGATAAGTAACTTGCCTAAAGTTGTGCGAATGACATAACTTTCTCCCTCCCACTCTGGTGACAAAGTAGAACAGGCACCCAGGACTAGGGGAACGTGGTCCCTAATCCCAGCCTTGCTGCGGAGCGGTCGTTGACCTAGAACTTCATACCTCAGGCTGATCGTCACCGTTGTACCTGTGTTCAGGTTCATCCTCTGACCAAACTGCCCTTCACCTATGTCATCGCACATGACAATTTTACTTATCTCTGGTCTTTCAGACCGGCTGCTCCTCTGATGCTTTTTCCACCAACTGAGCCGAACTTGTTTCTCCCTTTTACAAATTGATAGAATCATAGTACGTTACTATTAGAAACATCTGACAAAATACCACGGACACCTTCCCAGTCGAAACAGCCATCCATCCAAGCACTTCCATAGCAGCTCATTGGCCTAGTGTTGACAAAGAATTCAGCTTATCAGGAGAAATTCCATTCTAATGTCTAGAAAGCTCAACTGTTGGGAACTTCATACTAAGTCACCCGAATTCTGTAGCAGAGCTGAAAGGAAAGTCAGTGCACTGCAGAAGTGGAAACAGGCAAATATTCAGGCCAAGTATATGTTTCTTTACATTAACCGACCCACTTTGCTCTCCCCGGAGACTGTCTGCCCCTAAGACCTCAAGTATTCCCCTCTCCAAGGGCGCAGGGTACATTTGGCTGGTCGCCAGAAAGGGTCTTTGCTCTATAAGGAGGCGTTTCCTCTCCTTCAGAATGGGAGGGAGCAGTGAGGGAAGCAAGGCACCTACTGGGCACACACGCACGCACACACGCACGCACGCACACACACGCACACTCACCCTTAGATCTGCATCCCTGCTTGACTTTGCTTAGCCAGCCCAAGTTGTGAGGAGGGGTGTGGAAAGTAACATATCCATTCTGCTTTTATAAAATGGATGTTTAGAAAATCATTTCATGAGAAATAAGAAAAAAAAGATGGAAAATAAATCACAGTATCTTTTATTAGATAAATCAAGTTCACCAAGTCTCCCATGTTGTAGAATAGCTTATGTTTTATTGTCAGAATCCAACAGAAATACCGGTCAACCCAAATTGCTACTTTTCCACAGTTCTTGACCAAGCAGATGAAAACAGTGGGATAAAATAAAAAGCCTTTCCGTGAAGAGATGAAAAGGAAATATGTTTTTTATATATGTATGTATATAATATACATATATATATAATATATCTCCACGTACCAGCCATTGTGAAAAATTCTCTTTCATATCTAATTAATGCTATTTTTTTTGGTATAATCAAATGTTCTGCCCTATTAAAATCTCCAAAATATATTTTAAAACTCTTGACCAAGGGATTTCTATTTGTCTAATTTTAGTCATTTTAATTAGGTTTTATTTTCCCAAACCTTTACAGAAATGCTCCTGGCTCTGCCTATTTGTGCTGGTAAATTTGGAGATACTTTTCCAAAAGAAAATCTGTCTTTGATTTTTATGAGTAAGCATTTTCTCAGGACTTTTAAAAGGGACTCCAGAAATACAGCAAAATTACTTTGCAAGGAAAAATGAATACATTGGCAAGTTAAATCATTACATAAACTTGTAATACTGAGAAAAAAGACATTGTATCTTACTACTCATTTTCTTATTATCTATTAGAAAGATTTGCCTCTGTGATGTAAAAGCAAACAGAGGAACGTATGCCTAAGAATTGTAGAGATCAGTAAAATTAATCTTCGAGGATACTTACTATTAAATTTATTGGAGTGACATTGGTTAATAAAATTATACAGATTTCAAGTGTACAATTTAATAATACATCATCTATATATTGCATTGTGTGTTCATCACCCAAAGTCTTGTTTTAAAATTAATATAGGTTGAAAAACAATTCATAGTTATCTAGCAAAATAAGAAAAAGCTCATACCTTATAGCCCAGAATTTATATTTCTAGAAAAACCCTTAGATGTGTGCACAAAAAGATACATACAAAAATGTTTATTGTAGCATTACTGGTAAAAACAACAAATGAATGTTTACAAACTTAAGTGATCAGCCATAGGGGATTGGTAAGATATTTTATCTTTATAAGATGGGATATAGCATACCAGTTAAAATAAATTAGCAAAAATTAATGTATTAAAAATTAATCTCAAAGCACAATAATAAGAGGATTATAAAACAATAGTATGATACAAAAATGTATGGTACCATTAATATAACAAAACACAAAAATGCTGCATGCTCATCAACAATGCACATACATGTATATACAAATGTGTTAGATCGCAGGTGTACATACTCAGTTCATAATACTCGGGGAGAGACAGTAACTAGATATGGGGATAGTGACTTCAAATTTATCTCTAATATAGGTTAGTGATTGTATGAAAACAGATAAAACTGGTATGACCAAATTAAAACAATTTAAAAATCCTATTGTTGGGTAAATGATTATGCATAATATTTTCTATGAATTTTTTTTTTCGTTTTAGAATTTCTCAACAATAACCACAAGAAAACTCAGGGAATGAATTTAGCAAAATGTTCATTATTTAAGTAAAGATAATAATCCCCTTTATTGATTATTTGGTGTATTGAACATTAGGCAGTCTTTACGCAGCGAGATTTGAAGCTATTTTCCTAGCCTGGGTGTTTTCGACATCACAGGACTTTCAAGCCACTTTACCCCAGACTTCTAGGTCTGAATCCATTTATAAGGGTTTAGTGAGGAAGCCAGAGGTAGATCCCAAGAGTACTTGAAATATCGGGTCAAATAAGGTAATATCATGCGCCTTCTCTTGTGAGCCAAGTTCTTTGGCTAACTGAATATGTTTCTGGCTGAAATTACTCAGAGTTGCTATCTGTTGCTTGCAACCATAGAGTCTGATCTACAGAACATTCAAAGTCAATGAGCTGCCCCCTCCCCCAGCAAAGTACAAAAATAAAAGCCTATTTAAGAACATTTTAAACAAAATTATAGAGAAAAGTGAAAAATTCACTTTGAAACAGAATCTTGGATACATATTCTGTCTCTATTTAAACTAATAAGCCTTATAGTGGTGTCAATTTTTTTTTTTAATTCAGTGCATGAAAATGAGCTCACTGATCTCCAAGAATGCAACTACATTTAAAATTTTTTCCCATTTCTTCTTTTAAATAGCCTGCAATTTTTTTTCCATATTGATGATACGAGAGCTGTGAAGGGAAAAGCATTGTACCACTTTCTGTGTCACTTGATGTCATTGCTACAGTTGGAAACTCACTGAATCAGTGTGGCTAATGCTATCTTAAACAATGAAAATCAGAAAAACACATTACCGAATATCAGAGTAATTGATAATTTTTTAATTTTTAATTTTTCAATTATAGTTGACATTCAATATCATATTAGTTTCAGGTGTACAGCATAGTGGTTAGACGTTTATATAACTCATGAAGTGATCCTTCTGATAAATCTTGCATCCATCAGACATGCCGTACATAGTTATTACAACATTATCGACTATATGCCCTGTGCTGAACTTTACATTCCATGACTATTTCAGAAGTTCCAATTTGTGCTTCTTTCATTTTTAAAAATAAATTTATATTTTGGTAATTATTACTTAATAACCAAAAAATAAAATAGTTCCTGAAAGAACTAAGCATGTTCTTGCCTACAGAGTTCACAGCTAACATGGATACTAAATCATCTCTAACCAGAGAAAGTACCAAAGTCAGATGGATTGATATTCCAATTTTAATGGTACTGCTAGTTGTTTTGGATTGAATTGTGTCTCCCCCAGATTCTTCCTGTAAGTCCTAACCCCCGGTACTTCAGAATGTGACTGTGTTTGGAGATAGGGCCTTTAATGAGGTTAATAAGTTAAAATGAGGCCATTAGGGCGTGCCCTAAATAATTTTGACTGGTGTCTTTAGGAGAAGAGGGTTGACACACAAAAATACACCAGGAATGCATTCACACAAAGGAAAGACCATGTGAGGACACAATGACAAGCCGAGGAAAGAGACCTTAGGAGAAACCAACCCTGCAGACACCTTGATCTGAGACTTTAGCCTCTAGAACTGTTAGAAAGTATATTGTCATTTAAGCCACCCTGTCTGTGGAGTTTGTTATAGCAGTTCAGGCAAATTAATACATCAGAATGACTGGGTTTTCAATGACGGATAAGTAAAATGCAGGAGCAAATGGAATTCAAATTATTCATTGTGTCTGCTACAGAATAGAGATCCCCAAACTAACAAACACATCAAAAAAGCAATTAAAATGATGTAACATGATAAAATGTTAAGCTGTCTTTTTATCGCCTTTATATTTATGTGCATTTATCATAAATTTTTCCTTGGTTTTTGATTCTTGAATATGACAGTATAAGGTGACCAATTCTCCTTTTAGGGGAAGGGCAGGCTTCTGTTTAGGGAATTAAGCCCTTCCTATATTTTTATATTAAATTGTCTGTAATTTTGTGATATGTTGATTTTAGGTGGTACACTTTTTGTTCTTTCACTGATGTTAATTTCCTTTACTAAATAAAATAAGTTTATAAGCCCCTGCCAGTTTTAGTAAGAGAAATTTAACCACCTAGGAAACAAGAGCTAAATTATCTACAGAGGTTGTAAAAAGCAAATAATAATAAAAGTTAGTAAATAAAAAGAGAAACATAGCTTTCTATTTCTTAACCCACTTCTCAGTGACACAATAAAGAAAAAATATATTGGCAGTAAAATGATAGGCAAAGAATTTGGGGGAAAGAAGACAATGTTATAAGGTAGATTTTATCAAAACATTCTTATTTCCTAGCTCATGAAATCATTGTACTTTGATTTAGAACTGTTTTATTTCCTATTAAATTCAAAGAGATTATATGTAGTGAGTCAATTTGTTCAGCGTCTTGAATATTAATAGATAATCAATGAATGTTAGTCATTTCTTCCTTCCCTTATGTAAACTTAAGGAAACATAGAACTTGAAAAAGTCCTTTAGTTAAAAGAGAAGAAAACATTTAAAAAGCTATGCTTAAGTAATATTAACATGAACATGGTTATTTTAAGTATTTGGACACATTAAGCAACAGAGAGAAATACGTGAAGAGGGTAGATAAGAGAGCTCGGATTATGTTTATGTGCAGATAAAGACTATTTGAAAATGTGTATGAATAATTTGAATTTCATATGCAAAGAAAAATTATCTTTGAAAGATTTGAAGAAGGATGTGATGTGAGCAAAGCGATGCATTTGAGAGTTGGTTTTGGCGGGAGTGGCTGGCAGCATGTTCTAGAAATGCAGTGTGGAGGAGGTAGGCTACATATGTGGGAGCTTGGAGGTGAGATGAAATCCAGCAGATGTGCAGGGCGCCACAGCAGAAGCAGAGAGAAAGATGTTACGAAGGGAGACGCACTGACAGAATTCTTTCAGTTTGGTTCCAAAATAATAGTAAGTTGTGATTTTAGGATGAGGAGTTTTTAAAAAAAAAAAAAACAAAAAAACTCTGTAGAAATGGAAGAATAAAGAACCAGCTGGCAGAAATACCAACATTTGGTAGCATAAAGGAAATATTTTAAATAAAGTAGGTAATTTTTTTACATTGTAGAAAATTTAAAAATTAAATATGAGATAAATATTATTTACTTCTCATTTCTCAAGCCAAGATTGTTAATTTTTTAGCATATAATTCATATATATACATATATCCATACAGTTTTTTTGTGTAATCTATACATATATTTATTATTATATATGTTTTAATTAACTCTATTTTGAATATTTGCACAAATATTCTATGACAGGGCTTATCATGCATCATTCTGTTAACTCTTGTCTCATGAGGTCTTAATGAATTATCTGTAAAAATAGACTCAAATTAAATTTAGAAGCATTCCATACAATGTCCCTTGCATTCTTCTAAATGGAGAAACACAATGGGTGATAAAATATTAACATACTTGAGAATTAATGAAACATAACTTTGTATAATTTTACAGATTCTAAATATTTATTTTTCCATATAATACATTCTAATGACTAGCATTTCTTAATATGTCTTGTAAATATTGCTCCATTTTAATGTCTGTTTTATTCCATTCTATAGATATAGTATACTTAATCCACTGTTATTGGACTTTAAGATCGTTTGAATTTTTTCTTTACATAGAGTTAGGATGGGATATACTTGTATTTATAACTTTTAGCACTTATTTCCTTTGGTGCTTTTCTATCAGTGGATTTGTTAGAGAAAGTGTATACACATAACTATAGCTCTAAAGGCGTATTGTTTTATCATCCTTCAGAAAGTTTATACTGATTTATTTTCCTATCAGCATTGTCTGCATATCTGCAAATTTGATAGTTTCAAATTGATTTTGAGAAATAGAGCATTTATCTAAGCCGTATTTATGGGGTAGATGTGAGTGCTTTTATTTGAAAATTTTTGCTTTATCATTAAATTTTTAAATTATTTTTGCTTTAATAAATAAACGAAGGGGAAAACATCTTTACACTTGGAATTAGAGCTGACAGAGATTTCCCCAAAGTCAGTTACAAGTAACAGCTGAATCTAGAACACAAGTCTCCTTAGCCCCTGTCTTGGTCTCTAACTCACTAACCTACACTCCCTCAAGAATTTCCCTGTCACGGACTCAAAACCAGCCAATAACAGGGAAAGGGCCAAATCCTAATCATCGTACTAGTGCAGGCAAGAAATCTGGGTTTTATTTTCAACTCTGCCATTCCGAAATTGTATGGACCTGGACACTCAGCTTATTGAGAATTCAGTTTCCTTTAGCGTAAAATGGAGTGGGTCCCTTACAGTACATTCTATAATAGTGAATGTGAGTAAAAATATTGTACCTCCCTAGATATAAATTTCTTCAAATTATTTATGATAAATCCCTCCTTCTGCTTTCAAATAGCTTTTCTTTTTTAAATTTTGGGCTTAAGTACTTTTTCTATTTACTCTAAATAATGCTTACCGTTTTTTATTGTAGACTGTTATTAATTGGCATTTTCTACTAGACAAAATCAAGAGTGAAAGAAAAATAGAAAAATCAATTTTGAAGAAATGTAGATAATTATTAGTGGAAATCGAACTAATTTGATATGAGAAAATATGTAAATCTATATAATAACTATGTAAATCTATCATTTAATTTTCTTTTCAAAATAATTTCTGATTTACTGAAAAGTTGCAAGAATAATACATAGAATTCCTGGGCACTTTCACCTAAATTCCCTAAATGTTAACATCTTACTATATCATTTTTTCTAAGTAAACAGGTAAACAGGTAGAAATTTTTTCTGTGAACCATTCAAGAGTAATTTGTAGGCAAGAGTAATTTGTCCCTTTACCATAAGCACTTTAGCATTTATTTCCCAAGAATATAACCACAGTGCACTTTTCGAAAAAGGAAATTAATACCAATGCAAAGCTTTATTGTGATTTCACCAGTGACAAGGAGTATTCCAAGATAAAGCTCAAAGTTTTTCTTCAGGTCAACTGCATGCATAGTTATAACAATCATTTAGGTATAAAAAAATAAATAAAGGTGGGGCCGAGAAAGGTAGGAAAAGATGGTAAGTTGAAATTTTTAATTGTTGAGTTTTAGATGACTATGGGACCTGAACTTAGAGGATTGGTAAGTAGTTAGCGATACAGATCTAATTCCCGGGAGACTTTACTTGGCTCAGGTTAACAATTTAAATATCTTTAACATAGAAGATGGGTATTCTTCAGTAAATTGTGAAAGTTCTGTAATTATAATTACTAAAAGTGACATTGTAAGAGGGAAAATGGGCAAATATTGAAACAAAAGTTTCTTTATAATATTTTTTCTTTATAATATATACAGATGCATTTCAATGAATCTATTCATTTCAACAGAAACTCTGGGGATGTTGGGCTTGGAAAGAAAGCTTCAAACAGTTTGTGGGTAGGTGTAGCTTGAGGCCAGATTTTCTGGTCAACCAACTATGACAATTACAGATGCAAGGGTCTCCTTTACTGACGATTTTTTTTTTTTTTTCAAGCAAAACCAGTAGGCCACAGGGTTTTCACTAAACAGAAACAATTCTTGACATGCCTTTCCCTGACACCTTACAAAGCAACAATGGACAGTAGAAGAAGGGAGGGGGCAAGCCTACCTAAACCCACACAGGGTGGCTGTTGATGCTTATGGCAACACAAACCTTCTAATCTACATACTGCACAGTGTTTTTCAATTCCATATCTACTGGACCTTTGTGAACTTTGAAAACATAATGCAGTAATGTATTCGAAAGAGTTAATAAGGGAAGTCCAGAGCAATAAAAGATCACAAGACAAGAAGGTCAGTCTAGCCAAAGAAAATGGTGATAAATTGTAACCAGGTGTCTTTATTTCCTGATGCCTCCAGTACTGCATACTCAGCTTTCTCTGTTCTAAAGGGCAGCCTGTGAAATTCCATACAGCATTTGTCAGCTTCAGTACTTCCTTGCAAGATCTCAGAATTATTTGCTTAATCTTAACGACCTCAGAGGCAGATGAGATAAACCATTTGGAAATTATATGTGGAGTAAAATAGAATCTAATATTCAGTGTGATTTAGAAAATTCATAGGAATACCTTAGTGGCGTCCTGATGTTTGTCTGCTGTAATCATTCAGGACAAAATAGGTCTAATGGCATTGCTTAAATGCACAGGATAAAGCCAAGTTGTGGAGTGTTTCATAATTATATGCTGACTTCTGCAACAAAAATACTACAATTCCTGTGAGTACATTTCACACATTATTTACGCTCTGAGTTTCTTCACAAGGCCAACCTTTCTTTAATTGCAGTTGCACTATTTGTGGTAGTCCGCGTCTGTATTCATATTTGTTTTAGGTCATATTCTTTCTCTAAACTATGTGGACAGAAAAACATTCAAAGAACTCTCTAATCTAAGGGAAGAAGATAAGGCAAAGCCTGAGATACAGAACAGAGAAGCCATCTGTGACGAGGCAGACAAAGTACGATAACGTTTTCTAGTATTTGACCTGGAAAAGAGACTGAGAAGAATTAGGCAAGAAACAGTCCCTTGTTCCCCAAAGGGACTCAAGGCAGGATTCCTACCTCCCATCCCAAGTTTGAGGAAAGCGATAAAATGATAGAGAAAATCCATCGTATTTAAAATATCAGTGTACAAGAAGAAAGAACATTCTTCTTCTGCACTGCAAGGAGATACATCTTTCCATTTTATCATTTTCATGGAGCTGTTTTTCAGAATATTGACTCCCAAAGTTACTTTCTTCCAGATATTTCAGTCTTTGGACATGGAGCTTTAGGGACTATTCTAGCCATATTGACCAGTAGATAATTAACATGTAATATCTTGAAAGATGCAGCTTTCTTGAAAAGGGCTATGTAGCATTTTGGTGTCTGACAGTACAATGTTAATAGATGATTTAAGACAGCAATGGACAAGTGATTCATTTTTAAAAATGCTTAAGTATAATTTCCTTGAATAAAAATTATGTATACATTTCTTTTTTTTTTTTTTCTATTAAGGGTACTAGAGAAAAGAAGTTAGAATAAACCAGTTTTCAAATTAGGTCCCCTTATATCAAAGATCTTTTTTATTTAAAAAAAATAGTGACCTTAAGGTGAGGAAAGCAAGTCACTCTGCCATGATCTGGTTATTTTCTATAAATATAAATTAAAAAAAAAAAGAGGAAAGGAAATAGAGTTAATTTATAATCTAAGAAATTGCAAAAATGACAAACCATTATTAAATGACGGAATTTGGAGTATTTCAAGGCATTATTCCTTTTTAGAGGTGGGGAAGACAGGCTCTTGGATAGGGATAAATAGATACATTGGTACTGTGTTCTGGAGGGTGGCAAAGACAAGCATCCCACAACTTACTGTCTGATAACATTTCTGGAACTATACCCACCCATCTTAAAGAATAAATGTATCAAGTAATTAAGTATAAATAATAGAAAGGAACAAACTGATGCCAAAACTTGGAAGTAACCAAGATGCACTTCTGTAGATGAATGGATAGATAAACTACTACTTTCAGACAGTAGAATATTATTAAGCTCTAAAAAGAAATGAGCTATCAATGAAATGAAAAGACCTAGAGGAAACTTAAATGCATATTAATAAGTGAAAGAAGCCAATCTGAAAAGGCTACCAACTGTATGATTTCAACTATATGACATTCTGGAAAAGACAAAAGTAGGAATACAGTAAAATTATCAGTGGTTCCCAGGATTAGTGGGGAGGCAGAAGTGAATAGGCAGAGCGCAGAGGATTTTTAGGGTAGCGAGACTACTCTATATAATTCTATACTGGTGGACACATGTCATTATACACTTGTCCAGATCCATAAAATATACAATGCCAAAACCGAGCCCTAATATAAACTATGAACTTTAGGTGATTATGATGTGTCAGTGTAGATTCATCAGTTGTAACAAACATCCCACTCAGCGGAGGATATCAATAGTGGAGAGAAATCCCTGTACCTTCTCGATTTTGCTGTGAACCTAAAGCTGCTCTAATAAATAGTCCATTTTTTTAAAAAAAGAAGGAAATGAGCTATCAAGCCACGAAAAGACGTGGAATAATCTTACATGCACGTTACTAAGTGAAAGAGGACAGTCTGGAAAGTTTGCAAACTGTATAATTCCAACTACATGACATTCTTGTAAAGGCAAAACTCTGGAGAGAGAAAAAGGATCAATGGTTGCCAGGAGTCAGGGGAGAGGGAGGGAAGATCGGGTGGAGCACGGAGGGTTTTGGGGCAGTGAAGTTATTCTGTATGACACCAACAGTGGTGGACACGCCATTATGCGTTGGTCCAAACCCATAGAATGGACAACACCAAGAACTCCCGTGTCAACTGTGGACTTTGGATGACAATGGTGTGCCAGTGTAGGTTCATTAATTATGACAAATGTGCCACTCTGGCGGGGGCTGTTAGTACTGGGGAAGGCTGTGCATTTGTGCAGACAGGGGGTATATGGGAATTCTCAGTATATGCCCCTTGATTTTTCTATAAACCTAAAATTGCTATAACAAATAAAGTCTTACTTAAAAAGAGAAGAAAGGAGAAGCAAACTCAGTCAAACTGACACTCAAATAAGTGGCTCATATTAAGAAGATACTCAGAAGAAAAATCCTTGATCTAGCATGTAGCTTAATGCCATGGCAATTGTCCATTTGAGTAAAAGAGGAGTGTGTCACACAGAATGATGGGAATTTCTGATTGGAAAGTAGGATATTTTATAGGAACGTTTCAAACAATGCATGAGTTAAAAGCAGGGATACCAGGAATGTTGATCTGTGTGATGAGAGCCCTATCTCAAGAATCAAAGCTAATGGCCAGGCAAAATTGTGTAGGAGCCTCAAGTTTCAATTTTAGAAAGGAAAATTAATCATTTTCCAGCAACCCTAACGTAGGAAATTTATAATTTTAGCATCTTGTTCTTATTTAATTTTGTGAAGGCTTGTATTTTTCCTTTTAATGATTAGCAGTTAAGTCCACTGGCTTGTTTATTTTTAGTGGCAATAAAGAAAATAATAAACAAGAGAGGCCAACTGCATCTCCATTTCACATCAAATTTTGGGGAAGAGAAATTCCCAAAGGGTGGATTGGTTGGTTGCAACCTCTAATGTAGAAATAAGGAATAATTAGTGCCTTTGGCAAAGTGGAGAAAGAAAAAGAGGGCAGGCGGCTGCGGTGGGCCGGGGGTGGGCCCTGGGTGATGGCGTGAAGGGCCTTTGAGCATTTGCGGTGGTGCGTCGTCACGTAGTTTCCGAGTAGCATCAGCATCCTGCAGGCGTCAGGAAGAAGGGAAAGTTAAGTTTGTGTTTCTCGATGAGGATACTAGAAAGAAGCAGCTCAGTGCAAGCACGCACAAATTTTTAAATTATGTTGTTTATTATTTAGATAAGGATTATTTCCAATAATCGCTGTAATTTGTCACTGGTCAGGTGAAATGTGGAGTCAAACCTCTCCCTACTTGTTTTTCAACTGCATGGCAAAGTAAGATATATCGGTTCTACACTACATCTCATTAACTTCTTTGCTTCAGCTATTGACATGACAAGTTGTTTTTATCTTGAAACTGTGCTAAAATATACTTGCCTTTGCCAGGTCTCTGAAATGGCTCACTGTTTCCTTGCCAGAAAACAAGAAACTAACAATTTTTAAAATGGGTAATAATTTATGCTCTAATGACCCACACCTACCTCATTTGGGATAGTATAATGCTGTTTCATTTAAATGTTTTAATGTATTCAAACAATTTATTCGTAGTAAAAACTACTCAGTTGACATCGGTGAGACTGAACTTCTTTGTCTGTAAGTACAGAACAGCAAGCAAGGGGTGTAACTGGGGAACAGAAATGCCCTCGATTGCATAGTGCGTCTGCCTTGCGTTGACGGAGCAGAAACCTCCAGCTGCGGGACTGGATGTCATCTTCTTCAGGTGTCAGTTAATTGGTTATTGTTCATTAATAACAGCGCAGATTTCATTCTAGTTATTGTAAACTTTGTGTTTGATTATTGGGGAAGATAATAATAATAGTAAATAAAAGTAACTTGCTTATTGCACATAATTTAAATAACATGGATTAAGAGGCATAAGCCCAATAGAAATAAAACCTTAAAAGACGTAACTCCCACGTAGCTGAAGATAATGATGGCGGTCTAAGTCTGCATCTTTCAATATATCCTCCTTAAACAATTCAAAACTCTAGGAAGAAAGGCAACATAAAGCAACTATGATAACAGCAAAGAACTATACCAAAAAAAAAAAAAAATACCTTGAGCGTTATTAGAAGAAAAATAACGACAACACTTTAACAGTAAATTTAAAAACAGAAAACAAAAAACTTCTAATCCCAGGAAACTGTATTCGTATCATAATACCATTGCAAGCCTTTGCAATGAGGAAGGACAGTCCAAGAAAAGCTGCAGGGAAAAAGAAAGAGGAATTTTGGGGGCAGTTGGGTAATAAAGGGAAAAATTTAGGGTATTACCAGACAAAGAGAACCAAATGTCAGAGACACATATCCTCTTCCCCAACCACACAAAAAAGAAATAACCAACTAAAGGACTGGATTTTGCCCTATTTTGATGTACTGACAAGAGGATGCCATTAAACTCGAAATTCTGTAAGGTGCCTAAAGTTCACAACAGTAAACAACAACAACAACAACAAACCTCAATGGATCAATACAGAATTATTATACAAATCAGAAAATGTACTTTGATGAAACTCTTCATTGCTCCAAAAACTAAAAAGAAGAAAAACATGTAGCAAAAACAACTGTAAGACAACACTGTAAACTAAGTTAAAAATACTCAAACAAGCTTTTAGGGAATGAAAAACCCCTTGAATTATAAATTTAAAACTTAAGAGCAGAAAAGGACAGAAAAAGATGATGGAAGGTGGATTAAATTCAATAAAGAAATGTAAGAGACTGAAAAATAATCTCAGAAATAAAAACAAATGTATGATGCCCAAGGGAGAATAAAATTTAAAACCTCATAATAATAAGTTAGGAAAGGCAGAACAACCCCAAAATATAAATTTTAGAGAAGTGAAAAAAGCCAATAAGAACATGGTGGAAATAGAAGAAGAAGAAATATTTGTATAATTGGAGTCACTAAAGACTGACCTCATTGGTATAAAGTTAATATTCATAATTGTGATTGAAGAAAAATTTCCAGAAATATCCTAAATCTATATAATGAAAGGGCCCACTGGGAAACTAGGAAAATTATCTGGAATCATCAACCCGAGAAATATACTAGTAAAACTATAAGATTTCAACGATAAAGAAACATAATTATCGAAGACTCTACAAATAAGATTAAATAATTTCCAAAAAAATAGTTACTTTGGAAGCATAATTTTCAAAAACACTTTTTTTTCTTAGTGTTCAGTTTGGGGAAATTTCCAGGAATATTTGGGAGGTAAGTTAACCTTAGTGGCCAATGAATGGAATCATGAAATTGACTAAATTGGCTAAAATTCTCTGATGGAGCGTGATCGATTGCGATTTTGGCAGCTCCCCCGCAGGCAGCTCAGTGCAGTACAGGCCTTCACGGCAGGCCTGAAGGACAACATGGGTGTCCGAAAGGCCTTGCTGTCTCCTCCCTTTCTCCCCAGTTCTCTGAGACCACGTCCGGAACACGCAGTAACTGCCCTTCCCCCAGCTCGAGCCTTTGACCTTTGCTGGGTCAATTCTCAGCCATTCCTCTGCTGTTTCTTACCCAGGACCGTGCAGATGAGGATCCAGACCAGGGCAACTACGATGAACTGAAAACAGTTTTTGATGTTGCAAAGAGAGTTTTAGCGCTGTTTCATCTCCCTGTCAGGGAACTTAGGTAGTTATAAAGTGACCTTCTAATTGAATTTTGTTTTTGGTAATTGTTATCTGAATCAGCACTCACTTTAGCAGCCAGAAGCAAGTTGTTTCACTAAGCCGTAGAGGGTGATTTTTGGAACTTCTCAAATCACTCTCATCTGAGATGTATAATTATTTTTATTAGTTAAGTGTGAAGTTTCCATGAGGAAAAGAGATATGTAGATTGTCATCTGGTATAATTATTTTGCATTATTTGAATATTCTTCGAGATACAGGTCTCTTTAAGCATTTTTTATTCTTATAGACTAAATTATTTTTTTCTTAAGAAACTTTTTCTCAAACCCTGAGTACATCATTAGTTATAAGGAAATATGTAAACCATATTATTTACATATTTAAATATTTTGAAATAAATAATTTGAATTTATTTATATAAAACATTTCAACAGAACAAGAAATATAATTTTAACCTTCCTTCCTTCCTTCCTTCCTTCCTTCCTCCCTCCTTCCTCCTTCCTCCTTCCTTCTTCCCTCCTTCCCTCCTTCCCTCGCTCCTTCCTCCTTCCTCCTTCCTCCTTCCCTCCTCCTTCCCTCCTTCCCTCCTTCCCTCCTTCCCTCCTTCCTCCTTCCCTCCTTCCCTCCTTCCCTCCTTCCTTGTAAATCAGTCTGAGATATATTCAGTAGGGCTGAGTAAAGTAGGTATTCCCGCAGGTGTAGAGGCAGGGGCCCAGTACAGGATGTCAGCACCTCAGTGGGTTGGAAAGATCCGTTTGAGAATGGGAATGGCTATGCTGGGGCTGCCTAGTTTGGGGTATTGAGGCCAAGGGAATAAGGGCAGCATCTGCATGAGATGTGGATGCAGCAGTCACCCAGCAAAATATGAGGGAGCCGAAGAGGAATGAGAACACATCCATAAGTGGCAGAGGCTCTGACATGAGTTTGTTTACATTCAGAGGAGATTGATCAAATTAAAAAATTGTTGAAAATAAGTGCACTCAGATATTTTATTCAAGTCCAAGGCCCAAGAAGATGCATAGATTGGTCCTTTGTACCTGCGACGCCACTCAGAGGCCCCCACATTGCAACGACACCCACAATTGGTATTCTTGTCTTACTATTGAAGACAAGAATACCAATATATAAAGGGAGAAGTCAAGAATGAACCCTGTGGATATTGCACACTGCCTGCTAGTACATAGTAGTATGGAGGACACAAGGTCCCTTTAGTAAAATTACCACCAAAACATGTGGAATCTGAATCTAATCATGAGAACCCATCCGATAAAGACTGGCCTGCAATCTTCTCAGGTCAAAATCACAAAAGTCAAAGAAAAAGTGAGACTGTGTCAATTGAAGGAAGCTAAAAGAAACATGGCAGCTCAGTGGAAAAGGGATCCCAGGTAAGTGGGTTCCAAGACATTACTGGCAAAAGGGAGCATCGGTCCAGTGCTGAGGACTCTTCCTGGTTGGCAGACAGAGCCTTCCTACTGTGTCCTCACCTGGTCTCTCCTAGGTGCTCACGCATCCTTGGTGTCCCTCCTTCTTCTTGTAAGGACACCAGTGGGGGTTATGGCTTCAAGATAGGAATTTTGAGGGGACAAAATTCAGTACATAAATGAGCAAAAGTCAGAACACAAATGAGCATTTACAGTCAGCTGGGTGATAGGGAACACTGACTTCGAACCCTAGTTAAGTGAAATGTTATCCACTCAAAAAAGAATTGCATGTTGTCATTAGATTTTTATTTCAAAAAAGAAACTGCACTAAACAATTATTTTTATATTTTGAATTTCACCAATAAAATTATTATGGGATTTGTTTTCTCTTTTATTTTAAAAGTTACCTGCATTATATTCTTGATTTTGCCTCTTGGTCTGCAAAGCCTAAATACTTACTACCTGTCCCTTGACTAAAAAAGTTTGTCCACGCCTTGGGTAGTCCAAGCAAGTTTGACTGATTCATTTCTGGTCTTCAGGCCTTTGCCCAAATTACAGACATCTTCCCAGGAAAACATTTGCTCCTTCTGATCTCTCAGATTTTGCTAGAATTTCCTATTTTGCTTTAGTTCTCTTCCCACAGAGATCCATCTCTTCCCATAAGCTTATTTTACAGACTCCGGCGATCTGTTTTGACAAGCGTGGCATTAGCTTGTTTAAAAGCCCAGTTCTGTTTTAAATGTTTTAGGATTATAGAGGTATTCCTTAAAAAAAAAAAAATCCACAGGCTCAATTATCAAGGGGATTTTCTCACAGTTAGCACGAGGGGCCCCCAGATTCCTCAGTGCCTTTAGTGCTAGGAACGTGTAATCCAGATCTGGGCGCCAGGCGCACAGGGGAGGGACTGGAGCAGGCTGGGTTTTTTGTTGTTTGTTTGGTGTGTTTAGTGTTTACTGTTTTCACCTGAATTTCTCTAGACCATTGTAGATTTGCCATAATAAAGGGAATAGCAGTGGCTTTTGTTTACAGATCCAATATTCTGGTTAGTCTTCTTCTCTGAAAAATACTTGAAAAATATATCCAGCAAACCTTGCACCAGAAGGGCCCCTGATTTTTATAGTGTAATTTATTTTCACTAAATATACTTGAACAATAATAGCAAAATAATAATCATAACTGAAATTTACTGAGCATTTACCATGTGGTAGTACTTCTCTTAATATATTTATGATATAAGCCCTAATGGACCAATGAGAAAATTAGTCTTAGAAGAGATGCATAACTTGTCACAGGTTTCACACACAGCTACCGGTGGGGAGAGTTGTATCTTGAACCAAGGGCTGTTTGGCATCAAATCTGCGTTTCAACCACTCTGATTGTGTCCATGTACACTTTCTTATATGAAAACTATTCTAAGGAAGAATTTTAAAAAGTCTTATTATCTCTCTATGCAGTAGTATCACTATGCTTAGATATGCTTTTAAAATCACTCTATATCATGCTTGAACTTCCCCAATGGTGGGTGTCAGTATCGTCCCTCTTGAGAAAGAGCAAAGAGATCATTCTTCCTGAAGTATGTCTATTCAAACCATATTTTCATACTTTGGAGGAGGCAATTGTGCTGCCTCTGCCCCGACCCACACAGTCATTTATGTCACATAGCAAAAATAGCACAGGCTGTCTGGTCAGGACGGATTCAGGTATCAGTTAGACCTACCACTTACCAGCAATGTGCAAGGCTGTTGTTGATTATAGTTTATGGTGAGTTTTCTCCCAGAAATCCATTATCTCATCTTTAAATTTGACCTCTTGTTCCTGGTATATTCCTGACTGTCAGTAATGGGAAGGTATAATTACTTTTTGATCGGCAGGTATCCCACACCTGATACAAGTCAGTGGATGAAAAACCGTATGTGAGGGAGGGGTTTGCGCACCTGTCCTCAGCAGCATGACTTCAGTTTATGCCCATCCAGTGCAGCCTGTTACATAAGCATAAAGATGTACACTTCAAATATTATTATGGGCCTACACAATAGATTAAAAAAAAAACAGATAGTGATTAGTATCTCTCATTAGGTGTGATTATTCATTTTAATTATTGGGAGTATAGAAATTGTTTAAATTGTTACGTCTCCTGTGCTTGGAAACAAGTGTAAGGCTGGCAAGATGGACGCGTGCATTTATGTCTGCTCTCTCCCAAAATGTCAATACAATAGTAATAAAGTTATTTTTAAGGCATCAATTTAAAGAAAATGAAAGAGAAGTATGGAAGCTTGAAAATGCTAAGTTAATACTAATTAGCAGACTCTAAGAAGTTGCCAGATACTTAACCACCAGGCAAGCGAGTAGGAGTCGTTTCTTTGGGGAATTTAACCGGAGAAGTATGGAAGCTTGAAAATGCTAAGTTAATACTAATTAGCAGACTCTAAGAAGTTGCCAGATACTTAACCACCAGGCAAGCGAGTAGGAGTCGTTTCTTTGGGGAATTTAACCGGAATAAAAAAGAAAACAAACAAATCTAAAGATGCTCAAGTAGGAGAATCTCAAAAGGATTAGCCCAGCTCATTTATCCTGCAGTGGAATGTCAAGTCTAAGTCCTATAAGCTTACACAAGCTTCCAAACAGCTTTTTTACTCCCATGCCCATCTCAAATATAGGGTTGAGGAACCTAAGCTAATTTGAAAGGTTATGAAAGGTTTTCCTAAGGAATATGTACTTGATCTTGGTGTTGAAGGATGAGAATCATCAAGCAGCAAAGGCAGGGAGGACAGAGCATGTGAAAAGCATCTGAAAAGAAGAAACTTGGAACCGAATTCAGCAGCCATTACGGCAAAGGGGTGTTGGGGAAGTACAGTCAGGACTGCTGGGTGTAGGGCCCAAGGCCAAGAGGCTCAAAATGAGGCTAGAGGGATAGCAGGAGCCAGGCCATCCAGGGCCTTGGGAGTCATGTCTAGGACTTAAGAAAGTTTTAGATTTTTTTAAGAAGACAGAATTGGTGCAACCCAGGAGAATATAGGTGGAGACAAAAGGGAGGGAGGGAAGGAGGGAGAGAGGAAAAGAGGGAGGAAGGGGAACAAACCGATTATTAATACCAAAGCAAACAAAACGGAGCACAGAAAAGAAAAAATTACAACGTTATTTATGACTTAGCTATGGAGTTCATTTTACGATCATAATAATGTAAGCAAAATTTTGATAAAACTTGTGAGATTAAAAATACAGGCAGTACTGTTTAAATAATAGTAATATTTTCATTATTTTCCTTGTGTGGATTTCATAAAAGCAGAAAAGATGGAAAACTTGAAGGGAAAGCTCAAGATGAAACTCATTTATTTATATACACACATAGTAGCCATAGACATTATTTAAAATTTCGAGAGGAATGTCTGACCAAGCAGAACAACCATTGTTAATCTATGAAATGCTTTGCTTTCTCATAATCTTTTCATTGTCCTGTTGTCTACATATTACATTTACCAAAATGATATCCAGAACGGGATCACAATTGCTCTAGGAGAGCAAGCTGACATCATGTGAGAAAAGTTTCCTTAATTATTAAACATTATACTTGGCTTCTTTTGCAGAAAATTAGCTTTGGATAACACAATATTTAAGAATATATTCATTTCTATGTTTCCATCAGGTTGGAAGGTTTTGTATTAACTTTAAAATTACACTTAGGGTGGGCATTGAAAAGCCTGTTCTCAACCAAAATGTTTGTTTTGGTCCAGGGAGCATTAAATGGTTCGTCTGCCCATGTGATGCAGCCCGGAACAGGTATTTAGATAGAACCCAAATAAATAAAAAACATACCTGGTGGATTTTGTGTGCCAAACCTTTTACATCTAACTGATGGGAGCAGCGATTCAAAAAGCTATGTCCCATAAGGAAGAATAGTTTTAAAGTATGTCTCAATAGACAATGACAATTTTAAGGATTTTCTCCAATAGAAGAAAATCAAGAATGGAAAACATCAGAAATACAGTAGGTGGAATATAGATATGAGGAAAAACGGCGAGAGAACACTGCTACAGGTTAGCCAAATTTGCCTTGTAAAACTCTCGCTGGAGTAAAGTCACACCGGCAGCCCGATCCAGGAAACGCTTAGAGCAGGCTTTAAACAGGCGAGTGCACACTATGGAAATGAGGACGACTTTAACGTCACGGTCATACAGGATTTCATTAGGAGATTCCGAAGTTTCTGATTGGAATTCCTGGCACTGGAGGAACAAGTGCTCTTTGCGAATTAATTGCTGCAATTTTGGATTAAATTCTGGACATCACTCAAGTGTGCATTTTGTTGCGGGGAGAAAAGAGATAAAGAGAACGTGAGTAAAGGAGAATATGAGAGGAAGAGAGGGCGGAAGGGAGGGCAGAGGAAGTGGGGGATGAGGAGAGAGGATGGTGACGACGATGACGACGGCGGCGGGGAAACTTCACGGGAGCCTGAAGAACCAGGGACGCCTGACAGTCCCAGACCTTTCTCAAGAACCCATGCCGTGCCCCCCTTGTCTGACAAAACGCATTGCAGTGCAGTCGTATAGCAGGGATGCGAGCCTGGTGTCAGGGGCCACATTCCAGGGAAGATTAGCCTATCTGTTTTCCCCAGTCTGTTATTTACAATTCAGAGACAGGCCAAGGCAAAAATGCCATGAAGCAGAACCCTAAAGGGATGGGCAGGCCTGTGGCTTAGACAGAAAGTGAATACTGGGCTTCGATTTTAAAATTATTATCTGACATTATTCCTAGTGTTGGTTACTAATTGATTCCCTCCAAATAAAAATCGCAGATAGACAGCTGTTATCTAAAGGACTCATGTGGGTTTTTATTTCGCCTGATTTCAGAAGTGGGGGAGAAGGCCATGTTTGCTTATGTCCTGGAGCAATTCCCAGGCAAAAAGTGGGCTGTTCATTTTGTACAAGTCATAGTTGCAGAGACAGCTTGTGAAAATAAGCTGCTATAGTGGGTGGGATCTGTGAGTGATTGACAAGGAGCTTAGTCCAATCACATGGAGTCCTTATTAGCTCTGTAATAAGGGACCTGGTGTATGTCACTGATTACTGACTGCTGCATGTTGATTCCCCTTTATACTTTTGCGAAAACAAAGAGTTTTTTTTTTTTATGGATTTCAGGCACTTTGGGTTCGTTAACAGTGATTACAGTTGCCTTTAATCATTCAGGTTTGTGGAGTCCCAGTCAGCTCTGGTAGTCGAAAGCAATGAAAATGAAAGTTATCCTGAGCTTGGAGCTAAAAGGGACGGCGAGGGACAAATTCCGGTTGCCTGACTTTTCCTCATTAGTGAAACCTGAATTTTGTAGGAGGCAGAAATCTTCCCACCTAGAAAACTACATTACAGGCTTTCTTGGTAGATCTTATCACCCCTGTGTTATAGTTTTGGCCAATAAAGTGTCAGTTGAAATTTAATAGCTATTTCCATGAAAACTTTGCTTTTCTGATACCGGCTTCTCCCTTCCACTTTTCCTCTTTTTTTCCTCATAGCACTGTGGTTGTGAGGCTGAAGCTGTACAAGCCAATTTACAGACTCAGGAGATTTAGTTTACGGACACGTGAGAATGAAGGCCACGTGTCACAGATGCTACAGAGAAATACAGAAGGAACCCAGGACGTTGATGGCGTCATGGGGATCTTAGCACTGAATCGTGTCACTCTGGATTCTTCACCGTGTGAGGAAAATGACGCATCGTTGTGTGGATTGTGTTAAAGCAGCGACCTTCCTGGCATTGTGGAGACGGCGGGGCAGTCGGCGGGGTGCAGCGCTTGTGGGAGGCGTCTGGAGCGTGTCTGGGGGCTGCAGGTTGGCTGCAGCACGCGTTGATTGTTTTCTTTCCCAGTCTCTTCTCCTTTGAAAAATACCCGCTCCCTTTTGAGACATTACTTTCCTTCGACTATGACACATCCCATTTTAAATTTCCAGTAGCCGCCATTTCTTGATGACTTGCGTGCATATTTATGACGATCTGTGGAGTCGGGAGCTGTGGAAGCTATGATTATGTTTATAGCACCTCCAGCCTCTAGCCTTGCAGCTGGACAGGAATGAACAGGACAGTCAGGCCGGGCGCTCTCACTCCTTCCTGGGACTTTTCGAATGGGAGTTGAGAGAAGGAAGAGCCTTTTCTCTCTTGTCCAGAGTTGGAGGACGTGAACTTGGAACTTGCTCTATCCCATGAGGAGGAGTTTCACCTTTAACACGGTGAGAACCAGAGGAGGGGCACAGACTCGTGCTGCAGACGCGTCCATTCACAGACCCGTTTCTCTCTGCTCTTACTGTGGCCGCATGAGCCAATGAATCCTCCGTTTGCTTAAATTGGATCAAGTGAGATGTATTTGACTTGCCGTCCGAAGAGTTTTGATGCTATAAGGTAGAGACATTCTATTTTAAAACACAGACCGATTTCAGTTTTGTGGCATTTGTGCTTTATAACCTGAGCCTTAGTGCAGTTCAGCGGCCTGTCATTGACTGATTTGCTATCCTCTGACAGAAATGTGTAATGTATATTCATTACTTCACTTAAAAATGCCCCATGATTGAAATCACAGCCAATTAGCTAACATTTAAATTCATTAGAGAATCCAGACACAGTTATGACTAATAGTCATAACTGTCTGTAAAATTATAACTCGTAGTAACTGTGACGACTTTGAAAGTTTATATATTTTTCTCCATCATTTGCATTTCTATTTAACAGTTCAGGGATTTGAATAGCCGAGTCTAGTTGTAGTAAACAAACATAGTTAATTAAGTTCCGCAACACAGTTTGTGCCAAAGAACATTGCTCTTTTGAATAAAATTAAGAGTATAATTCTTAAAAAAATTGTACTTTTCCATTGTTGTTATAAATCACTGTTTATTCAACTTCAGTAACAACAAAAACAAGCAAACAAAAATCTTGAAAAGAAAACATCTTTGGATACCCAGTACTGGATAGAATAGTTTGGTTTATAATACATAATATTATAACTGGCTACACATAATTTATGTGCAAGTTTCATACCATGACACACTAAGGTCAACAAAATTACAAAATTTATAACATTCAAAGTAGTTCTATTTTAATGTAATAAATCATATGTTCTTTAATAAAAACACAAGTACCAGTCGAGAGCTAGTAGTGACACTGACCGCTATGGGTTCCTTTGTCATGCGTGTGCTGGGCCTGTGCTGTGACTGACTTGGTTCTCCCACCATTGTTGTCTATCTGAGTCATAAAACCTTTATTTATACAGTACATAGAATCATTTTGATTCATTTGCCTTGGCACAAAACTTATTTTACATATTACGTTTATCTCTATTTCTTGTCATTAATTAGCCTAGTAATACATAGCAATATATGAGGTTAAAAACTTATTAAGAAACTAGTTTATTCTCTAAAAGTGTTCATGGATTATAACTATACCTGAAAAATATCTTTTTCTTTATAATTGTAAAGAAAGTTCACAAAGATGTAAGCGCAGTTTTGGGAAAATTATGGCCATTTTGATTTTAGGATAACCTAGGATAGATAATTAAATATAAAACATTTTGGAGGACGTGATTACTCTGCACCTATATTACAAACACAAATGAAAAGATGACCTATTTTATGGGTCATAAAATGATAGTGAATGTTGCTCTTAGGTTTTTAGCAGCATGAGAGCAAATTCCATTTCTTGCCATGATGATGTAATTGAGAATACTTCTCTAAAAAGTAGAAACTTGAAAAAAAATACAGAATAAAATTGTTTTCAGACACTGGACAAAAACAGCACAGGAACAAAGGTCTCTGATAGAAGAGAGAGAACAGGTCAGCCCTGCAATTTCCCCGAATTTCTGACCGGAAGAACCTTCTATATTGCCGTACGTGCAGGGAGAACATAAAAGCTTATGGGAGTTTGACCAATCTCGGGGGAAAAAATTCTGGAGGACTTAATACTACCTGATTTCTAGACTGACTGTAAAGCCGCTGCAATCAACTGTGCGATGCTGGTGTCGGGGTATGTCAGTGGGTCGTTGGAACTAAGCACAGTTCAGCAGCAGACCAAAACACAAATGTTCCATTACTTTTTAGAAAGGATGATGCCTTCGTTCTTGAAGAATACGTTCATTGGATACAAAGTTCTGATTAACATTTATTTTATTTCAGCACTTTAAAGAGATTGCTCCATCAATTTCTAGCCTCCGTGATGTTCTATGAGAAGGTTGCTGGTATTTGGTTTCTTCTTCCTCTCTATGTAATTGGCGTGTCATTTTTCTTTGCCTTCTCTCCAGATTTTCAGCAGGTTAACTATGATGATCGTAGGCATGGTTCTCTTTGATTTTATCATATTTATGTTTGTAAAGTTTAATGAATATGTCAGTGTATGTCTTTCATGAAATCTTGGAAGTTTTCAGACACTTTTTTCAAATATTTTTTTTGCCCACTTCTTTTTTCTTGTTTTCCTATATTCCAGTTGCTCATATAATTGGCTTTTTAAATATTTCTCACAGATCTCTGAGGATTTCCCTATTTTTGTTTAATCTCTTCTCTTTTCTTCAGATCGTGTAATTCTGCCTGACCTCTCTTCGCTACCTCTATCCTTCTATCATTCTTTTTTGTTCCTGAGACCGTCCAGTGAATTTGCTTTTAGATCATGTTTATCTCATTCTGAAATTTATATTTGGTTATTCTTTAATAGTTCCCATGTCTTTGCTGAGACTTGCTGTCTTTTTATTCATATTGAGCACATTTGCTTTTTTCCTCACTAAGTAGAATTAAAATAGCTGTTTTGAAGTCTTTGTCAAAGAATTTTTAGCATCACTGTTACCTTTGGGATGACATCTTCTGATTGTCTTTTCCCAGGAGGTTGGGTTCATTTTCCTAGTTCAGTTTATGCTAAGTGATTTTCTTGTATATCTTGAACGTTGCGAATAGGATGCATGCATTCCAGATTGTGTTGTAAACTCCAGACTGTTATGTTTGTTTTTGTCAGGCAGTTAACTTGGTTAGACACAAAGCTGGGCAGCGACTCAGATGCCAGTTCAGTTCTTCAAGCCTTACTCATTAACCTGCTTGTAGTTTGCCCCACTCAGAAGTGGTCAGGGAACAGCTTCAGGTTTATGCATGAAGTTAAGTATTCTCTGGGTATTCTTTCTGGAGCTTTTCTCTCCATCTTCAGAGACTTGTCTTTCCTCTGCCTTCCTCTGGTTCCAGAAAGATGGTCAGATGTTCTATCAGAATATGAGTTGCTTGACTTTACAGCCCAGGTCAAATTGCATACACTCTCAGTACAGAGAAAAAAAGAAAAAAAACTCACTCCGTTGGATATTTGCCCCAAATTTTGACCCTTCTCTACAAATTGCCTGCTTTCATTCATTCTCTAGAGCCTTCAGGTATTTTTGTTGTTGTTGTTCGTTATCTGGTTTATGGCTGTCATTTATGGGAGAATCAGATTTTTAGGAACTAACCTCTCTATGCCAATTGACAGTCTGTTACCTTCTAATGGCAAAAAGCCCAGGGAAACTTCTGCTTCCTTTTATATGTGTTTGTGACATATTATATAGTTGGGACCCTGTTGGAAAGTTCTTACATCTTACATTTAAAAATGAAATAGCAGATATGTCCACCTGCAAAGCCTGAGAATTTTTCTTGATTACTTAATTTAAGTGGAGGGTAAAGGCTGGTAGCCTGAGCTCTGTGACCTGGGCTCTGAGACCGGAAGAGGAGGCGTGGCCCTGCTGCTCCCCGCCCCCGCCCCGCCCGCTTCGCGGTTCTGCGCGGGTCTTTCTCTCTCTCTCTCAAATACAGTGTAATGTTTTTTGATGTTGCCAGTGATGCTCCAGCCAAACATAACCTGTTTCTTGCCAGGCGTTGTTCTGCTATCACAGGCCGTGTTCCAGAAAACCAGATTCTTTCTTCAGCACCATAAATATAGCTGACTGTTCACTTCTCACATCTTCCCTCCTTTCTTCAAAATTATAGTCTGGAGGAGGAGAGACAAATACACAGTGAAATTAAACCAAGATTAAAAAACGAAATGAAAACTACTTACATTTCTTATTGGAGGATTTAATTTTTTATTGCTCTATTTCGATTTTTTTTTTCTTTTTTCTTTTTTTCTTTTTGGTTTATTTTGTTTCACAGCTTATTTTATGGGCCTGAAGAATTGAGCAGTGGGGAATTTGATGGATATTGTCAGGCTTCTTGCCACATTTTGCTCCCTGTCTCTTAGGAAGAGTTTCATTCACTGCAGGTTCTCCTTCAGAAGGTGGATGATGCTCTTTCAGGGATATTTGAGATGAGATTCCTTCCCTAATGTAAAGCTGGATTTAATGTCGCTTCTGGCCCTAAGGCACAGTGACATACTCTGCAGCGTAATCACATCACACTGGAAAGGAGCTATCGTGTTTCTTTAACTACATGTTTTAGAAATAATAAGCCCTTTGAATACACAGAAATTGTTCAAAGAATGATACATCTTTTCATACTACTCTGAAAATCACAAAATTAAAGGAACCCAGGTTAATAATGGGCTGATTTGTTGCTGTACTGTATAAGAAGTCTGCCATCAACTGAACAGAGGCTCCACACAGAAAAAGTCATTCCGTGGGGGAAGAAGCCAAACAGAAAACGAGCCCTGTGCTGAAAGAGAACCCACTACGGTTGATGTGACGATATTAATGGCATTTTCCTTCCTTTGCAGTATTGTGAAACCTGAACATTTTAGTGGCGCTCATATGCTTGCCTGGTATAGAAAGATTACATCGCCCGAAACCCTTCATAAATTTTAGAGAATATGTTATGAAGAAATTCGATTCTCAAGACTTTACTGAGCTTAGGGAGCTTCACTCCTTTGATCAGGAGCTGTGAAGCGAGAGCCACTTGGGGCTCCAGATCCCGTCTGCCAAGCACTGGCCTTCATGATAGTTCACGCTGCCAAGTGGACAGAGACTGATTATTTTCTGGTTCCCAATTTCTGAGTCCTGCACTGTAGGTTAGACCAGCCCATAAAGTTGACTTTGTGTATACAGTACTCTGAAATGGCATAATCAACACATTTTTCTTCCTGCCCATGGCAGCAGAAGAGAAGAACACGCTCTATTAATTGATCTGCTGAAACCTTGGTCCACAGGGAAATAAATCTTTCAACCCTTGAGTTATAAGAACTGTAGTTTTCCTAGGGCAGTGCAGATCTTTTAATTTGCTTTTCTGTGTAAAGCCAAACCCTAGTTTTCAGTACTCCCATGTGCACAAGGAACACTAGAAACCCCTTATCTTCCTACTATTTTAGTAATTATTATACCTTCTAATATTAGATTCTCCTACTCTGAATGTCCAGAACACATATCTACAACAATGATCTCATTAAAAACAAAGGTAAAAGTAGAATAAATTAAGGATATATAGCTGTCCTTTAGTCTTAACCAATACAATCACTGAAGCATTTTTATAACTGAAATACAATTGAAAATCAAATTATCAATAAAATTAAAATATGCTTTTTGCATATCGAATCATCATGTCTTAATTTTCTTCACCACTCTCTGTCTTCAAATCCTTTCTCGTGTAATGTTTCACATTCTGTCACCTCAGTGTGTTCGCCTTTGGATTTGGCCATGAATGTGACTGAATGTGACATGGCCAAAGGCAAAGAACGCCATGGTGTGCATGGCCTTCCTCTCTTGAACTTCTGCCATCAAGAGAAGAGCATGCCACTAGCTTTGTGGTCCAAGGAGACGAGGTATCTCAGGGTGAGGCTACGTGGTTGACCTGGAAACCTGCATCTCGAAGCATAAATTCAGCGGATCCTCAGCTGAAACACAGACTTGTGAGCAAACTCAGCCAGCCATGAAGTGGCCTGGCCAAATTTCATCCAGAGACAGAGCGATGAAGATGTCTGAGGAAAACACTTTCAGTTTGTGATATTTTATTACATAGAATGTCTTACTGATACTGTATACTTTCACTAGAAATAATTATCACAGTTCACATTTACTAAAGTCCAGGTCTTCAACTCAGAGGTGGGTCTCCCTAATGCCCTTCCTTAATCACCTGTAATTCTAAAAATGTGGTCATAAAGTAAAAATATAAAAATTTTGAGGAATGAAAAGATATATCCTTAATTCTTTAGAAAATTAAAAGGCCCAGAATATCTTATTTTCCTGGAATTACATAGTTAATTATGCACCGAAAAGTAATTAAAGCATCCAATGAAAGCTGACTCATTTTAAAATCCTAAAAAAACTTGGAATAAGTGAAGCTCCTGACAGCACATATACCAGCAGAAGCTGCAGACTGAGCAAGCCTTAAAATCCATTTGAGTAAAAGAAAAAAATGACACACACACACACACACAAACCCATACACCCTAACGATTGGATTCCTGCTATTGAGTCAACTAAAACAAAGGTATAGATTAGTAAAAGGTAAACTATCTCGGGAAAAGTTTCCAATCTTTGTTTTTGGTTTTTTTTTTTTTTTACTTTTTTGCAATAAAACACAGAGTTCAGAATGTAATAAAACATTTTTTATTTCTGGTATTCCCGCATAGTACTCTATGCATTTTTTTTCTTCTAAGTTTTCCTATGTTTAGGTTTTAATACTTGTATTTTTCTACTTCATTGTCGTACAAAATATACTCTGAAAAACTGTTGTTTTTTTACTCAAAGGAAAAGATATCAATTCAGAACTGTTTGCACATAATTTAAACACCACCATAATGCTAAATTCCTTAGAGTATTTCTATCACATTTCTATCAACAATGTCAAAAGTAATGACAAGTCTTTGGAAGTGAGGAATATGAAAGATTGCTCAATAATCAGAATCAATGGGTAAGTTTCTTTTTAGAATGTGTTTGTATAAAGAAGTCCTGGAATTCAAACGTATTTTTCCGGCACTAGTTTGACTGTTTCACTGACCCTTTGTCACGGTAGAGACGTTGTGCTAAGTATGGGGCATTCGTGGTGGACGGTCCTGCAGAACCTTCTAGAGCAGTGTTTTAGGGGCTCTCTAACTCACACTTTCCCTGTATGCATAAGGGAGATACCATGGGAGCTGTAACCAAGGTTTTACGTATTCGTATCACATTTTAGGATCCACTATCCAAATAGCAACCTTGCTCCAAAAAAGTATAAAAGAAAATTAAAAAGGAATTCCAAAATTGACGTGCTCTTCAGGAAAAACACTGAACGAGAGACAGTCCGTCGGCCCTGACGTCAGTTTTCATCACGCTTCTCTCTTCCTTGGCTCCCGCTCACACCCAGGCCCATCAGATCTTCTCAGCCACCTTTCCGTGTAAAGAGCACTCGACGTGCCACTCAAGACTCCCAGTCTCTTCCATTTGCCTCTTGGTGGTGTCCCCGCCCTTACAGTGTGCGCCCCCAAACCCAGTCTCCGTGAACGATGCTGCGTTCCGAACATCTGGCGTCCTTAACTTGCTTTGCTGACTCTTCTGCCTTGCAGAAGGGAGCAGAGGCATGAGGCACAACACTTAGGAGCGTTGTTTATCCTTCCCCTTGACAGTTGTTAGAAATTGAGGCCATTGCCTGGAGCACAGGGCCAAATGTTTTTTGATTTTTTTCTTTGTTCTACTCCTGATTTCTGTGTTGCCGCGTTGTAGATTTCAGATATGTGATGTATGTTTTTCATGTATACAATAAATTTGGGTGTTTATTTTATTGTAATGTTTGTTTTATATGTGGGTGATGTTTTGGTATACTGAAAAATATTGAGTGATGGTATTTTTAATCATTCTTTGGACTGTTATCTTTCTCATAATTCAGGCTTTTCGGTATTTATTATTCATATTCTCATTTTTATCACTTTGATTCAAAATAAACATTTTATTTTCTCTTGTACTCCTTTAACTTTCTGATATCTTTGAGTTATTTCTTTTAGCTCTTAAACTATTGGTCTTAATGATTTTTATTTATTTTAATATTCTTTAGACATCAGTTATTACCTATTTTAAATTATTTCTAAAGCTCTTTAAGAATTACTTTTAAAATTTATTATTTCTTGTATTATCCCTTTTATTTAGCCCCTTTATAGTCACATGCTTAGTAGTTGTAAATTTTCGCCTTATTTATTTTATCGTTGTAAATTTGGCCTTGCCACAATTATACATTTTTATACTTCTATTTTAATATTTTTCTACTCTTCTGTTTTAAAATGTCTTACATATAATTTCAGTCTTCTAACTTTAACTTTGGGGTGCTTTATAATTGTAACATCGTTAACTTATTCTCATCTCTTATAGTTAGTATAAAATTTGCCAGTTTCATAGTTTCTGCGATAGGTGTGGAAGCTCCAAATTATGGCTGAAATATATTTTCAGATATAACAATACCACAGTAGGAGTTGTGCTGAAGAAGTGATCAATTTCAGCTGATGGACCATAGATGGACGACAAAGGAGATAGTATTTCAAGTACAAAAGAGAATCTACTTCGTTAAGGTCTTTCTAGGTGTCCGTCATGATGAAAGTACTTTACTCCGACAAGTCCCTCTATTTTCCTAATAATCACCACAGTTGCTATCATTATATCTCATTTACAAGTGACTCGCCTAGAGTTTCATGAGGATTAATTTTTCCTGGATTGTCCATCTAGTAAAAAATATAAACCATGCCTGTCTAATTTCTCACCCCTCTGCATCACATAAACTCATCAAAATGGTGGGACATTTGGCAATGACAGGGGTCCACTTGGAACCTAATTACTACTAAGTGAGCAAAACCAGAGCCAACTCACATGTCGACTGTGAAGAAAATGACATTCTTCATAAAACTCTATATGAAAGAATGAAGTCCGCTTTATCTTTCAAGGTGATTATGAAAGGTGAAGGGCTTACCTTTTCTAATTTACTAACTAATTAAGGTATTTTATACCGAGAAGGAAAAATAAAGAGAGGGTGTCTTCTAGTGACTCTTTTCACTCTCATTGAAATTCAAATGTTTCATCTCATCCACTAACATTGATAAGCACTTTCTCAGTAAAGTAACTATTAATTAGCATCTAATTACCTTAAAGATACATTCCTGGGAAATGTATGGGCATTTCATGAAATCACTGGAATTTTTATAAATTTTCATTTAGAATTCTAAACTAGTACTACTATGCCCTTTAAGCTTTCCACTACTTTGTAAACACTCTTGCTGGCCACAGAGTATTTATAGAGTATATGCCAAACTTAATTCAACTGAGAGCCTGGATTTGTTTTTCACTGTTTTGAAAACTGCATAAATTTTGATGATTGACACTCAGGGTGTGAGTCTTTTTCCTGGACTGAAAAATAAATCTTTCTACTTTTGAATAATAAACACCCACAGTTTAAACAGAGTAAAAGGGCTTTGGTTATTTGTTTTACAAAGTGTATTCACTATTAGAAAGTAGACCTAGAAGAAACAACCTTTTCTGTTCATTTGATTTAAGAATTTCTCAGGAAAGATAGTAGTGACTTGTGTTAATACTCTTATAGTTTCCCTAATATTATTGATGCAATCCTTCTTGACCAAATCAACTCAATTTAGCATTATTACTAGTGTAGGTTCAGTTTTTCTGATAATATCATGTGGGCTAGTTAACTTGTCAAGTAAACAGCATATGTGACTTAGGCTATTAAGGGATATGTTTTAAATCTGATTCATGTTACCCTTAGAGTATATTTCCATGTGACTAATCTTATCTATATTGTATTGCTTATTAATTGAACTTTTAAATAATTTGACTATTACTAACAGCCTTTATCTTCAGCATATTTGGATGTTAAAACATTTTCGATAATAGTAAATTTTTGAATTAATTTTTTCTCTGGTAAACGATGTTAAAATGTTTTTTTCTTTTAAAATAATTTTTAAATTTTTCAATTAAAGTTGGCATGCAATATTGTATTAGTTTCAGGTGTACAGTGCGGTGATTAGACATTTATGTAATTTATGAAGTGATCACTCTGATAAATCAAGTAACATAGTGAATGTGATGAATGATAATAAAAGTGCAACTGAGTATCTTTTAAAAAGCCTGACCAACTTTGGTAGATGTATTTCATCTGTTTCTCCCAACCGACTCTCCTCTTTACCTGGTTGTGTATCCTGGGAGGCACCCTGCTTGCACTAAACTAGCAGACTGTAATTATAGTTTGGCTCAGCCAATGGGACGAGAGCACTGTCGGAAGTCGGAGTGGGGAAGGGGAGTGAGCGAGGTCGGGGTCACTGCAGGCTGGCGATAGTCCGCAGCTGAAGGTCCCAACAAAAGTCAGAGGCTCCCTCACCGTTCCCATCCACATCCTTAAATGTATAGCAATGTCTCCCAGCCCATTCAGCCCCTGAAATGAGCCTACCCACGCCATGCAAAGTCACTTAAAAAAATCTCGAACATGCATGTGACATTTATTTCTTGCTAGGACCCTCACTGATATACAAGTAACAGACATCCAGGTATCCGGTGGCCATTCTTATTATCAAACATGAAAATGTACAAGTATATCTACTCAAAATTTAGTACACTTGGAATGTAACCTAAGACTCATAGACTATACATTAAGATTCTCTATGCAAAAATTATTCTTTAGAAAACACCGTATAATATTGTTTTTAAAAAGCCAAAGTCAAGATTAATCCTTTCTAAAAAAGTAAAAAGAAGGAGAAGAAGAATTATTCTTTTTAGGATTTGGATGACCTAGTATTTCTTCACTCTTACCAGAGTTTGTTAAACTACTATTAGACTCTTCATGTTTGTGAAACCTTTATTCAATGACCTAAATGAAGTTTGGTAAGGAGAAGCCTCACTATATAGATTTTCCAATTTCCAAACGAACATTTATTTTGATTTTTAGCCAGTTGACTTTGCAAATGCATAAAATATTTGGCCATTATCGGATTGCACTAAACTTTGAACTTTGCTAAAACATACATTTGGTCTAAACCTATATTATTTCCTTTTTTTAAGGTCGAGGTTAAGTAAAATTTTTTGTATCTATTTTATCTTTCTGTTATTCTTATCTTTAACTGAAAAAATAAGTATTTTAAAAAATTTTGTTCTTGCAGATTTTCTTTAATCGATGTCATTGTATTCCTATAAATGTACTTATAAACTTCTTTATAATAAGTCTTTGAAGTCAGGTCTGTTTGTTTCTCTTTATTTTATTAAAGGTGAAAGTTCAGTAGAAAGAAGTTAATTCATTTGGATTATTATTACTATCGAGTGTCACCTCTCTGCACATAACTGCATCTGTAACGTCCCTGACTTTTCATCTAGTTTACCCTTCTGAACCAACTCTCTCCTTGCCTGACCTTACATAATAATCCTCATTTTTGTATCTGCTTTCACCTTTCTACCAGTCACTGTAGAGCATGATGCTCAGAGGTGCCCGGCCTGGACAGAGCCCAGAGTCTGCTCTTTGTCTGAGAGAGGAATCTGAATTTAAGCGAGCTTTAATCAAGAGCCTACCGTGAACTACGGTAGACATTAGAGCAGCATCACAGCTTGCTTATGATCATCTTTTTACAACGTAGAGTCTCCCTTTTTTTTCCTAGAGGTCACAGCTCCTTGCTTAGGCACAGACTTTGGGTTTCAGCTACCAGTCACCACCTTGTCAGTGCCTTTGGTCAGTGCACATATAACGCAACCATACATGACCCGCCATACCGACAGTGTATGTATAACACAAACACACATGGCCACCCTACATACAGTGCAACGATAACACAACCTACGCTGAGGACAAAACAGATAAATCAGACACTGGCTTTGCTTCTGAAGAATTCACAACTGTATTGGGGAAGTGAGAACGTATGAAAAAACATAATATTAAGAATGCTAAGTGTGTAATGAAGGTATGATAAATATGTGCTGTGGAAACCCCAGATATTAAGCTAACAAAGAATTCAAGCTTAGGGACTGAATCACAGTGTTTTTGAAAACTCCAACCCCACCATATGTACCGTTCTTGGACTGACTATCCCAGAGTTGACGACCGATGAAAACAGTGGACTAATCTCACGTCTCCTTACGTTCTCGGATCCAGAGCACACGTGCTTTCACGTAGACCCTCATGCTGACGTCAGATAAGCCTTTCTCTTTTCTCCGCTGTTTTCTGGTAGTCGCACTCTGAGAACCTGAATGTAACATTGCTTTGTGGCGTCAGTAAGGTTTTCACAGCCAACATGCACTGTATGTATTGCAGGATTTCAGGCGAAGAGCTTTCTCCCCAGTGCGAGTGGATGAAGGGACAGGAGAGCATTCGGTGCGGAAGAAGCGCCAGGTCTAAAGGCTCTGACATCAAAAGCGCCAAAGGATGCAGCCGATTCAGCAGCGAGCTCTGACTGGCCGCCAAAGTCTGTGCGTAAGACGTCCTGGGAAGGGAAGGTAAAGAAGAGAGGTGAGTAAACAAGCAAGCAAACAAGCAAACAAAGCGTGGGCCTTGTGGGGAATGTGAATGTTTTGTAAGAGGCTCTTGAGAAGCAGGAGTGGTCTTTAAGGAACAGATGGACATCATCAGACTTGGGTTTTAGAAGGTAACTGGGTCAGTAGCACAGAGCAGGAGACAGTGGGACAGGACTAAGAACAGTGAGGACGTGCCGGACGTGGGTGCCCGTATTTAGGTCAGTGGGTCTCCACCTGGGGGGACTTTGTCCCACAGGGAAGCTGTCCGTGGCTGGAGGTTGGAGAAGGGGTGTGCTTCTGGAGTCCGGAGGCCAGGGATGTGGCGGAACCCTTCCACGCGCCATATACACCCCAACAATAAAGGTTTCTGAGCAAAATGTCAGTGCTGACTATGTGAAGAAAACCTGTTCTACGTAGAGGGGTGACGTGTCGGATCGCACTGAGAGTTTAACTTGTGTTTGGGTAAAGACTAATGATGGCGAGCATTGTTTCAACTTTTCATTGCATTGATATATCGTCTTTGGTGAAGTATCTGTTTAAATCACTTGCACGTTTTACAAAATTGGATAATTTTCTTATTATTGCATTAGGGAGGTGTCTACATGTTTGGGATGCCAGTCTTTTATCGGGTATATGTTTTGTAAATATTTTCTCCCAGGCCGTTGCTTGTTTTCTCATTCTCCTTACCATGTCTTTTGAAGAACAGAGATTTGTATTTCTGATGGAGTCTAATGTTCCACATTTTCCTTTATGAATCATGCACTTGATGTTCTATCTAGGAGATCTATGCCTAATTCAAGGCCACAAAGACCTTCTCTTTTGTTGTTTTATGGTTTTATGTTTTTCATTTAAATTGCTGATATGCTTAGAAGTAATGTTTCTCCATGGTACAAGGTATCGATCAACGTTCTTTCTTTCTGTTTTTGTCTTTCGGATATGGGTATCCAGTTGTTCCAGAAAAGTTTGTTGAAAAGACTTTGTTTTTCCTACTCAGTAAAAAGTCAATTGATCATTTAAAGGTGGACCTATTTCCAAACACTTGATTCTGTTTCGTTGATCCATTTGCCTGTCTTTCTGCCAATACCACATTGTCTTGATTATGGGACATATTAATATTCTGAAGTCAGGTAGTGAAACTCTTCCAACTTTATTCTTCTCTTGCAAAGCCGTTTGTCTCCTAAGTTCTTTGCATTTCATATGAATTTTAGAATCAGCTTGTCGATTTCTATAAAAAGCCTGCTTATATTTTGAATGGGACTGCTTTGGTCTATAGGTTGGCAGGAAGAGAATTGTAATCTTGAAATATTGAATCTTCTGATTCATGAGAGCAGTAAACATTTACATGTATTTAGACCTTTAAAAAATAACAACGTTTGGTAAATTTTAGTGTACAGATTTTTCCATGTTTTATAAGATTTATCTCTAAATATTTCATATTTTGGTGGTATTATAATTGGAATTTTTAAAATTTTAGTTTTTATTTGTTCTCTGATATTCTTATGAAATACATTTCCAGTTCTTTCCCATTTGGATATCTGTTGTCAAATTTGGAAAATACTTGGCCTTTGTTTCTTCAAATATTATTGTTTTGTTCTCTACTGAATTCCTCCCCTTCAGGAACTCCGACTGCACATATATTTGGCTATATTTGTCCAGATCTCTGCTCATTTTTTTTTTTGTCATTTTTCTTTCTGTGTTTTCTTTTGCTATATTTCTTTTGCTATATATATGTAGGTTTTTATTGCTATATTTCAAATTTAACAACCTTTTCTTCTGTAATATATTATCTACTATTAATCCTATTTAGTATTTTTATCTCAAACATTTGAATATTTATCTCTAGAAGTTTGATTTGGGGCTTTTTTATATCTAATATGTCTCTATTTACATATCTCCTGTTTCCTCTAGCTTCTTGAACATACTTAATGCAATTACAATAATTAATGTCCTTGTCTACTAACTCTATCACTTATGTCACTTATAGGTAGGTTACAATAAACATTTCCTATCATAATGGGTTCTGTTTTTCAACTTCTTCGAATGCCTGGTACCTTTTGATTGGATACCAGACATTGTTATTTTCACTGTGTTGGGTGCTGTCTGTGTTAATGTTTCTATAAATATTCTTGAGCTTTGTTCTGGAATGTATTAAAGTCACTTGGAAGAGATTTGGTCCTTCAGGGCCCTGCTTGTGAGCTGTGTTATGCAGAGCCAGAACGGTGTTTAGTCTTTGTCAGTTGTTCTCAATTAGAGGTTATTTTGGCCCAAAAGGTGTATTTGGCAACATCTAGAGACATTTTTTGTTTTCACTACTTGGTGGTGGGGGGAGGGGTTGTGCCTCAAGCATCTAATTGGAAGAGGTCAGTGGTGCTGCTAAACATTGTACAACACACAGGATAGCTTTTCCTGACTCAATAAAGAATCATATAGCTCCAAATGTCAACAGAAGTGAGACTGAGAAATGCTGATCTATGAAAATGATGATGAGTTTGCACACTAAGGGATTAGCATGATAAGGAGAGGAGAAGCCTAAATTGAGAATCATTTCTGAGGCCAAATAAATAGTATTTTTGACTGACATTTGCATGAATATTCAGGAGAGTATGATTCTGTTAATTTGGATCAAGATATATGAGAAAGTTCTTAAGAGAAAATGAAGGAAGCTTCCTGAAAATCAAAACAGAAAAGTCGTCTCCTCTCCTGATAGGTCTGATGAATATGGAAGAAAGCCAACAAAACTTCCACTAACCACATTTATAGTAGTTGATGATTTCAGGCTACTGTGCAATCACAGAAAATGTGTGTGAAAATGAAGTGGAAAAATTTCTAAAATAAGTTTTGTTTCATTTTTAATTCTTTGATTTTTGTTGTTTGATGTCTGATATATTATATCACATAGTGGACTCAAACATTATAATATCAGGGACTTTTTGGGATTAAGGCTCATGTTCCAACGTGAAGGGTTCCTGTATCCCCTGCTCTCCCTGCATCCTGCCCCACTCCCCCGCCCCCCATTAATGAGATGATGAGGTGGCACTATCTTGATAATAAATTGTTATATGTAACTTTTGGCATTCGTATCTGTTTATATGTTATCGGTACGTGAATGTAAGAAAGTTATAGAAATAAGACATCACATGCTTACTATGACTAAATATAAGCCTATCTTGATAAGACACTTAGGAGAAATTCTTTTACCAAAATAAATATCATGAATTAATGTTGAATCATTTATGTTCAAGTTCATCTAGACTAGAGATATTCATTAGGAAGCTGAAACACAGGTTTATAAGAAAGCGTCAGGGTTGGGATATAGTTAACACATTTCCCTGGATGACCATCCAGGGAAAGCGTGCAAAGCAAGAGAAGGGCCGGTCTGAAGGAAAAGGATCTGAGATAGTTTAATGTAACACGAGAAGCTCCTAAAACAGAAGTTTATAAAATTTTTCTTTGTAGAGACTATCAAGTAGTAAAACCTTAAGTTTCTAATGTCTTAAATCAAGGGCAAAAAAGAGATTTCGATCATTTTCTGATAATATCTATAAACATACGTAAACATCACGTGAGTGGGAACTTAGTAAAGTAGAAAAAGTTTACGAAACTTTTAGTGGATTATTTTATCAGGGCATATAGGAATGCTTAACATAATGTAAAGTAATCACACAGCAATTTTAATGAACCATTTTCTTCTTAGTACAGATTTATCCTCTGTCTACTGAGAAAAATGGTATATATTTGGAGTTGAAATGGGTACGAAGCATCAGGATAGCTTGAGCTTGTATATGTTAATTCTTGAGATTACGGAATGAATTCTTCCAGAATCCTTTGCTTTTAGTACCCACTGTGACATCATAAAGAATTATGTAAACGTTTGTGTAACTGCCATGAAGGGGTCAAGTAACAACCACTGATAGAATCTCCTGACGAGCATGTTGTCGCTTAAACCCCAAACAGCTGGAGTCCTGTGAGCGTGTCGACCTCTCCTTTCTCCCTTCAGTTTTGACAGCTTCAGGTCTGAGTTAATAAATCATGTTCTCTCTCAGCACGCAGAGGTTGTTTGTTTTCTAACACAGAAAATTTAAATTAAGTTTAAAGAAATAGTTACATGATAAAATAAAGTTTGTCTTCCAAATGGCAAAAAGCATTAAATCTGCAGAAGCAAGAGGAATACACGGGGATGGTGTACCCATCTGTGTGCCCGTTAGTGTTTCCTCACCGACTTAGCCTGTGCAAATGGGGTTCTTCAGAATGTGAAATAGGATTACCTGGGAAAATTGATATATTGTGAGGGCCCAGACAGAATTTTCAGATACTTTAAAGTAGACTCAATAGTACGCTAATGTCTGGATTCTATTAAAAGTCAAATATTAAGCAGAATTTGGAGAATATTGTATTCTTCTGTCGTATTTGCAGAAATGTCCACTTATGATAATTAACAATTTTTAGCCTTTAGAGTATATGTTTCCCTAAGCAACCAAGCATATTTTATGGGATAAGTGCTCCTTTAAACACCTCTTGAAGATCTATATCCATAGGATTGGTGAAGCCTGACACTGAGTAAGACATCTGAGTCACAGGAATCTGACTTGACAATCTGCATAAGCGTTAGTGAGAAATGATGAGCAGAGTCTGATATTTAGTTCTTTTATACCAAACACAGTGCCATGTAATATGTTCTAGAATATGGAATATGTATGTTCAAGAAATGTTATTACTTAGATCTATTTCAATTCACTAAAACATTATGAAATCAGATTCTATTACTTTAGAACTGGGAATAAATTATATATCATCTGAACGGATGTTTTACTTTCTTGGCCAAGTTTTTATATATTTATAAAAGAATCGAGAGAAGAAATTAAAAAAAAAATAGGGCCAAGCTTTTAAACCCTTCTGATAAAAAGTTAAACTTTCTTGTTTAATCATTAAGCTGATCCTTTAAAAGTCTCAACTAGAAAATAGTTGAGCAAATGAGCTTTGTTGCATATCAATCAGTTTTAAGTTTTATAATTGTTTTAAAGTGCTTATCTAGTCCATTCTTCTCACCTCGTCAATAAACTCTTCAGTCATGTCTATGAAAAATTATTATTTTATCTCCACTTAAATCCTTCCATGGTTAACCTATGTAGTCTTGTCTGGTGAGCTCTAAATTCAATAAAATAAATTCCAGTTGTTTCCTAACTAAAATTACATCACCCAAAAGGGGGTATAGAATGAGAAGGGAGAGGTCCATGACGCAGCTGGGCAGCACTGTCCCTATGGGACAGGTGAGGAAAAGGCTCTTGATGAGGACGGAGAATAAAGAGCCAGAAACTCGGAAGGAAGACCAGGAGAGGGTGTGGTGTCTCAGAAGAAAGGGAAGAAGTAAGTTTGAGACGAGCATGTCATTAAGAGCACTAAAACTCCCACAGAGAAATAAGGAGGAAGGGTCATGTACAAGAGGGCTACATTATTGCATCCCTTGGCTTCTGGGAAGAAATTTTCTGTAGAGCAATGGAATTTTTTTAAATGATTAAAAATAACCCCGTCCTCACGCTGCTCACAGGGGCTAGTGGGGGATACCTATTCAACAGTAATTACAATACTTATCATCCAATATGACAGGCGTTACAACAGAGACATGTAAAAGTGTCATAGGAATGGACATGAATAAGTAACTCTCTCTGGGTAGAGGGAACAAGAGTGTTTAGAAATACAGTGATATTTGAACGGGGCAAGTGGATAAAGACGTACATTTTGTAAAAGGGAAATATTCTGGTTCCGACTTACAGGAACAAAAGGTCAGCTGTAGAATGGTGAGCAGTTTGGTGGATTGGTCAGTTCTCATGGCTCCATCTAGAGAGTCGATGTTTCTGGCATCTGTTGTGAACCTGCCACATAAAGTTATCCTCCCTGTTCTTTCTGTAGAATGTCAAAACATATCTTATTAATAATGATATGTATATGTTGTTATAAATATAATTATTAGTATATATAGTAACAGTATCTTAGTATATTCATATTAGTGTGTTAATATTACTCTGCAGACACCCAATATTCAAAAGAAATTAAGTGAAATATTTTTATCTACTTATTTCACAAATTTACTTAATTATCATCAAATATCTACTTCAGCCAATATCTAATTAAGGATGATTTTGTTACTCCTTCTATTTAATAATCTTGTAACTTCATTGCTTATATCAATTTATTTATATTCTTTGAACTGATGATTATAAGTTCTATATTTTAAAAATAAAAATATAGAAAAAAGCATTGGTATGTAATTATTAATTATGATGCAATTTCTAATAGTAAAAATGGAAGGGAATTTTTAATTATGATATAAGAACTGTACTGTATATTATATAATCATTAATCGGTTTAATTAGGAAAATATTCCGTAACATGGAAAAATCTGTAATAGCACGTTACACAAAAACAATATCAAAGTGATGTACATTATGATTATAGTTATATGACACGTTTATAAAGACAAAGAAAAGACAAAATTACAATAACAAATATGTTAGAGTAGCAGAGTGTGATAGTCTTTTGGTGTGTTTGATGTGTGAACTTGGCTAGGCTGTAGTCTCAAGTTATGTAATTGAACACAAACCTAGGTATGGCTGCGAGGACATCTGTTAGATGGGATTAAAGTCCGTAATGAGTTGACTTTAAGTAAGAGAGATTATCCGAGATAATCTGGGTGGGCTTGATTCAGTCTGCTGAAAAACCTTAAAAGTAGGACGCAAGTTTCCATAATGAAAAGAAATTCCATTTATGGACGGCATTTTCAGCCCTACACAGGAGGCCCAGCCTTCCCTTCCTGAAGTCCCCGTGCCCTACGGATTTCACACTCACCTGGCCGTCCTCCACGATCATCTGAGTCAGTGTCTGCAATAAATCTTTCAATGTATTTCTCTATTAACTCTGCCTCTCTGGTTGAATCCTGACCGATTCAGATTTTGGTAACTGGAAGCGGAATGCTGCTGTAACAAAGATCTAAGAGTGTGGCAGTGGCTTTAGACTTGGCTGCTAGGTGGAGGCTGGGAGAATTTTGAGATGTCTGATTGAAAAGCCTATATTGCCTTGAACTGACATAGTAGAAATCTGGACGTTAACTCTGCTAGTGAGGGCGTAGAGCGAAGGGAGGAATGTAGTAGAGAAAACATGTTGTCTTAGAGAATACCGAAATCATCATGAACAGAATGTTGTAGAAATACAGACCTTAAAGGTACTGCCAGTGAAGGCCAAGGTAGGAAAGAGAAACGTGTTGTCAGAAACTGCAGAAAAGGAATCCTTGCTGTACAGTGGCAGAAAGCTCAGCCGAATTGTGTCTTCTCTTTACATGAAAAGAACTTGTAAATGATGAACTTGGATGCTTTACTGAGGAGATTTCCAAGCAGAGTGTGAAAGGTGCATCCTGGTTTCTTCTTGCTGCTTATAGCAAAACCAAGAAGGAAGAGATAATTTAACTGTTAAGCAAGAAGGAAGTAGGACTTGGTAGTTTGGGAATTCTCAGTCTTTCTAGATTGCAAAGGTGCTAAAATTAAGAGATTTGTTCTCAGGAAAGCATGCTCCTGAGAAAAAGCCAAGGGTGGCTGGAAAATGTTTGTCTAGTGCCTTAGAAAGTTCAGAAGATCACAGTATTCAGGCACAGAGGGTTTGAAGGTATTAGGCATGTGACTCGTGGGCCCTCTCAGTCATATCAGCTGAAGCTGAGAATAGAGACGTGGTTTTCCAAGAGAAACTTGTGGAGAACCCTCTCGTCTAATGGAGTGAATTCTCATAACGTACATGGGAGAGCCACAAAGTTCTTGCCAATGTTATACTAGGAGAAACACCTCCAGTTTGGGCCAAAAGGGACATAGAGAATACTGGTTATCACGTCCCCGGCACGTTGATAAAAATAATCATCTGAGAATGTGTGCCATCTTTAAAGAGAAAGAAAGGATGACTCCTAGGACAGGGTAAGGAGCCCGGGAAGTGGAGCCACAAGCTATGGATGATTATTTCTGAGACTTGAAGCCAAACACAGCTTTTCCAGATGATATCAAAATTGTTTGATACCAGAAGCACTTAAAAAAATTCTTTTCTTTAAATAAGATTGTCTATAAAATGTTATCCTTTGCCTACCCATTATTTTATTTATGGTTCCAAGTAATTTGTTCTTGAGTCCCACTGGTTCATTGCTGGAAATGAAGTATAACTCAGGATGAATTACAGAGCCTCAGTCATACATGATTTAGGTAATGAGATTTGAGACTTTTGAGCTGATGATATTTTGATGAGATATTGAACTTCAAGTTGATGCTGGAATTGGTTGCGACTTTGGAAGATGTTAAGATGGGATGAATATATTTAGAATGTGAGACAAATGACTGTTTCAAGGCCAGAGGGCGGGCCGTGATAAATGGAATAGTGCCCTCATCTGAATGATGCCCATGGCCCAATCCCTGGAACCTGTGAATACATTACGTTACATGGCCGGAGGAATTAAAGTGACGGTTGTAACAAAATTTTAGTCAGCTAACCTTAAGATAGAGATTGTTCTGGGTGATCTAAAATAATCTGGTAAATTATAAGGCACCCTTCAAAGCTGAAGGAGGCAGACGAGCCAATGTCAGAATGATGTCGTGAGAGAAAGACTTAGCGGGCAGCTCTTGGCTTTGAACGTGGGAGATGTCTCAAGAAGCTGGAAAAAAACAACAAAACAGATTCTTCCCTTGAGCCTCCAGAAGGTAATGGCAGTCCTGGCAACAGTTCAGTTTTAGCCCAATGAGACCTTTTTCAGACTGTGACCTGCAGAATCAAAAGATAACAAATTCGTATTGTTTTAAGCCACTGAGTTTGTGGTCATTTGTTATAGCAGCAGTAAGAATTTAAAACACAGATTTAGAAGTACAACTTTTCTTATTATTTTTATTTTCCAAATTTTCCGTAATGTCTATATTATCCTTTCAATTGAAAATATTTTTTCTCAATTTCAGAAAAGGTTGGAAATTTTCCCAATATTCCTAAGATAGTAGATAGAAGACCAAGAATTTTAACCTATGGTTTCTAACTAACTTATATATGCTGTCCACTCTACAACATTAAGCTGAATATGATGAAACAATGAAAAAATAAAAGGGATACAGCCTAGATGCCATTTATAGATTTCTACACTCAACCAATAATCATCGTACTTCCAGGAGCTAGCTTTATGGAAAGCATTGAAAGCACAAAGTTAATAAGAAGGTGCCTGCTCTAGAGAAGCTGAATGTTAAAATATATGAAACTTAGAAAACCTAAAGTTGCTGTAGCATGAAAGTCACCTTTTGTCATGACAAAAAGACGTACTAGCTAAAAATGCAGGTCGGAGAGTCGAGAGAAAGAAGTTCTGTGTTGGACAGGACTGTATTCTGGGAGAGCTTGCATGTCAGACCTTCACATGGATGTAAAAAGATGTGCTGGCTTGTGAGGACATTATATCCATAATGAAATCATTGTTCAAAGAAGATTGATCCATAGGAGATTCAAAAGGGAAACAGAGTAAGAGATGCCAGATAAGAAATGTTGTAGGAATTCGGACATCAGGCCATGAGAGAGTAACCCGAGGTGGCAGTGAAAACACAGGAAGATGAATGAATATGAAAAATTTTCAAAGAAAATATTTGTAGATCTTCATAACTCTGACCTGATGAAGTGAAGGAAGAAGCAATCACTGTGACTGTGTATTTACAGTCTATGCGGCATGAAATCACATCAGACGTACCAGTGGACCCAGTCTGTGTGTGTCAGTGTCTAAAGCAGAACAGCTCACCCCAGTAGCGCCCTCTGCGATTAAATGCAGAGCTTTAAAGAGGAAAAGAGTGGTTTAGAGGAAACCGTAGGTCAGGAAATGGCACGTGGTCTGCCGTAGGCAACATTTGCAAGAAATGGAGGAGACGATAGTCTGTGCAAAGGAAAATAAGATGGATCCCTTGGAGTTTGGGGAAGGAAGCCTATGGGAGCAAAATACCCAATGCTTACAAGATGCTAAGAGGGCTCCCCAACAGCCAACAGGCAGATGGAGGAAATAGTTCTAAGTCGGTGGGCCTTACCTCTGACATACCACAAGCTGTCATCTGGCCTTGAACTCCTAGAGAATGTGATATGACCAATTCTGTCACCTCATTATACGTCTAGCAAAGTGACATCCATGAAATTGCACTATATACCTTTGTTAAGTACCTAATATTGGTTTTAATAGAAATCTTTGAATTTTATGATAAAATAACGACATACGCTCTTAAACCGAGTCATTAAAAGTATTAGAATTGAAAGATAAAATGATTCCTACCTTCAAAAAACTTAAAATCTAATCTTATCTATTCATTGATTCAGAGTCAAATGCATTGCTGTATTCAAAAATACGGTCTTGGGGTTAGGGGGAACTCCTAAATTTGAAAATTGGCTGAAAAGTGACTTTTAAGTAAATACATTCATTTTCAATTAAGTTTAAGTATTTTTATTTCAATGATAGTGATTTAAATATAAATGAAGCTCCATTTCCTTATTTCTGAGACAAAATGTGACTACTTACTTTCCCCTACAATCAAAATCCTTGGTTTTGAAGAAAAATGTGGCAGCTGTTGTGTGCCCTCTAGTGGCCACAAAGAATATTTTTACATCTTGCCATAAATTTCAGTGGTTGTGTCAAGAATGCATTTCACATCAGACATTAACTAACATCACATCTTAAATATTTCATTAACTCTTACTTTATCTTAACTGCAGTGGCATAAACTCAAATTCCAATCTCTTAATAGTTTCAAACCACGGAAAATTTTGTAAAACTAACACAGTTAAGGCCATGTCCAATAAATGTAAAAAAAAAAATTCAGATTAATTTTCCTCAGAACATTTATATAGTTTCCATTGCATATTATGCTGTGCTAATATGAACCAAACGGAGAACAGAGGACATCCAGATACTCAGCTACGGTGTTAGTCAAGGTTCTACAGAGAAACAGAACCGATGAGATGTCGGTATATAAGGAACCGATCCCATGGTGTGGAGGCTGGTGAGTATGAATTCTGCAGGGCAGGCCAGCAGGCTGGCAGTTCACGTGAGAGTTCATGGTGCAGTCTAATCCACAGTCTGCAGGCAGGGCAGAAGGCTTGGTCCTGCCAAAACTTAAGATGGAATTCTTTTTTCTTTGAAACCTTGCGTGTCTTTTTTTTTTTTTTTTTTTTTTTTAAAGGCTTTATGTGATTTCACTAGATCCACTTACTTTACAGAAGGCAAGCTGCTTTCCTTAAAGTCTGGCGATTGTGAACATAAATCACATCCACAAATTCCTTTACAGCAGCACCTAGACTAGTCTGACCCAACAACCAGCCACCATCACCTAGCCAAGGTGACGTGTATTAGAAGCCACCATCAGTGCCAAGCACAACTTTAAGTGCTTTAAATGCGAGAACTCGGTTTTTGTCCTCGTCACAATTTTAAGAAGCGGCTTCTTTTAGTAATTCAGAGGAAACTGAGGCACATATTGGTAAAGTAACTTGACCACGGTTACAGCCAGTAAAAGAGGGTGTTGGAGTGTAGCGAGAGTCCTTTTTTAATACTAAACGTCGATGTTTCGATGCATCCGTGTTCCACTTTTCATGAAATGTTTCAGGTGGACACAAAAAACAATAGAGAATATGGAACATCTTTGTACCTCCCAGTTAGCTTTATCAGATTTTTGCCAATTGGCTTCATTATTTTTTGAATTTTTTAAAAATAAATAAATCATACAAGATAAAAGTTTAGGTCACTTGTGTCTCTCTCCCTAATTCTATAACTTACTCTCCTGTGCAGAAGTAGCCATATTCTGAATTTGCATTTATCATTCCCATGGATGTTTTTTAACATTTTATACACATATTTGTATTAACAAAAATATTACATTGTATCATTTTTTCTATTTTTAACTTTGAATGATAGTATGATATGATGTATAACACATTTTGTTGAGTTAAAAATACATTTTAAGTACTATGTAGTATTTCATTGTTTGCAATGTACCACAATGTATTGTTCCATTCTTCTGCTAATGGGCATTTGGATTATTTCAAGTTTTTCACTCTTACAGATAATACTGCAGTTAATAGTCTATGCACATGTCAGTGTGTCTCCTGTGAGAGGTTCTCACAGTATACTCAGAAGTGCAATTACTAGTGGGGAGAGAGACCCTAAGGTGAGCTTCTTCCTGGTGTCTACACCTTTGTGTAAGCCCCGCTCCTTGAGTGGGTGGCACCCCTGTATCTTGCTTGTAACCAATAGGATATGGCAGAGGTAATAAGATTTCACTGCTATGATTAACTTACGTTATGTAAGACTGTGATAGCAGACTAGAGCACGAGGTTCCCCTTACACCATTAATAAAGTCATCAGCTTTGAGAGAAGCGTGTAAGGCAGGGACCTGCAGAGGGACTCTAGGACTCTAGGGCTGCCCTCGGCCAATGGCCAGCAAAAACCAGGATCCTCAGTTATTTGCATAATCACAAGGAAATTAATTTGGCCAATTTAAACTTAAAAGCTGTAGTAGGCAAAATAATGTCTCCCAATCCTAATCCTCAGAACCTGGGAATGTACTACTTGACACGGCCAAAGGGACTCTGCAGGTGTGATAAGGTTAAGGACCTTGCAATGGGAAAAGCATCTTGGACTATCCAGGTGAGCCCAATCTAATGATATGAGATTTTAAGAGCAGAGGACTCTAACTTTTTGGAGGAGAAGAGGGAGGTCAGTTAGAGAGATTGGGAGAGAGAGAGGAAGAGGGGTCAGGTAGATACAACATTGCTGGCTTGGAAGGTGGAGAAAGGGAATCACAGACCAGGGAACATAGGTGACCTCCAGAAGCTGGAAAGATAAGCCGAAGTCCGTAATTGATACAGCTCCCTGGTGAACTTCCCTTTTATCAAGTGTAGTCAATACCTTTATCCTGAGCCAAGATCCTGATATCCCTCTTTTGTCTGGTAATAACAGACTGTATGTAGCTCTCATGTGCCTGGTGTATCTTTTTTTCCATTCATCCTTTTTATTTTCTTTTAAATAAACTTCATATTTTAGAGCAGTTTTAGGTTCACAGAAAAGTGAGCCGAGAAATCTTGGGACTTTCTTGCCCGCCCCATCCCCACAAGCATGGCCTCCCCACTGTCAACATCCCCCGCTGGGATGGGACATTTGTTGTTATAGTTGATGAACCTACATTGAAACGTCATTGTCCCCAAATTCTGAAGTTTATATTAGGCTTCACTCATGGTATTATACATTCTATGAGTTTTGACAAATATATAATGACTTGTGTCCACCAATGTAGCATCATATAGCATCATTCACCGCCCTAAAAATCCTCTGCACTCTCTTGATTTCTGCCTCCCCCCTAATTCTGGCAACCACTGATCTTGTTACTCTCTACCCAGTGTTGTCGTTTTTAGAATGTCACATAGTTGGAATCATACAGTAGGTAACCCCTTTAGATTGGCTTGTTTAATTTAGTAATATGCATTTAAGGTTTCTCCATGTCTTTTCATGGCTTGATAGTTCATTTCTTTTCTTGTGTGTGTGTGACATTTGTTATTTTTTAAATGCATAAAAATACGTTTTTCATCTCAAGGCATTTTGTATTTATGTTTAGTTATAAACAGTTTTCCTGACACTTACATAGCTTAGCGTGTAAGGAACGATTTTGACCCTACAAGGCAATCACTAAAAGGGTTTCTAGTAGGAATTAGTTAATTAAATCATTTGTTTTAAAACTAATAAAAGAACATACATATATGTTTTAAAGGGGCATACCTGTGGTATGTAAGAGCAGTTTAATATGGATTTCTAAACATTACGTGATTCAAAAATCTAAAGGTTTATACGTTTTCATTTTTTTGATGCATCAGCACTAGACATTTTTTGACATACAACTTTTGAAAGTTGTTGAAAATGTTAAAAGCTGGTCAGTGGTGTCTCTATTCTTGCGTCCAAGGATGCCATGATATTGACACTTGGCCAAGATAGGGATTAGTGTTCTCGCGGAGAATTTATAATGTGTTTCTTTAGAGTCCAGATGCCTCCTAGCGGTACTTAGTACAAGTTCGTCTACTTGGTTTATTGAAAATGGTTTGAACCTATTTCACTTGTTTTAAACCAGTCTGCTTTTAGCTGCATGAGCAGTGCAGTATAAAAGACCCATCCAGTGAACTCGTACATGACCTCCCACCCTTGTCGTGGTCGTCATGGTCCACAGACGAAGCACATCCTGTGTCTGAGAAGAGTCTGGAAGCTGTGCCTAGAAATCTCTGCTCTTCCTTATGTTTCTCCCCTGCTGCTTCCCATCTTCTACCTTCGTTAAAGCTTTATATGCATATACCCTGTGCACGTCCGTGACGCCTTTTAATTATCTGACCCCATGTAATTGCTTCACTTGGTGCTCCGAGCAGGATCCTTGAAATGGCCCTTGGGCCTGTAACTAAATGATAGATAAGGCTTTGCTAGGGAGAAAGGAAGATGAGGAAGTAGGGGGTGAAGGATGCCAGGCCAGCTCCCCCAGTCCAGCCTATAACTGAGTGAATCTGTGACCGCTGAGCGCAGGAAAATCACATCAGCTTGGAAGTGGGTAGATCCGGAGCTGAGGGAAGTAACCTCAGTGGAGGAAAGAAGAAATTCAGACAAAAGGGAAGTCAGCCAAGAATTCTGTACCTTGGCTGCTTTTGGCTGCTCTGGCAAAAATGAGAAAAATGAGAGTAACTAAGGAAGAAACGTGAGGCTTCTGGTCTGCCGAGGCACCAGCACTGATTGTGTCTGTAATGGGCGGGGACGTGAGGAAAACAGGGAGTAGAACGAATTTTTTTTTTTTTTTAATCGTGATGTTACCCCGCCTCACTGATAATCCCTCAAAAGACTACATACAGGCTTTGGGTGTGGTTAAGGGCAAGGTGGGATCAAGAGACACCCCGAACCTGGGAACGTTCAGAGAGCTCAGGCAGAGCACTTTTTGCAGAAATGCGGACACCCTGGTCTGTTGAGGTGGTTGGAAGGCAGGTTATGTAAAGATACCTTGAGTACTGATCGATCGAATAGTGCAGTCCACCTTTACATACTCAGTCGAATAATCCTGAGGATGCTCAAATGTGGAAGAGCAGACACCTCCGTGTCGATCGCATAGTGATGAAGCGTCTCCCATTCTCGGGCTTTTACCTGAGAAATTATTGATGAAGTAAATGGGGCTCAGAAGCTTGGGATTCTTGTGTGATCCTCCCCCTGAGGAGGGAAAAGCACATGAGAGAACCTGTGGCGGACCCACTGGCTCAGGCGCTCCCAGCGTCAAGTGATGGGGAAGAAAGATTAGGGACAATCAGGGAACGTTAAGGCACGTTACGATTAAAAAGGATGAAAAAACCCCAGGACAGTTACACAGGGCAGGCAGATAACAAAAAATGCCATTAAAAAGGACATGTTGGAATAACTGCTAAGATTTTCAGGGATTGCTAAAGAGATTATGTGGTCCAGCTGCTCCACAAAGTCCAAAAATTATAAAAGTATTTGTTCAGTTTATCCTAGCCATGATGCATTTTTAAAAATCTATGGTGATCTGAAGGAAGGAAGGGAGGGAGGGAGAAGAAGGGAGGGAGGGAGGGAGGGAGGGAAGGAGAAAAAGATTCCTCATAACCAGCACTGAGTAAAACAATGTGAGCTGAAGAGGATCTCGTGAGTTTGGTCCCAGGGTAGAGACGGTGGGGACTTTTGTAGCAGTGCATTTTTGGCCATTTGCATGGGTGCAGGTGAAATGTCACGGGTGTGACAAAGAAATTCGATTGGAATCGTTCTACACTGGCTCATGGTGTATTGTCATATCTGAACCAACTAATAAAAAGTAAAAAGGCAATAGTTAAGTTATAGGGATGTGGTAAATTGTCAATGACTTTAAACATGGCTTACAGTAGAAATTTGTGAGCAGATTTTTTACGGTTCTGTATCCGGTCTACCAGAATGTGTTACTGGAAGGTGTGAGGCAGCACTGGACGGCGGGGTGGGCAGCTCTTCCCTTACTCAGACACCGGGGGAAGGGGTCTGCTCTGTAGTTTCGGATGTGCTGGATGGAAACCCTTACAATTACCTTACCCCTGGATGTGCTAAATTCTAGCATATGTAACCATGGCAACATAGCATGCCTGGGGGCATCAGTAAATTTCCGATTGATTAAGGGTATGTTAGACACATATATATTATCGCCCTTTTTAATAATCCAGTATGACTTATGAGGAAAGTTGGCGAATCCTGGAGGTTAACTGCAGACTAACTGTAATAAAGAGATTCCTCCAATGGCCTCAGCCGTGCCCAAGAGGGTGCTGACAGTTCACGCCTGCAACGAGCTAAGAGGGATTGGTGTTCTGTGATTGGTTTAGCTAATGGCTTATTGTTTTATTTGAGTTATGGAAGAAACTCAAAATCATTAAGCATTCACGTTGGACAGAATCCAACACAGGTTTACTGAGCTCCCGCAGATGTTTCGATTCTCCTGCTTATTGCAACAACCCGTTGAGAAGAGACTGATTTGATTGAATTGAATGAACTGTTATACCTTCTATTGATGATATCACGTTGATCTCGATCCAAAGATCAAGTTAAGACAGTTAAAAATGCTGATTAATCATGTCCCTACCAGGAACCGACTAATTAACCAGCTAAAATACAGGTCTGAGAAGACATGATGACAGTCCTAGAGCCAGAGACATTAGCGACACTCTTCAAACAACCCAGAGGAGCCACCGTTTCCGCCAGCTCAAAAACTAAAACAAAAATGAATTGGTTTGTTTTGTTTCATAAAATTAGCCCCCACTTACCACATTACCAGATCAAAAGCAAAGCTGAATTTGAATCGGGCTTTGACCAGCAGCAGACCATCCAGGACAGTCACAGAGCCATTGCCCAATGGATACCTTGGGGTCCCGTGGCCTGGGTGATGCTCAAATGATCTGGTGTCAGCAGCTCCAACCACACTGGCTGACGCTTTGGCCAAAAGCCCATTACTGCCTCCCAGGGGTAACCACTGAAATTTTAGGTTAAATGTTTTTCAATTGAAATTCCCAGTTAGTCTCTTTGACAAGTAATTGTTGGCCTGTTGTGCTTTAGTGAAACCCGCTTTTATTACAGAGAGATGCAGAATTATTTTGAGATCTAAAATACCCAGCATGGTATGCATTATGCAAAAATAACATTCTAACGGGGAGGAAAATCCAGCAGATGCTCATAGAAGGGAACTGGTATGTTCAAGGGCACGAGACTGGGAGATGCTGCGGTGCATACAGAGGGACTCCTGCGCCCTCGGCCCCCCGTTACATCCCCCGAGGATCTGTCTAATCCCGTAGCCCAGTAGGCCCTTCCTGTGACAGCTCTCAGAGGATGCCAGGCAGGCAGCCTGGCTCACGGGTCATAGTCTCACATGAAAGGACAGCGCTAGGTCTGGAGGGTGCCGTGATGGGCGGCTGGCTGCACTTGGAATAAAGAAGGCAAAGCTAAGTCTGCTCAACAGATGGAATTAAGAATTCTGTTTCTTATGACATCAGAGCGCCTGGGTCATAAGAATACGGTGTATCTGTATAGATTCTTGGCTATTAGCCAATAAACTGGAAAAGTGATTCAGAAAATGAGAAAATGAGCCTATTTTTCCCAATAAGCCTTTTAGAATTATTGTCTTTTTAACTGCGTGCACATTTAATTTTGATTTAAAAATGAAATTAAAAAGAGACTGTAATATGTATGCTTAATGTATACCTAACAGATGTTTTAATGAATCACAAAAAGTATATCATCACAGCTAAGAAAATTGTTTCCTTTGTCTTCTCTATCATTTCCATTATTCTTTGATGTACATAGACCAAATATATCTCTAAGTTAAAGAAAACGCGTCCCCAGTAATTTGACTCTGCCTCTGACTTCACAGCTGGCACTATACAATATAAAACAGAAAAAGAAAAGATGAGAAATGAACAAGGAGGCTGTTGTGGGTGGTTATTAATCAAGAAAGCAAAACAGAGTTTGAACGACTTTATACAAGTTTAGGAAATGGCGTGCTGGGGGTAATGGGGGCAGATTGCCTTATTTTGACACCAAATGTTCGTAGAGAACTTCCACTGTGGCCTGGGCAGGGAGTCAGGTTAGGTCAGCCCGCCGTGTGGGTGTTCCTGCGCAATGTGCCTTAAAACAAAACACAAAAAATAGGTCATATACTCGGCAAATACACGCAAGTCCTAGCAGTTACACACCAAGAGCGACACTTGTTTGGATGAACAAGTCTGTTTTTTAAAGTAGCCTTTCCAAAAGTCAGTGATACAAGATATGGGAACATGTAAAAATTAATCATTCTACTTAGTTTCACTGAGTACCCAATCAACAATTGGTACAGTAGAAATGAATGTGGCCATTAAAACATATCACACATAGATTTAGATACAGATATATCTTCCTTACAGTACATCCATAGGTCACGTGTTTACACAGGGAATGGGAGTGAACACACAGCCTCCTAACTTGGCTCTGAGACAGACCTAAAAAGTGATACCAAGGGCATTAAGCTTTTATTCAAAGATGTATCCCTCTAGAAAGGCTTTGCACTTTATTTAATATATAGCCTTTCATTTATTATATAGCCTAGTCAAAACTTACTTATATTGAGATCAAATGGCAAGGTTTGTTATATTCTCTGTGAATAGAGTGACATTTATCAACACATCAAACCTGGTCAACGTTAATCTTTGACCAGGCATTAAAAGGGAAAAAAAAAGAAGCACAGATCCGCTGGGCTTAAGCCATTTCAGTGTCCCCACTCTTGATTAGCACATCGGAGAGACGACTGCTGGGCTTTCTTGCCAAAAAGGATTGTCATCGGTCCTTCTCCCATTTCTATGACAAGAATATTAGGGATGTAAATTTATGAAAAATCTTCCAATGTTAGTCTCGTTCAGCGAAACTGGGTTTCGACACCTGCCCCAGTTTTTCCAGTGAGGTCGTACATACTGTTCTCTCTGGGACAGACTCAGCTGAAGTTTAATTAGGTAGAACTGTTGGAAAAACTTGTTGAATATTCAGATGTGATTAGGAATATATTATAATTTGCCTATAAGTAAAGATTTAAAGGCAGCTCATTACATTGCATTCCTTCAGGTGTAAACGAGAATAGATCATCATTGCAATATTAAAGGATTTTGTTGTTTCTTTTTCTTCAGGAGCAAATCTGTGGATCAGGAAACGTTACACTGTATATGCTCGTCCCATATAAAAAGAGATACCATGTGTCAGTTAGGCTTGTAGCTGAGCCTAGAATTACCTAAAATGTATGGATTCCTAAAGGCTTTACACATGTTTAACATTTGGGGCCAGCGAATCTTTGTTACGAATATGACCATTTGAAAAAGCAAGACCGTTTAAGAGTGTGAGGCCGTTGGCTTTTAAATATACAGTTCTTCAAAGAAGAGACATTTCGGGAGTAAGGAAAGTTTATATTTTCAGCAGTGACTTACAGGGTGTTGTTTTTCCCTCTTGAACTGAGAACAGCAAAGGTGACTGAGCGCTGTAGGAAAAACTTCCTAATAAAGCCCCGTCTCATAACCAGAGTCTTCGTTTTCAAATCTCACTTTGCCTAGTTCAATATTTCTCTATCCATCAAAGAATAGCTTTGAATAACTTGATTTATTAGCATTATGAAAAGGTTTATTTCCTTTCCCCTTTTTTAATTTATACTAAGAATAGCAAAAGAAATAGCTGCTTAATCCTTTTCAAAAGAAATGTCATTATTTCTTTTCAAAATATTTTATACAGTTTATGACTCAGACATAAATCATCATGCCCAGTGAACAGAGGGACACTATTATGGGTAATCGGGACTATTTGCCTATCCAGAAAGTGCAAATACATGTTTTATGTATAAGGTCTATGTTAAGGGATCGTAGATAAGAGAGTGTCACATCTTTCTTAACATCTGGAAAAGCCCCTCCCCAAACCCCACTCACGGAGCACCTTGTTGGAGAAACTGACTGTATTCTCGCAGCGAATTGTTCCCTCCTCTGTGATTATTTCATACTACTTTGTAGATCACTTTGCATTATTTATGTCTGATTTATTTTAACTCCTGTCTAGACAGTGAGTTCCTTCAGATCAATGGCCCTATTTTTCTCCCATGTGTGTTTTTAACACTCATTAATTGATTCTTTCATTCAGCAGACATTCATTAAGTGTTTTTTAGGTGTCCGGCACTGTATTAGGCATCTGATTCAAAATGGTGTTCAGAATATAATGTTCCCCTTCTGTCTAAAGTTTCCTTCTGGTGGAGAAGACAGACATAACATTTATCGGTTTGATTCTTAATAACAACTGATAAATGTTAAGACAAAAATATACATGATGCTAAATAGGCAAATAGAAGGTAGAAAAAGGTCAAAGCCTGAGCTGACATCTGTAGTATGATACTAAGTTAACCAACCAAAACGATGGCAGGAGTGAGATGGGGAAATGTTTTGGGAATTGAGAATATGCAGGGAAATGTTATATGGTGCGAACACTATGGCCATCCCATAGGGCTGTCCCCAGAGTAATGGGGACACAAAGCGGGGGTTTGGGGATGAAGAGGAGCTGAGACGGGGTAGGGCCAAGCCATTTAAGGATGGCGTTGGCCATGTTAATGATCTCATCCTTTACCCTCAGAGCAATAATAAATCGGTGAAGTGACTGGATAAGGCGATGTTTTAATAAGACCTGCTTTCACTCTAGATTTTACATGTACTGATCATTGCAGTGGAGAAACCAGAGTAGGAATGGAAGGTGGAAGCCAGTGAATACTGATCTAGGCCTGGGACTTACATGATCAATGCATTGTCATCTCACCCCCAAATAATCTCAGTGGCTTACCCTCAAAGATCGTTATCACCGAATGAGAATAATCTCAGCGGGGACCAAAACTTTTTTTCAGTCCATAAGTAACTCACTGAGATTCCAGAAGTCAACAGAATTTGAAGAAGTGATAACGACTGTTTTAAAAGATTATTTAGAGACAATTCATTTAATTTCATCAATAGATGTATAGATATGTATAGATATGTATAGATATGTACTGTTTATTCATCTTTTAAAAGCTGCTGTATGTTCATTTGCTTCCTATAGAGTGAGACTGAATTACAAATGGACAGTGGTCAGACCAATATCAAATAGAATCCTGACCCATAACCTGCACCAACCAGCCCAGGAAAACTGTTCCATTATCCACCATAACCAGCCCAGGAACCCAGCCTGCTATCCACAGGTCAAACATATAGGAAGTCAGACTGCAATCTCTAGAACAGTCTGAGCCAGATAATAACAATCAGACCCAAAAGACTAGATGTGAATAATAACCAAAAGCTTCGATAATTTTTGTCCCAGCTTCCAACTAACTACTGACCACAGAAAGCAATTATGTCCCCTACCCAATCACATATGACACCCACTTCTAGTTAGCCTGTCTACGGTTTCTCTCTGCCAACAACTGCCACTCAGAGTATACCAGAAGGCTTCTCTTCTTTTTTTTTTTTTTAATACTGCCAACTGCTGTTGAATCTGCCAAACCCATAAGCGATGATGTCTGACTCCCTTGCTATAATAAACTCTGAATAAGTAGCTTTACCTCTTCTCTTTTGATTGGTCTTCTTTCATTTCTAAACTTTTTGTAGTGTAGAGCTCCATTTGCTACTTCTGGCTATATACCCACTTAATCAGGATCTGAGATACTGAATAGATGACTTACTGTGTTTTTGAGTTAATATGTATGTGAGTGGATGTATGTGTGGGAGGAGGAGGGAGGGAGAGAGAGAGAGAGAGAGAGAGAGAGAGAGAGAGAGAGAGAGAGAGAGAGAGAGAGAGAGAGAGAGAGAGAGAGAGAGAGAGAGAGGAGCGTGCGCGCTGACCTGTGCCTAAATGAAAACCAGAAAATGTATGATTCAGAGGAATTTATTACCTGAAAATTCAATCTGTTTTCTAACTAATCTCATGTGAAGACAGATGTGAGATGGAGAAATAGAAAATGTCTTACACTTTGGCATCAGGATGCTATTCTGCTTCTTTATATTTTTGTTGAAAAAAAAAAAATGTAGGAATCCAGAAAGAATGCATGTCCATTTAACTGGGTTATGGTCCATTGACTAGCCATTCTTTTCCAGCCATAAATGCTTTAGGATGATTGAGAGATATTCCAAGAGCATAACCATTTAGATATTCAATTAATGAACAAAGAGCCATCTTATCTCCTTTTTCTTTCTTTCTATTTATTTATTTATTTATTTATTTTATTTTTTAACGTTTTATATTTTTATTTTCCTCTGCCCCTTCTCTCCTTTTCCTAATACTGATTTATTAACATGCTTGTGGAACACAAAATTGCCATTATCATTTTTTGTTTTTTTCTCATCAGCACATTTAGCAGCACTAAAATTATTTATTTAAATTTCAAATACACATGAGTTTCAACTAAACACTGTATAAAAAATTAAAATAGACGTTATAAATAAACTTCTACCCATTAAATTCATGTAATATACAAATAAAAACATATTAAAGTAAGCTCCAAGGGACTAAAAATATCCTGTGTTGAAATTATCACTGAAAATAATTTAATTCTTAAGTAGAGTTTGAAAATATTATTGTCTTTCTGTCTTTAAGACCTTTTATTGGAAATAGTATTAAACACACAAATGAAGACTCTTAGGGCACCATTACAAAAATCTAAAAAATTATATTCCCATTATATGGCAGAGAATACATCTATTCCTCTTTATTTTTTATGAACCTATTACTGACCATGGCACATGGCCCCCAGAATGAAGGCGGTATTTCAAAATCTTCCTTGCAGTCGCGTGTGACCATGTAGCTAAGTTTTCGCCAGTCTTTTAAGCCACTGTTTTGGTCGTCTCTGTCTCCTAGCAAAAATATCATCACTAATACACATTATTGTGTAGCCGGAAGTAGAGCTATGAGAGAGAGTAAGTACACTGTATTGGAGAGCAGATGGAATGCAGAGTCATTAGACCTAACTGAGTTCAAGTCCCTCTCTGGTCACTTTCATAAGCTGTTTATTTATGGCAAATCAGTTAACTTTCAGAGCTTGGGTTTTCTCATCTGTAAAGTGATGATAGTAAAAGTGACCTCACAGTTTGGATGGGAGTGAAAATACCTTATAAGGTGAATCAGTCTAGAAATTTTAGGTAAAGCACAAGTTCTCTTCATTCGTTAACTTTATGCTCTTATGCTGAAATATATATATATTTCATAAATACATATATATACATACATATATGTGTGTGTGTATATCTGTATATCTATCTATCTCACCATAAGAATTCTTATATATAAGAATCTCACCATGATGGGGGTTGTTTTTGTTCATGGTGAGATTCTTCTGCGCTTCCTCATTTACTGTCGTATGCAACCTACCTGCAAATGTCGACCTGTGCGTCTCAGCTCTGATGCGTACAGCATCTCTGCAGAGAGGCAGAGTGCAGTAAGATTCATTTAGCCAAGAAAACAGAGTCTAATCCAAATCAAGGGATCTTCCTTTAGTCCCTAGAGTCCTTAATGGGGGCATCGATTGCCGGTCAGCATCTCACGGAGGCAAAGTCTCACCACATCCCAAAAGCTCAGTACTTGCCACTGTGTCGTCCCTTCATACTGTGGATGTGTACCGCTCTTATGAAAGAATGCATAATAAATTGAGTGCTCCTGTTTAGGGAAACATTTGTTTAGGTTTTGAAGCAAGCATGGTATTGAAAAGGCCTTGTCCTCACTGGGTGGGGATGGGGATAAGGGTCAGCACCAAGTGATCCTGAAGACAATGCTCCTTCCGGATCGCCAGCCCTCCTCCCCAGTACACGCATGTTCTCACATGCATTCGCCTGTGCACACATCTGTTTGTGTAAGTCTGTGTCACATGACCTTACTGCCGTGTCAGAACATGTCACTGTCGGCTATGAGCTTAATGAGAACATTTTCGTCTGTTCTCATTTCCTTCCCACGTATGTGCATGATCCAGTTTAATGGGTCCTAGTAGTTGACTTGAGGTTCAGTAAAAAGTATAATTTCCTCGATTTGACCACAAATACAAATGAATCCATAAATCATCTCTCAATCTTCCATGAAAATAGAGGCTAATAATCATGTGAAAACACAGAAGTAATTTCTCTTTAAGTTCGGAGTTCATTTGCTTTACTTTATGGGCAAATGTACATTTTTCAAAAAGACAGATATCACCATACTTTATTTCAAACTTATTAGTAAAATCTAACTCAGAGGAAGCTCAGCATTCCTCCTACTTCTTACTCTTTACTGGAACACAAGTGCCACACTCTGACACTGGGACACGGACCAGGTCCCCGACAGTATATAACATCTTGTGGGGAGGATTTTAGCAAAGAACACATTTTAAATCAGTGCAGTCATAGCTCACTGCCCTGGGCTCATGAAGCAGGTGGTACAGGCTTGAGTGAGGAACAGGACAGCAAGCAGGGAAAGAGGTGTGACTTTCTCATGATCTTCATCCCTTTACACAGATCGATTATTTAGGATTCTCATGTTAGTGAACAAAGAAGTCCTCCTAAAACAGGCTTACATGCTGATCCAGTCAAACAGACTAGAAAAATGCACTTGGATCAAGAAGAGGTAAAAACAGAAAGTTTGTTTCCATTATCTTGCTTCATAAAGATATTTACATATATGTATTTATAAATGTAAATGTGTGTGTGTGTGCGCGCGCGCACATGTGTGCGTGTGTGTGTGTGTGTGTGTGTGTATCCCTCTGTAAATTTGCTATGTTTGGAGTTCCAACCTTTGCAGGTTGGATGATAGAGTGTCAATAAAGCTAATTAAACATTTCCACAACCACAGAACTGAAAGAGACTTGGAGGAATTGTCTGTTGACATTTAAGTACCTACTGTGCAAAGTGGAAAGCGAGATTCACCTCCCACAGTGCCACTGGATTAGTCCAGTGGTCTTTATAACACGGCAACTCGTCCCTGTGCAGCGGTGCGTTCTTGCAAAATGAGGCGGGTGTCGTTGGCGTTCCAGTCAGGCCCCCCTTTCTGCATCTCCCTGGAGCCGGGGGAGCTCCGTCGTAACAGATGTTTCCATCCTCAGTGCCGACACCAAGCTGCACGTCTCCTGACACAGGCGGCAGCACTTGGCTTCGGGACATTACGTCTTCCCTCAGGTTCGGCCACTGGCTTAAACAGGGCTGTTTCATCCAAGCTCAACAACATGGCATCCAAACACTATTTCTCCATTAGTCACCTGGTTCCTCACTCCAAAATGCAATTCAGACTTGGAAACAAGTGTGTATCCATGACCTTTTAGATCTAACATGGTCTGGTGGAAAGCATATTGGAAGAGTGTTAGTTTCACCGACTTGCTAGGCGACCTTCGACAAATTACTTGACCCCAACGTGCTTCATTTTCCTTTCTACACGGAGAACACAGAGGCAGTGACATACAGCTTCCTGCCCTAGCGTGCAGGACTTCGGAAGGGTAACCTGAAATGACTGTTCGCTTACAGTCTGTGTTGACATGTTGATGCTGAAATGTCCTCCCTCTCTGCGCCGGTAGAAACGTGTCACACATTTATAATAAAAATTGCCGAGAAAGAATTTAGTGGGAATATAGTTCACTGCACTTTACTCTGTACGTTTAGATATCTGTTCCGTTAAAAAGATGACGCCCGATATGTTTTAAAGTGCTGAAAGCACAGGGTTCAGAATTCAGAATCAGACCCAGCCTGAAGTTCTGACACGGCTGTTCACAGGGCCTCTGCGTCATTTCCAGGGACTTCGCAGTGCCCAGCTCCGTACACCTGGGCTGCCCAACGCCCTTCCCGCTGTACTCAGCCCAGTACAACAGGAGAGACGAAATTGGCCGAGGCGGGGGGCATCTGACAGCCCGAGGCGGGATCCTGCTCCCCGAACCCAGGGACTCTCAGACAGCTGCTGAGCTCTCTCGCCCTAGCCATTTGCCTCCTTGCAAGCAAGGTCCAGGGACAGTATGACCGGTCGAGGTCACCGGGGTGTGCATGCTTCAGCTCCCAGCTCTGCCCACCGCGACCCGCTTCTGGGCGAGCAGCACGGTTCCCACTCAGGTCTGGAGTTCTGACCAAACCCCCGCCCCTCGCGTATCCCTGGCATGCAGGAGACAGTCAGCATTTGTGGTGATCCTGGGCCTCCCTACGCTGCTGTTGCTTCTCTGTCCTCCTCCCTGAAGCCGACTCCTGTCCTTCGTAAATCCAGGACTGAGTTCCTGACCGACAGGATGCCTCCTTTACACGACAGCCATCCATTAGTCTGAATTCTCTAAGGCTGTGCTCTACATTCCAAATGGAAGTAGCTGGATCTGACCATTTCCAGAGCCCTAGCGTAGACCTGCAGGTCACCTGGACACCAGTGGCCCGACCATTGGAACCCCTGAAGCAGAACCGTGAAGCCAGGTCAGTTTCCCCACCTTTATTCCGTTTTGACTTCTCAGTCTCCTAGAGAAAGTGACGTTGAAGTCCTTATATTATGTGTGGATTTAGATGTTGCTTTAAGAGAAGTCATAAAAGGCGATATGATCACTCTTGATTTATATAATAAAATTAAAATGGTTTGTAATATTTACTGCAATAATAATAATTTATCATGTGTAGCCCCACTTTAGATTTGAATATTACATGTAAAATTTGCTCCTCTCTGATTTAAGTAATCCTTTTTTATCGACAGTTCCAATTGCCACTATCTCAGCAAAGTTTCTCCAAATTGCCATTAATAAAAACCTATTTAGGAGCTGCAGCAATTCAAGAAAAGCTTTCTAATTTGATATTATTATTAACAGAATACAAATTATGAGAAAATTTGGGTAAGAATATAATTTGCGATTTTGCTAAAATGCAGTCGAGAAACAAAATTTATTTAAAAAGTATTGGCTACCGAATTATGTATACTCTTATTGTATTACTTATACAGGTATTATCACCATAACATCAGAAATTCTAGACATGAGTGGTAACAATTACTGTTATCTGATAATTTGTCAAACATCAGTTGCATAAAACGTAACTTTATGATATATTATGATTTTGTTCTTAAAATATTTTTTTTAAAGTAGAAGGATATTATTGATTTTAATTAACAGTTTGTTACATTTGCCTGTCACTTTTAAATATTTAGACATGTGGTACGTGAGCCCTCATTTGGACTCCTGTTCCAAACCCACTACTGTTAGCAGCACAGGCGATTAAATATTCATTTTGTAAAGACCATTCTGCCAACAGTTAAAATCCTGGCTTGGAGGAGAATGACAGTAAAGAGAGAGAGAGACCAGTTAAGAAGAATTTATATCAATTCGGAATTGCAGCTTGACGATGACTTTGAGATTTCTGATTTGTATGCCAAAGTTATGTATGCATATAAATGTGCCATATTTGTATGCACATACATGTGTATGTGTGACTGTGTGTATTTATGGGTGTGAGCTTAGAAGAGAGGCCTGAGTTCCACAATTATAACTTTGTGGCATCAAGGTACATAAGGATTGGCTTCACAAGGAGGAACGTGTACAAAGTATGTCAGGGACAAAGGAGAGAGCTGGTTTTAAAAGAACAGAGGGCGTTCACTTATTTAAATGCTATAATATGTGAGAAAAAGTTAAGTATTAAAAGTTGTCATTGGGGAGCATTAACAGCGGAAAGCACATTGCCGTGACTGAGCTATAAACAGGAGAGAGATAATTGGAGCCCGTGAGATGAGATTGCTTTTCCTAGAAGTTTGGCAGTGGAGGAGCAAAGGTTTTCTGATGAGTGTAATTGTGACAACATGGTGACGTTTGAGAGAAGCAAGAGTTGAAGAAAGATGTGTTGTTGTTCTTCAAGGCTGGGATATGGCGAAGGCGTTTATGTTCCAAGTGGAAAGAAAGAGAACATGAGGCTGCAGACTTAGGGGAGATGACGCTGGTGACCAAGGGCCAAGGAGAGGAGTGGAGCTGGATGGATTCTGAGCGCGGAGAGAGGGACTCACCGATGACGCAGGAACAGAACGAAACAAGAAGACGCAAAAATGTGATTTTATTGAAATTTGAGAGGAAGAGAATGGATGGATGTGAATACTTGCCCAAGTGCAAATTTTTTCGGTTGAAAGTCACTGCAGCCCATTCAAAGTAGTTTGATAACGGGGGTGGGATACAAGGGTCACAGGTATCAGCTGGGACCCCAAAGCAGGAGCCTCATCTCACTAGGGAATGGGAGCAGGAACCAGAAACCCATCGAGATCCAGAGCCACTCTGCCCAGGACTGCAAGTCTCTCACCTGCGCCTCCCCTGGTGGGTCGGCTCCGTGTCACTGTCTCTGCTCTTCCGTGGGCGCACATGGCTACCGAGGTTCCACGTGGCAGTTCAGACACCATCAAAGACGGCCTGTGATCTCTGAAACCAAATTTCGAATTCCCAGAAGAGATGAGCTAATTCGCCAAGTTGAGTTGAAGCGCTGACACAGCCACCTGCGGTCGGGAACAGGAAGAGTGGTGTTATTGAACGTCAGCAACAAAGGGCGCATCTCTGCAGGTAAATGTCTGAAACGCTCATCTCTCACTCAAGTCATTTATTACCACGTGGGTGAGTTTGTTAGTGAGGGAGGGACAAAAATTGAAAGAATTTTTGTCAGATAGCCTCTATTTAGACATTGAGTTAAGAGGCAAGGCTTTCTGCTCACTGTGTTTGTGGAAATATTATACAAAAGAGTTTTTATGAGAGTAAAGAAATTTAGAAGTGACCATTTTGAGAAATGGAAGCTATATCTCTATGGGGACTTAAGAAATTTCAGTAAGAAAACATTGGGTTTCCAGTAGAGACTAAAGACCGTGAACCTATCATGGTGCCAACGCAAATTATTGTTTACTTCGAATTTCTCGGCAGCCAGGCTGTAAGAGAGAGGCAGAATAAATGGATTCATCTAGGGTTAGAATGTTTTCAGGAAGTATAGGATTTTGTCAAGTTTGAATAGAAGGACTAATAGACAAGGCAGGGAGATGTTAGCAATCTAGTGGTGCATGTAATGGGGAGAGAGACAGAGACAGAGACAGAGACAGGAGATGAGAGAAAAGAGAAGAACCATGAACTAAATATCTCTAAGAGGTCAGAGTAGAAGTTATGTGAGCATAAAGATGGGAAGGAGCTGATGGAAGTGAAGTTACGTTAGAGTGGAACATTAGCGCATATATTTCGGGATGCTGGACAATTCCAAGTAATGGCCGGTTTCAAGATATGACTGTGGGTGTGGTTGGCTGCAGTAGAGTTGAGGTTTGGGTCATTGACGTTAGTGACAACACATTACGATCAAAGGTTATTGGATAGGTCAGCACAGACTTTGAAGTCATCTAGGATGATAGTGGGGTTTGTGGGTGAGAGAAGACTGTGAGCCAGGTGCAGTAAACAAACACTGTCTGACCACGAGGACACTGGATGATAGCATTGAGGTGGAAGGTGGAATAATATAACAGCATAAATTTTAAAAATATTTATTTGAGCGGGATGGAATGATGTCTTTGGAGGTGAAGAAGTAGAATGCTAACACTCCTTCTTCCTAGCCTGCAAAATATAGAATTTTTGACCATAATTGATTCTTTATTTAGAGATTCTACAGGGGAAAAAGAATTCATCAGAGTCAGACTTTCACCTTAACAGGAGACTGAAGGTTTAAAATATGTGAGAGTTTCGTTAGCGTGGAATTGAGTTATATCTGGCTCGGTGTAGTTGAATCATATCGAGAAATTCTTGGGAGGTGGGAAGAGTGTCAGTAATAATGAAAATTCGTATTCTATTTCCTTTCTATGATTCAGACACTTCCTAGCATCTTACTTGTAATATTATCTCACTTTAAATTGTCATAAGAACCCGTGGGATACCTTCTGTTTTGCCTCTTGTACAAATAAGAGAACAGAGGCATTAAAGGGTTAAGCGGTTCGGCCAAACTGATGCAGGTCAGAGGTAAAACCCGTGTTTCAAGCCGGAAAGTCTGATACCTGAGCATACTCTCGGCCACTGTGATCTAATGCTGAAAAGGTGCAGGTGAGGAGAAGGAAGATGACAGCTGGAGGACTTCCGTTACGGGGATGCAGGGAAGGCTGGAGGTGCTCGCACTCTGTCTAGTAGCGTAAGGCTACGCCAATATGGGGACCGGAAGACTCATTTGGTCATGATGCTCCCTGACAAATGTAAGTGCCAGTTAAGAGCTTCAGCAGTGTCACCTCAACCTTCAGGCTGCAGACTCTTCTGAATTTTATGGAACTTTTGGTGAGCAGGTGTTACTTTACCTACCTCAGAGGAGGGAACCCTAATTCTAGTCCAAGTATGCAGGTGAAAGAATTAGTTAAGAAATCTCCATCCTCTTTTAAAGAGAGGCTATAGTCCCTCTTCAGAGATGCATTTAAATAGTCAAATACTTCTGAAAGGATTCTGGTGTCGTTGCACATCTGCCCGAGTTAGCTGACTCACCTTCCACACTCTTCCTTTCCTGAGATTGCTGCCAGCGAATTTTACATCTCACGATATGGCCCCAGGTTGGGTACATCATTGAGCTCTGTGAACGTTAGTGCCCCACTTAACAAAGTATAAATGAATAATATAAACTAGGGTCATAAGGAAATATCAAACCATGCATATGAAAACTATTGGAAAACTAATGAATAAGAGTCACTCCATTAATAAATAATAACTTTGGTATTTGGAGTCCTTGTGATACATCCTGCATTTTTTTTTATTATTTACACATATTATTTCATTCAAACCTCATAACAAATGTTAAACATAAGTATCTCTACACATTAAGAAAATTAACCCTAAATGCCAAACAATAGATCATGGAGACAGAATTCAAATCCAGCATGTCTGACCTCAAAGCAATGTTCTTAACATAAAATATTCTCTAAATTCTAATGAAGCATACTTTGGGTAAACATCAGTGCTATATAACATTAAACAGAATTATTATAGCCTATCGATATGGTCAGATTTCAAAATATATAGTCCCCCTAGCTATCTGGCTTGAAGATAAACCATCGCATGCAAAATTACAAAAATATTTTTAAACCTGGGACAATTATTATTTCCAATATTATCTTTCAGGCATATCTGTATCAGCGCCACGTCTATAACCAAGACTTCATGCAGCAGACTTACATAGGTCACATATTGTGTGATGACAGGCCCCAGGTGACCCACGACAGTTTCAATCTGTGCTATTGCCAGGGCATAAGCTATTAAAACTCTCAAAAGCTTCCTGGTTCGGGACCATTCATTATATGAATACCTTAATTTAATGTTTCTTACTCAACCTAGAGGGGTAGATCCTAGCATCGCTCCTACCAGTGACAGACTCTACTTGTGCTCATATAGAGAGGACAGTTCAAAGTCAATGGGATACTGACCTTCTCAACACAGTGAAACATTTACAGAATGCTTCCTGTATTCTAAAACTTTTCTAGTGGATACTTAGGTTAATTTTAACTGGAAAAAATCAAACCATGAATTATTAGGAACAGCAGTTCATAACCTGTATTCTTATATGGATATGATTTAAATATAATATGTATCACATCATATGTCATTACAGTTTATTTTGACTACATAGTTAATATGGGGTCACCTATGGTAACGTGCCCCTAATGACACATTTTCTAATGTTGTCTTTCTAAAATTTTCACGTGTGAGAAATTACTCCTGTTTGACTTTACACTGAATTTTACACTTTCCTTTGGCACTGTTCTCTGCACGATGACTATTGTAATGTCCCCTGCCCAACGCAGTACATTTCTGATCTTGTAATGCTTGAGGTTTCATCATGTCACATTGCAGATACTATCATTTTTCTTTGTATTGTATCTTTTTATTTATTTAAAAATATGGCATTGATATAAGACTTTTAAAAGTATAACTCAGAATAATTAACAACAACAAAACACATAAAGAGTTTGAATTTTGCTCTTTTTGAAGCCTTCTCAGTTTAAAAGAGCTGACTCAGTTCTTCAAATTGAAAAGATTAAATTAGGATGATGGCTTATGTCAACATGGAAGTATTTAGATCGAGTATCTTTAACAACACTGTTTTCTCCAAACAGGATATAACAGCAAACAAGTTAAGAGAAACTATTTAGATAGGGTAACTTGAAACGGTTGAAATGCAGATAATTCATAAGAAAGAGTTAAAAAATATTTACCAACATAATAATTCACACTTGGATGCATTTTGAAAATCAGAAGACCCTTCTGAGTTTGCTACACAGAGCTTTCCAGTAGAGGGCTCCACAAGACTGAAGGATGGTTGAGACGTCCCTCTTGAAGCCATTTCTTGAGTAAACCCAACATAGTAACAGCGTTTTGAAACTCCACCTATAGCATTTGCCACAACCCCCCACAGTAGACCGAGACTTAAAAAGAAATGGTGATCCAGTACTGATGGCCGTGCGATCATTAGTTCGATTTTAACACTAAAGCACATGTAAACGCATTGGCTTCTCTAGACTCTTGTTTGATGATTCTAAGCAGTCTACTGTCTGAACTGCAGGACTCGAATGGACAAAAGAAGCTGTTTCCTTGGAAACGAGTATGTGAAAGCTCTTGGAACATCTCCTCCCTAGGAGTTAATTTGTTTCAGATGGGGAAAGGTGATTACTTATGAGCCGGAGAGAGAGAGAGAAAGAGGAGCTCATAGGTTTTTTCCTATCATCACTGTTAATTTTTTCAGAAATGTATTGTGGATGGCAGCAGCGAGAATAAACATTAATAACGTCATTATCTAAGATTTTAACTATAGCAGTTCTTACATACATGTAGAAAAAGCAGAGTGGGAATGGAAAAAATTTCCTAATCAAACCAATTCCACCCATTTCCCAATTTTCTGGAAATTTTCCAGTGCTCTGCTTCATTTAGTGCTGATCATTATAGTGCAGATGTTTACCACTTGGGTAGAATTACCTGTAAAAGATGATGATCTGTCATTTAAGAAAGATGGAATTTCTAACTCATGGATTTGAACGTTTATGCCAGTTGTAGTGACGTTATTAATCCTCCTCAATCGACTCTTTTGCTTTACCCCTGGCCTTCTTTGTCCCTCCTGGCATGTATTCATTAAGAAGCGTATTGTGTTCAGGCCTATGGAAGCTTCCAAAATTCTGGACACATGGCAGTGAGTCTTCAGTAAGACTCTGTTCGCTGATTGGTTAACTGTTGGCCTTGCTGACGGTGGTCGAGTTGTGGTTTAGAGCTAAAGAGTTGAATAAAGGGAATCGGTCCGTATGTGAAAGAAACTTAGGACCTATTCTCGTATATCACTTTTTAACGAACCAAGTTAACCAGACAACAGAGATCACAACACACGTTAACTAGACTCAGATAAAACAAAGCCCATTAAATCATTTCAGGGCATAAGTTTCTTAAAAGCAGTGATTGCGTTAATTAAGTTTATAGAGCTTTTTAGCTCAGTGTGGTCTAATATAAGGAAGTATGAATTAAGCTAAAATATTTGACATGAAAATCAAAGCCGAGTGTCTCCACTACACATTCACGGGAAAAGTAATCCTGTACTTGGATAAGTGACATTAAAATATGATCTCTTCTTTTTCTATACATTTTTAGAAATAGGAATTCACACTTTCTGTAATTGTATATTTGCAAAGAGAAAGAAATCACTAGTTTAATAAAATCCTTTTCTCGCTATTCACCTGCATTTTCATGTAAGATTCTTAAAGAATTCCCAAAAAAGAGAAGAAAATATCAATTCTTGGGGATTTTTATCAGTATCATTCAGCTATTCTCAATCTCATGTCTTAAAGTTCTCATAAGGTATTCTAAAAAATAAACAAAATATCATATGGTAAATTATCATTAAGTACATTAAATATCAATTCGTTTTGCTCATTCAAATAATTACAGTATAGTTATCATTAAGGAAATGTTACATTATGTTTATTATATTAAAGGAGTTTTTAAATATCACCAAGCTCCATGGAAAAACTACTGGATCGCCGCAAATATATAGTTATACTGACCTTCACAAGAAAAAGATGTATGTTCCAAACAGCAAAATTCCATTTGACCTCTTTTACAAATACATAATCTGGAGTAGCATAAATGTGTACTTATGTATCATCCAACCAACCATAATGTTGGGATATATTTAAGTAAATAGAACACACCATTGTCTTAGTCAGCTTGGGTTTCTAACGCGAAATACCACAGACTGGGTGGCTTAGCTTTTATTTCTTACAGTTCTCGGGGCCGGGAGGTCCATGGCCAAAGTACCCGCACGCAGGTCCCCTGCTGGCGAGGTCCTCCCGGCTTGCAGGTAAACGCCTTGCTGTGTCTTCACATGGCAGAGAGGAAGGAGCGGAGAGCTCTGGTCTCTTCTTCTTCTTTATGGGCAGCCACCCTCATGACCTCGTCTAAGCTAATTACCTCCCAATGGTCCCGTCCCCAAATAAGATCACGTTGGGAATTAAGGTTTCATCGTATGAATCTAAGAGCAAACATACAGTCCATGGCAATTCATTAATATAATGTCTCTTCCTTTCAAGACAAGTAAGAGTTGAAAACTCTTCGTTGGGGGGATTATAACATATTCTTGAGCGGGGGTAAAATTCATAATTCTGGACACGTCATTTTCTGAAAAAGCACTTCATACTGTGAGCCTCCCAAGATACTTTGCTTTTTCCAGACTGTCTTTTAAAAGAGAAAGTTTTGTGAAAATTTTCACTAAAAAGAAGTACCACTGTGCTGTTTAGTAATAGAAATATAGAATTCACCATGAGAGGAAATATTCTTCTAAAATATAAGACAAGAAAATATCTTCCTTCTTGTATATTTACACTGTGTTATCTCTGAACATTAAAGTGTATCTGTGGGTTGTGTGTGTGTGAATGTGCATGTGTGTGCATGAGAAAAAGAAACGACAGTGATACACATAACTTTTCGAAAAATTGGACATAACTATAACCCACATATTTACTCATTCAACAATATTTATCAAGTGTTTCCTTGTGTTACATATGATTTTAAATGCTCGTATATGTCACTAAACATACATATGACAGACTTTGCTTCGCTCATATACAGATGAGAACATTTCAGCTGGGATTAGACCGGGGGGTCACCATCACGCCTCGACTCCGCATGTACGAGGGCGTCAGTAACAACCTAGACAGCTCTTAATTAACCCGGAATGCTACAGGCTGCCCTGGTTTGGCCTGCTCCATCTCTGACTGCTCTCGCCTCTTCCTGACCACCACGATCACGGTGCTGTTCTTAACTTAATCAGTCATATGCGTAGAGGGGTGCTGCTGAGTATTCCTGTGTCCTAGGGACTGAAGGGGGGAAGTGGGGAGGAGGGAATCCTGTGAGTGGGACGTGATATCTTCGTGGTACCAAGAAGAACCAAAACCATCAGCGTGTGAAGTAAGCAGTGGGATAGGAAGTGCTGGACGGACGCGGGCAACTCAGAGGAGCAGCCATCAGGTGAATAACGCCTAGTGAATTTAAAAGAATCGACGGTCTTTTTCTCCCACAAATAATACGGCATTAAAGTGGCTCTCATATGGGAATAAGCCCTGACACTGTATTTTCTGCAGCTGGTTGCGTGCCCTTCACAGGTGAATATAGTTAAGCATCATAATTTTATCAGAAACTGTCAAAATGTAAGCTCCCTGTGGGTGAGAATTATATTTATCTTATTTACTGTGTTGCCCCAGCACCTTTGCATATAGAATGTGGGAGGTACATATTTCTTAAGTAAATGCATAAATCTAGCGCTGACGTTTTAAAGTTCATTTACCACAAAGAAAAATTCTAAAATCTACGTAATTATCTTGCAAAGATACTTCCTTTAAAAAAAAGAAAAGGATGTGGCAAGTAACTTAGTTCACTACTAATGTTTATTATAATTGGTTTGTTTTGAAAGGCACAATAAAAATTAGCAAAAGCCCACATGCAGATTCTCAAAATGTAGAGATTATACGACAGCTTTTCTGAAATTTCTTTTTGAATGGCTGAGAAATTTTTTATTACATTGTTTTGGGCCTAAAACGCCTGGATTTGATGTCCTGTTTGTGTAAGGACTTATCTGCGTCTGCGTTCATACCAACCACTTTTTCCTCCTCGTGCCCTTTTCGCTCTGGCTCTTGTATCTGTTTTCATTCAGGTCCTCAGTGTGGGTCTTTTTCAAGTTCTGTCTAAACTCTGACTGGGACCTTTTCACACACCCTTAAATATAACCCGGCATGCACATTCTATCTTAAAAGGGTCACCAGCCACTGACTTGTCACCACAGTGTGTTATTGCTATCTCGCCTTGAAAGGTCAAAAAACAAAACTCTAATTATGCTTCTCCTCCCGAATTCGGTATTTCTCATGTTGCTTCACTATCTTCCTAGTATTCCAAGTTTTAATCCATATAGGCATCTTTCTCTTTCCTCAAGACTCCCAAATAAAGTCAGTTGATTTTTTTAAAAAATCCTGTCAAGTCTTCCTTTATCTTAATCTCTTCCTTTATTTCAAACTCTCTATTACTTTTTTCCTGCCTTATTATATAGTCTTTCAATGGTACATTTTGTAAGTCTCGCCCTTTTAATTTATCTTACACATCACTCTGAGTTCCACTTTGCTCCCCTCGTGTATCTAATTCAGTTAGATAAAATATAATTCTAACTCTGACTTTCCAGACCATCTGCATTGAAACTTCAATATATTGTTATAAATCCTAACCTGTACAAAATCTTCATGTACATTTCACTCCAAAAAATTCAAATAATTGCTGTTTTTTAAACACACCATGACATATCCTAGCTCTGTTCATTTCTTATGCTTTTTCTTCCACTAGGAATTCATTTTAATCTCTCTTCTTCTACTAAAGTCCGCTTACCTGAAATTTTCTTCTCTTTTTCATGGCTCTTACAGTAGTTACTTATAGTTATATGACAAAATTACTCCAAAACTTAGCAGCTTAAAACAACTGACGTTTATTATCCCACAGTTTCTTTGGATCGGGAGTCTGGGCGTAATTTAGCCGGATGCCTCTGTCTTAATGTCTCTCACTAACCTGCAATCAGGGCGTCGACCAGGGCTCAGGTCTCTCAGGGCTCAGCTGGGAAGGGAAGCCACGTGCCAGCTCACGCGTGTGCTTGTTGGCAGGATTGAGCCTCCTGTGAACTGTTGACTGACACCTGACATTCTCACTGGCTTTCGATTGGAGGCGGCCTCAGTTCCCTGCCGCTACACAGGGCAGCTCCCAACAGGGCAAGCGAGGGAGAGAGCAGGAGAGACCTGGCCGAGATGGAAGCCAGTGTCATTTTCTAACATATCCAGTCACCTTTGGAGCATTCTGCCCATCAGGGGAGATGGTCGCATAAGGGTGTTGAGTGTCGGAGGCAGGGGCCACTTAGACTTTGTCCTCCTACCAGCCACACCCCTCACTTGTCACTCTTTTCCTGTTTCTCTTAGGAAATACAAACTTTTGTTAGTCTCTGAATTCTTATACTAGTTAATCGGCTTCTTTTTGTGCCACTTTCCTATTTATTAGACGACTTCCGTACATACTAGTTATTGGCTATAATTTAATTCTCGATTTTACGACATTTTGCACATGGTGTTTTTGAGTAAACATTGCTGAATGGTTTCCATCTCTGTTATAATTTCTTAGTACCTTTCTATTCAAACTCTCACCTCAAATATCACAAACTCTTTAACCAGAAGAACCAACATAACCTTCCAAAATGCCAAGTGGAAGAAACCCTGAAAATGATCCAACTTTTATTTTCTCTTCTTGGAGTCAAGGTATGCCATTGTAGTTTTTAACAATAATTATTTTAAACAAAATTCTACTACATCCAAATATTCTTGAGATCAAGAAGCAGTTCTAATGGCATTTCATCTGTGTTTGTGTTACTTTGCACAAAGAGTACTTAGAAATTGTTGATTGGCATGTGGTTTTGAGGTAAGTATACTATAGAGCTTTTGTCTTCTGTCATATAGATGCAAACTTTGCACGCTGAAAAATTAATCTAAAATTTATACTAAAGATTGGTTTATAAGCTAACACCCATTCTTTCTTATTAAAGTCTAGATCTATACAATAATTTGATGCAATGAAACATAGTGTAGTGTAACAATTTTATAAAAAGTAGTCTGACAATAGACCGATATTAGCATCCTCACTTCACAAAATGTAGGGGAAGGGAGCAATAATTATTTTCCACGCATTATGTTAGTCAAACAACACTGCGTTGTTTATTTTTATAAATTATACTGTAAAATTCTTTGTTTTTAAGTACTTTAAAAATATGTTGTCTGCCTTAGCTTATACTCTTACCAGAAATGCTTTACTTGTTTCAAGAGAATTTAATGCTGGCCAATCACAAATGAATGTCTGTTATAAACAAGTACCAAATGACAGTGCTTATGTCCTTCTTTGAGCATAGCTGGATTTTTTTCCTTTATTCATTCCATTTAAAAAACATAAAGTTACTTTGCATTGTTCCGCATTCATATTACGAATGTATCTTTTTTCTGTAATTTTTACTGCTGGCATCAATGAATAGCACCATTGTGCTTGATCGCCATCTTTGATAATTTTCTCCCTGTGATATGCACCGATACAATTGTCGATGATGCTACAGAAACATTCAAACAGCAGCATTGTTCCACCTGACACACAGAACTGTCATAAACTAAATGTACCGTCTGCTGCCGTTTAAATGAAATAATGACTTAAAAGCCCCACAAAACATATACAAACTTCAGAAAAACATTATTTTTTTCTACAAATAAAGAGCTATCAATTTTGATTCACAAAAAGAAGGAAACCACAAAATTCTTGAATTCCCTCTGAGATTGTTAGAATCCAGATCTTCCTGAATCGTTTCTTTTAATGTTTTGCATCAGATCTTTAGTCGACCTGGTTTCCCAAAAAAAATACAAGTTTCACTTTATAATTCATTCCCAGTTTGGCCTGGCATAAGATAGCTCACCTCCACATTCCTGGCGAGCGCATTTCTTTGCTGGAAGAAAAGTTCACCTCTTAACTGAATGTTTGGCTAGAGATCAGGAAAAAATAAGATCCAATTTCTTTTACACATGACTTCCTTTTTCATGAGACCGTTACGCAGAATTGTCTTTATTCTTCGCTCTGTCAGCTGGAATATAATAAATTATGCCAGATCCTGTTGACCCAGCACTCTTAGGAATTCTTAAACGCATTCCACAAATAATGTATCTTTCAGTTCATTGAAATCTAGCAGCTCGAGAATTCATTCATCTCCAACAAAGGGTGTGATATGTGTCTTCTCTACTTCCAAAAAGGCCCAGTGTACTCACTGCCTTTAAACTGGCATTGGATTTTCGAAGCTTCTAGGGAGTGCCAGTGTTCCTTCTTTGTAACGTTGCCGACTTCTCAGTTTTAACCTCCTTTCCTTTTACCTTCTGGGCCTGCAAATGTGCCCCGTCCAATTTTGGAACTGCTGTTGCTTCGTTTTCACAAGTTGGCCGTCTCCTACCAACTCTCCATCCCTTTCCCTCCTCCTGCAAACGGCCTAGTCCGTAGGAGGCATGGAGGAAGGAGGTAGAGAAAGCAGTGGATTCGAAGGCACATCGGCACGAAGATAATGGTGATAATCGAGCCAGTTTTTGCTATGCCAGCGTGTGAGAAAATTGAACTCCCTATGCGAAATAGGTAAAAAGAGGACATAATTTCAATCTAGCGCAGTGTCTTGAACATTTCAGGCTCTCATATCCTTGTTTAGTTGGTTCGAAGTGAGTTTTTACTGGAGTAAAAACAATATAAAACAAGAATCTCTTAAGGATTCAGTATGAACAAAGGCCCATGAAATGTTTTCAGCTAAATGTTTGGAGTAAGAAGGAAAATAAGGAAATGTATCAGTCAGGGTCTGGTCAGGAAAAGTGATTACACCAGCTATTTTAATTGAGTGACTTTAATATAGGAAATTGGTTAAATTAGTACTGGAGGACCACGAAGGCAAAGCGCAAACAAAATGGAAATTTCACAGCGCTAGTAATTTTAAGCAGCAGCCTTCATCAGTAGGGCTAATGGAACAAACGGGAATGACTGGTCATTAGAGCAGGGTTCCCATGGGGCTGAGGCCCACAGCTTCTAAGGAGAGGTGCTGTCCAGTGACGCTGGTTCCTCAGGAATCCTGAAGACGAGCCCCGTGGAGTGAACCCACACCTCTGAGGGGCCAGGCACCAGGTGGCTGTGTCACTGTCTCTGGGCTGAAACAAATAAGAAGGTGGAAATTGTAACTCGTTGTCCCTGGAACCAATATCTGCTCCGCGAAGGCAGATTTGGGATCTGTCATGCTTGCGGTGTGACCACAGCCCCTGGACCAGGTCAGCCACACGCTGGGCCTCAACAAAAGTTGTTAAATGAATGACTGAGGGCTGAATAAGATTCTGCAAAGCACTGGGTGCTGGACAATATTAGCTGCTAAAGAAAGATAATGAAGCATGAAAGAAAAAAAAGGCCGATGGCTTTGGTGATTTGCCCTGTCACTGGTGACTATGAAGAGATAGTGTTAACAGGATATAGAAACCGTGTTTTAAAAGCTTGAGGAGTGAGTGGGAGCTAGGACGATGATACTATGCCCCGCCCCGAGATGCTATGCCTAGAAACACATGGAAAGAAGAAGTAATTTTTTAAGATGAGAACGTGAGACTATTTTTAGATTGAGGAGTAACACATAACAAGAATTTGACAGTTTTGGGGACACATTTGCGAAGGCAAAGGAGACAAGTGACTGAGCATAAGTAGCATCGTTAAGATGAAAAAACAAAACAAAACAAAAAAAAACCCCAAACACTTACTCTCCCCTGAGACTGGAGGACAAACAGAAAAGCGAAGGTAAAATTTTCGTTTCAGGGTTAAGAGGAGAGCTGCAGATAGCCTCAGAATGAATTAGGGAGTTATGCCACCCGATTTGCCGCCTGGCCAGAGGAGAAGGGACAGGTGCCCTGCAGCGGTGGCACGCGGACCGCAGAGAGGGCCCCGCGGAGCTGCCCTGCTCCGTGTCGCCACGCAGTGCGCCCACATGGCAGTGGCGCCTGACTGTGCGCAGCGGCATCTCACCCAGCGGGCGGGCGCGGGGTCCGTGGGGGGAGATTTGCATTCATCAGCCAGCGTGGTTTCTGAACTGAAAAAATGGCAGCGATCCGGGGGCAACTGTAGAACAGGCCCATGTGTGGATCTGAGCTGTGCTCTAGGCCTAGATGAGTAGGACACGAAGAGGAAGGAGAGAGGTCCGAGTGTCATTTGCTTAGGTTTCTGAGGAAGGCAGGGTGAGCCGAGGGGGAGATCCAGCTTCATTTCACATTTGCAGCAGAGTTAATCATGTGAGCGATGACCCGTCAGCGTGGGCCAGCTCACACCGCCAGCGTGCTCAGTGGAAAAAGGTAGATCTCTGGCCTGCGAGGACAGTGGGGAGCACGCCTGGCAACAGGCAGTGGAGACTGAGCAGAGTGGAGATGGAGTCAGACTTCTGGGGTGGTGACTGAAGTCACGCTGACGAAGAAGGCAAGTCTGCTGTGACCAGTCTGGAGGCAATGTTGAAAAGGATGACCTTAGAGTAATACATTCGGGTGCTGCGTGTGGCCCTCATGTTTATTCGTGTTTGTTCTCAGGGCTTAGTATTCCCTCCACTCACGCCTCAGCTCACCTGTGATTCTGTAAAACTCAAGGGACAAGGCCAGGAACACCAGCTTGTTAAAATCACTTGTTTTTGAGTCAGAAATGCATTAATTAAAGTATTCGATTTCTGTGATTACATGCTGATCGGTTGTTTTCACACGAAGATTTTAAATCCTTTCCAAGCATTGTTGACGTGCTCGAGCTCCGGAGGTCTGTGTGGATATAGAGTATGTGAGCAGATCGATGCAATGCTGGTGTGCGAGAATATGAATACTTTGCCTCTGTATAAATCTCTGGGTTCTCTGTCAATGTCTTTTCATTTTTTTTATATTAAATCCCGAGTATTTTAGGACACTAAGTTCTGAGATCTCTGGTCTTTTAAATGTGCTACTAACATGTAACTTTCTCATTTATATCATTTCGACTTCTTAAAAATAATATCGAAGAAATAAAATGCCATTTGTCATTTTCCGCACTGAGTCTACAATTTTTAAGAGGGATGAAATTAAGAACCGTTCATGGGAAGCGGTATTAAATAATTTACACATTTTTAAAAATCATTATAAAAACTCTGCATTTTTGAAATTGCTGTACTCTCACTTATTAGTTATTCTGGGTTCAGCCATTTCCAAAATAGTATATTTATACTATTAATCCATCAGCCACAGTTTTTCATTAACAATATTCTATAAATTGAAAAAACACACTCTTCAAAAACATACTCAACTTGTAATCCAGCCCCACAATGCTTTTAAAAATACCTTTTTTTTTTTTTTAAATCAATGGAGAAATCTAAAATAGCGCACCAAAATTACATAGTCAGCACAGGTATGCAAGATTTGCCTTGATTTGGTTCTGACTGCTGAACGTGTTTAATTATCTGATTATCTGCTGTATGACCTGTAATGTCGCCTAATATTGTCTCACTGTGTTTTAAAGTTTAGAAAGATGTGCTACCAGGATGTAATATGTGCTATAGGGTAAACGCTGACTTGCTCATTAAACTCTCCTACACTCTAAGTATGAAGCATCCTTTGAAAATTAATGACAGTTAAGGTAATAAGACTACAAAGAAGCTCATTGTCACAAGAAAAGTTTTCATAAATCTTTAAAGTATGAATGGCTAGAAAAAGAATAAAATATATACAAGGGTATTGAATTCACAATACGTTTTTAAATGAAACCTTAATATACTAGGAATGAGCATAATTACTTGGATTTCAATCAAGAAGGTCAGTCATGCCTTCTCAAAGTTCTTCGATGCTCTTCTGAGACACACAGATGCTAAGTGCATCTCTGTTTGACCATAGATGCCCCCTCACCAGAAAACAAGCTGCATGTGGGCAGATAGTCTGTGTTTTTTTTCTTGTGGCGATTCATTCATTATATCCCCGACGCTTAATACGGTGGCGGCCGTAATGGCACAGCATATATTTGAATGAATGAGCAGAATAAACCTTATGTCTCACCAGCCATTTTAATACTCGCATAGCATACTTTCTGTTATATTCCAAAACAGCTGTTAGAATCAAAATTAGTTCAATATCAAGACTGTTGGAACAAAAGCCTATGGAAATTCATCATTTTTGTTTTTAAATATTCTATGACCCTGAACTCCCATCCCCAGGGAAATGTTTTCCCAAGCACTGGCTACATGACCACAGGTGAATTGGATCAGTACTAAAAACTAACTGCACAGTTGGGTCAGTCTGTTTTGCCGAGGGCCGTTGAACACATCACGAGTGTCAGGATGAGGGCTGCAGCTCCCCACTGCTGGGCGCAGGCATCTAGACGGGTCCTGATTCCCTGTGCCAAGGCCGTTTTCAGATTTTCCTGGTTCTTAGTTTTAGTACTCAGTCCATGATATTAGATATTCATGTGCATCTGACATTATTCATCAAAAAATCCAAGAGCAACAAAAGTTACGCTCGTACTTAAGATATCTGTCCAAGAGCAGCGACGGGAGGAAAGAGAGCAGAGTGGCTTCAGAGGTCAGTGGAAGTGGCTTTTCCGGTGCATTCTCTGACTTCAGGTTTAATTGTCAAGTTCAGTAGCTTTAGGTGCATCCTAACACCTTTAAACCAATTTGTGGTCTTCTGGGAAAATTAGGTAAAATCTAAAAGGAATGGATTTTTAGTCTGACCGTAAAGCAAGAAAATCACAAAGAGGATTCAGATGCCACGTCTCAGTATAATCTGTATAAAGCCAGACCAGTTTCCTCATGCCTAGAAGTTGGCCTGAGGACAGTGTTTTATTAAAAGAACTAAGAGCCCAGTGATAGCAGCGATTAATTTAAAATAAATTTTCTGGTAGTCCTAGATGGGATCCTGGAACAGAAAAGGATATTAGCAAGAAACTGCTAAAGTTTGAATTTGTTTCTTCCGTAATATTTTATTGGTTACGTATGACAGCCATATTACACATGGGAGGAACTACACAAGGGCGTGAATATCTAAGGCTCATTGGAGGACATTTTGGAAGTTGGCTGTTATAAGTGCTTTTTTAAAAAATACATATATATTCTACAACTGTTGGATACAGCATTATAAATACACATTAGCTCAAGCTTTTTATTTGTATTTCTCAAACCTTCTAATTTAAAAAAAATTTTAAGATAATGTGTATAACATACACATACATAGTAAAACATACAAATCTTGACATTTTACAAATAAATACATCTATGTAACTATCACCCATATCAAGAAATAGGACATTACTGACACTCAGGAATCTCCATCAGGACCCCTCTGAGCAACTGACCCCCCAAAAGGGAACCATTATTTTAACACTAGTTTACTTTTTCCTCTCTTTCAAAAAAAAAAATTACGTAAATAAAATCATACAGTATACACTCTTTTGTTTCTGAATTCTTTTGCTCAATTTTATGAGTTTTAACCGTCATTGCTATGTAGAATTATACTATGTGCTTGCATGAAAACATTTATATGTTAACAGTTAATGTCCATTTGGATTATTTCTAGTCTGCAGTTTTAATCATATTTTATTAATACTGTACGATTTACTATAAGTATTAAAAATTAAATACTTATAGTAAATTCTATGTAGGCAGTTGAGTCTCACAGAATGTGCTGGTGGTTTGTATGGAACTCTTGTTTCTGTAGCTATCTGTAGTTGCATTTCAACCATGGTTTGAAATAATGTTGCACCTCAGTCCGCTAAATGTTTTCCCAGTTAACGTTTTGGCTCAGAAGGTTTCTGCTCTGCCAACTCGCGTTCTCTCTTTTCTCCTGTCCGCCTCTTCAGTCACAGAAGCGGCATTTGGCCCCGTGGCCTCACCCCTCTACCAGATCTAAGAATTGTTGGTTTTTCAGTTTTTTTCATCTTTTTCCTTGTTAGGACAGAGTGACAAGTTCCAAGCTCCTTCTGTGCTAGACTGGAAACTGAAAATTCCTGTGATTGTGCTTTTGACTTCACTTTACCTGTCTGTACTGCCACACCTGGCACAGTAACCAAGGTGCCATGTTTCTGGTGTTCTCTTCTCGTAGATGGCTATATCAAAGGCGAGAAAACAAGAAAATTAGCTTTTAAAGGGAAAAGAGAGAGTAGTGGCTAGTAGAGGAATAATTGTGAGACCTGGGTCATGGTTTGAAGAACTGGGTAAAGGGGATACTGTGAAGATTTTGAAGTTAGTGGCCAAACAAAACGTAACCGATAGAGCAGGAACAAAAATGAGAAATAAATTTAACGCAGCTTTCTTCCTAGGGTGGCAGAAGCTTAATTATCTCCTTACTCTTAGGCACCAATTAAGGTTCGTGATTACAGAGCAAAGGAATTAGAGGCTCAGAAAGTTTGAGTGACTTACTCAAAATTACAGTGTCCAATTAGTGTCAGAAAATACACCAGTGACTGTCAGAATTCTACTGTAAGTATTTTACCACCCACAGAAACATTATGCCAAAAAGCTTCAGTCACCGTAAGATCTGTGCCTTGGAACCACTCCTGTTTTTTTTTCAGTAGCGAAGTTAGTTTCGCAGGGTCGTTTTTAACAAAAACGATCATGTCATAGTCTTTTTAAGAAAGCCATTAAGCCATCGCACGCAAAGAGCCACACTTTCTACTGTAGACCTTCATTTTACAAAACCGTTTCCTCTGAACGTGAAAGGACTTTTATACTCAGCACCATTTCATCTTAATTATTTTGGACATTATGTAAATATACATTTACACAAGGAACGGAAGGAATGACATTTTATTTCAAAATGATCATGGTATAAAATGAAATGGGTATGTGAACAGTGAGACAATTACATCGTGGAACCAAAGGCACCGCTGAAACCGTGGCATTTGCAGAGCAGGCCGGCTCCGGCCGCGTAGAGAGGAAATTGCGCAGGCGCACAATGCAGTACATTCAGTAACGTGCCAGCCGAGTACCGCGAAGTCACGTTTAAATACGCTTCCCTCGATCGCTGGGGTAAAGTCCAGGGCGTGCACCCAGGAAATCAAGTCGTTTGAACTCAGCTGTTTGGCCCTTAAATAAGTCAGGCTTAGCTAATGTACTTGCTTTTGTACAGAATTTTTCTCTACACAGAAGAAAGTTCTAATGTAAATCCCCAATATAAAGTAAGGTTACCAACATTTGCTTTTATCACAATGAGCAAAACAGTAGTCATCCAGGCCAGAAATATGATCTTAGTATTACTCATTATAACGTTGGAATCGTTTCAGAATAAAAATGACACTAGATTTTGTTAACGGAAGTGAAACATACAATGTAGTCTTTGTCGCTAAGTAGTCATAGGACTGGGGCATTGTCATTTACCTTTGCCAGATTCAGTTTCCCAGCTGAAAGATGAGAGAATTGCATATCCTAGCTCTGCGATTTCTAGTTCCAATATGAAGTGCCGTGCAGAGACAGCTTACTGTGTGCTAAGCAATTGGCAACCTTTAATTCTTGTTTATAGTTATTCATAAGGGAGGTATTCCTCTCTCTTGCAGATGAGAACCCAAAAATTCAGGAGGGCCAGGGAGCGTGCTAACAGTCACGCCGCTACTTAGTCATAGAACCGGGATTTGCATCTTTCTCTCGGTGTCAATAACTGATTTATTCTCTTTCTATCACAATACTTGTTATCTTTAACAAATACTACCTCCTGCCCGTCTTTGAGCTAGCACATTATAAAATGAAGAAGAAAAAAATACATCGATTTCCCTTGTCTTTTTATGGAAACTACAAAAAATTCCCACAAAACACAGTAGAAGGAAGTTGTCACTGAAGTGCCACCTACTGATACAGCCACGGACAAAGGCACAGTCTTCCTCAGTCTAAGGAAGGACATAGCCGTGCTGCTGTGAAGATATGAAAATGCAAATCAGCAAATTACTCCCCAAACCACGGCCACACTTAGCTGAGTCCGCTTGGAGGGGGACATGCCCACTGCTGCTTTCCCAGGCTGCACTGTGTCTGCGGATCATCGTTTTTAACTTGTAGTATTGGTGGGAGGAAAAGGGAATGAATTTGTAGCCTGAGCGCTCGGCAGGAACTGTGGAGCTGACGCAAAAGCATCCCGCGAGGAAGCCAGCGGTGGACGGCCGTGTTCCCTGCCCCTCAGAGGGACCTGTCCGACAAGTTATGAACGCGTGATCTTGGGTCTCTCTTGAGTTTCACATCAAATTTTAAAGTAGAGGAAATTTCTTTAAGTAGAATACTCACAGTAAGTTTTAATGGAGCGGTTCCTTTGATTCATATGCACATTCTTGGAGACATGCTGGGCCTCCCTGGGATCCATCAGATTTTGCTTTTGGGGTGCTGGACCCTCTCCCCTTCAAGGTCACCTGTCACCCAGTCAACCAGTCCCTGTCACCACTCCCAAACAAGAGGAAATACTACACCACCGTAGGCCGTGACATCGGCTTCTAAAGGGTCTTGAAGAAGCCAGATACTCAGCCTGGAAGTTGGCCGGGCTGTTGCCTTCCCGTGGGTCAGACTCACTTGAGTCACGCAGACAAGTCCCCTTGACCCCGCTGCCCGTGAATTGCTAGGACGTGGCGCGTCTGTGCAGCCCGTCCAGGAACGTCCCACATGCCGAGCAGCACACGAGTCTTCACAGCCCGTCGTGGGACAGTGGCCAGTACAGGGACGTGTCGCTTCATGGCTTCACGTGTGTCTCAGTCCCGCTCCCTTTGGCACTCCGTCTCGCTCCAGTTTTGGACTCCCCCGAGGCAGCATCTGCCCTTGCGTGCGTGCCTCGGATTCTGCTCACTGGGACACGTAGTCCGTGACACCAGATCTGCTGGAGAGCCGATGGAGTGATTCGTGAGAACTGAGCGGCGGTAAACTGGTGACAAAATCAAGAGCAGCGGCATTCTCCCAGTTAGAAGCGAGAAGCTGCAGAGTGAAACTGGTCTCTGTAGATCTTCGAAGTCTGCTGGACACGATGCCTCATTTAATCATGTTATTCTCATTGTAAAAATAAAGAAACAAAAACTTGGGGAGGTCTGGTGACTTGCCCAAGCCACAGCTTTTATAGAAAAGTGCTAGAATTCAGAACAGTTTTTTGTTGTCTGGTTTTCTACCCCAAACTGTAGACTGTCTCCAATTAATAAATGGAGGAAATCAGGGAAGATGCATGCTGTATGCAGACACCCTAATTAAAATTTCAGCACGATAATTCATACATAACTACATTAGGAACTATTCCTGAGGAAAAACAGGAGTGAAAATAAAATAGAATAAATATAACCATCTTGTCATTGACTTCTATCTTGCATCAAATAATTTCATTTAGGAGACATTTTGAGAAGAGTAAAAATTCTTTAAAAAATACAACTAGTGTATATAAAAAGTATAACTTAAGAAGGAAAAATCCAAAGGCCCGTCATACTGTCAATTTATCGCTGGCAGATATTTTGAAATCCAGACTCCAGAACGGATCGCGCAGGCCAGCGACAGGCGAGGCCGCGAGCAGTTGCCGGGGGCCTGGACCACTGCATCGGCCTCTCCTGTGACACGGAGCCATCAGCGGTCAGATCGTCGGCCCGGCTGAAGACATTCACTGGGAAGCCAGGACCGAAGGCGAAGGTTAGTGAGACAGAGGAAATGAAGTGGCTGTGCTGTTCCGATGTGCTGCAGACAGATCTCCAGCTCTGGAACACGCGCTGTGCGTTCCAGGGGAATGTTATTAGGCTAACCGATTCCAGGTGTTCTCAGGGATGATTGATGCACTCAGTAAACATGCTTTAAGTACCTACTACGTGAAAAGCAATGCTCTACAAAGGCATGTGGGAACAGCCTCCATTCATTCCTGGAATTCTTCCCAATGCCGTATCATAGGTCTTTATTTTATTTTCATATATTTGGAAAACCAGAATTTTCTCCAGTATAACTTTTCTCCAGCATAATTTACACTCCAGATGTTTTCTCCCCTTGCACCCTCAATATCTCGAATCAAATTGACTCCGGTATTTTTTATGGAAACTTCCATATGTGTAAAATGCTTTTGACTTTATTATTTTCTACGGAGACTTTTTCAGACTTTACCTGAAGACTTGTAAGGGAAAGCATATTAAAACTACTAAGAGAAAATTTTATTTTGTTTCCTGAAGTATAAGATCCCCCAATCTGGGGAAAAAAAAAAATGTAGAATATAGTATTATCTTTGTCCTCAATTCTTTGTGACTACAGGAAAATAAAAACAACCGAAATAGAATAAGTTTAAAATTAAGACGTACTGAAGACATTTTGTTGTTAAGACTTACATGTCGCTTAAACGTATCATGCTAAAAGAAAATTCTTCCAACAGAAGGCATTAATTTCTTAGAACTTTAGTTTCATTTCAGTGTTGGAAGTAGAATAGTGTAGTAATTTCATTATTGTGATATATATATATGAATATAGGTTTCTGACAAAGATTCTTCGCTTGACCAAACTAGTCAGGCCCCCGGACGCTCTCCTGGGCACCTCTGTGCGTTTCCTTGTAAAATTCAGTTTTAGCAAGAACCCCGCTCAGTTTAGCAGGAACATCTCTTCCTCCATATCTCACTGGCTTCTCATCTCCCAGGTGATGTCTGACCACCTGGGCCAGTCTTCTGGGTTGACCAGAATCCCCCAGATGCTTCCTCTTCGTAATTTTTCCACTGACTGCACCCCCTGCCCCCCGACCCCGCTCCTTGGCTATGAAATCCCATTTGCCTGTGCAATGTACAGAGTTCAGCCCGTTCTCACTCTGGCCCCTATACTTATCACAGTGCGGCCCCCTTTTAAGTAAAGTCTTCCTTACAAGCTTTAACAAGTGTCATTGCATGTTTTTTCTTTGACATTCCTCAACTTCATATTTTAAATTAAGCATATAAAATAGATTGAATAGGAAATTTAACTCACTTAACTATTCAAATATGCAGAACATTAATAGAATATCTTTCATTTAATCTCTAAGTAATTGTGCTGTCTCCCTTCCATTCCACCCCGCTTGCTAGCGGAAGGAAAAAAGGCCCATCTAACTAAGTGCTACCCTGACCTGATCATTAAAACAGTCCCGGGAGGAATTCACTCTCTTTCAGGAACTGAACAGCTGGTCACCAACCTGGGCTGGTAGAAGCCTGAAATATGGCCTCTTCCTAGGGACCCACACAAGAAGCTAGGACAAGATCTCTGCTCTCATGATATCCCTCACCTTACTCAGCTCAAGACCTTGTGACAGACACCTCTGGCTTGCCAAGATGAAGATCACCTCTAAGTGAAAAGAGAGATAGACATTAATGTTTTTCAAACTATTGCTCATGACAGTGAAGTGCATGGGAAGGTCATGCCTTGCGTTAGCATTAGAGAGTCTGTACGTGGCACTTTCGAGCTACTTTGTTCTTTACATAATATTTTCACTTTTAAGGCAAAATCATTTTTCTACTTTTGTCTTTTTAATTTTTTCCTCTTAATCCATCGTCCCTTCTTCGACGTCATGTCATCACTTTTAGCAAAATTTTCCACGATGCTGCTTTGGAAATATTAATTTGTTTTTTACCACTTACCTTTAGCTATGTTTAACCAGTTTGAGCTTAAATACTTCTCACCGTTACACTTTCTTTAATTCGTGCAAAGTAAAAACAAAGGCGGCTAAAGATAGGAAGGTACGCGATTAATATAGATCCTCTTTGATTTATCCAACCAAACTTTCTTAGCGTGGCGTCGGAAGCTCTCTGCCCTCTGGGGCCATCTCACCCCTTCTACTGGTGGCCCCTGGTGGCCATTGACAGACTCTCCTGCTTTTGAATGTATTTTAGTGATTCATGCCATGCAATTTTCCTCCGTCTAAGTATATATTCACAGTTTTCAAAAACACTTGGCTCTCTTCTCTGCCAATCCAAAATTGTCTCAAGACCTAAACTAAGTTCCATATCCTCATAAATAAGGTTTACCAAAAGCTGAGCTTCCCTTTCCCCTCGGCCTACCTAAAGCATTTATGACAACCACAGGAAGAGCAGACATGTGTATAGTGCTACTTTGAGCCAAGCATTGAACTCGGTAATTGACATATGTGAATTCATTTAATCCTTATAATAATGCCAAAAGATAGGTACTAAAATTTTCCAAATCATACCGAGGAAACTGAGGCATAGTGCATTTGATCAACTTACCTATAGTTACATAGGTAGTCCAATATCGTTTTTGTAGGATTTTATAACCAGGACATATCTTAAATTTTAGATCTCTGAACCCCATGAATCCCATGAAAAATTTGGTTAGATGTTTAAACGTGGATTTTTCTAAGGTGCATCTCCATCCTTATGTCAGATTTAAAAAGTACTGTAGTCTGTGTTGCAAAAAAAAAAATTAAGTAAAGTCTTCCTTATTAAAGTTGTATTTCTCAAAGGACATAGCGCATCAAAAATATGCCTTACTAGATCAAGGTCAAGATTTTTAGCCAGAACGTTGTAAAAATGGGTTTACTGAAATCTAAGATCACCCTTTACCATGTTAATGAAGATTTTTCTCTAATTCATCTAAAATACATATGATGATAAATATGTGTGTGTTTTGAATTATAAAATGTACTTAAGTCTCTGATGTGGGGTTATTTGAGCTTTTTTTAAAGCACTTATTTGATTGTATGATAGCATGTGAGTAAATATAATTTAGGCACTTTAGGTTATAAGATCTCTAATTATGCCACAAGCACAGACACCCCCACCCCCCCATAATACACATTCACACACAAAATTTCAAATATCTAATTCATGTTTTAAAAAAGCGTATTTAATGAAATCTTCTCTAGAATTTAGTTATTTATATACACAAAAATGTAAACTCAAAAACTCTACTTTTAACAAAAGCACTTTAATGTTTGTCAAGTCACATGGATGGTTCTAACCTAGCATTCTATGTTGGCAAAATCTTCTCCAATAGAGTAGACAAGAATAATATTCATTTATTTTAGAAATGGCTGAATCTGATAACTAGACTAGTCAACAATATCCAGAAATATGAAATGAGTCATTTAACATAACTGAGGCCCAGTTATGACATCTTTGGAGGACAAGATTATCATCTAGAGATGGCAGTGAGAATGGTTTATGTTTACAGTTCTTCATGATATTGCAGGCTTGTCATGAAAATAAATTGCCTGTAGTCCTCTGCCGTTTTCTATTCTTGTCTCATCGTGACAATAAGGCATCAGGTTTTTAACATTCGATGTCTTCTGAAATGCAATTTCACACAAAGATGTGTAGGGTCCTAAAACACTTGCTACGTGTGCTTACTTATAGATTTCACTTACATTCATATTTCTAAAGGTATTGCCTGCTCTGTCTAGTAATACATGAAAATTAAATCATGGTTCAGAAATACGGGTGGCATTAGAAATAAGATAGTAACTCCCAACCTCACTTTTATCTATTAGAGGTAACATTTATTTATTTTTTTCCAATTTAGAAATGCCCAGTGTTTATCCTCTACCCACAGGCAATTCATGAAGTAAGATGGGAAAAGGCGGTATATTGTCGTACTGTTTTTCAAGGAACACAAATATTTTTGCTTGCTTAGGTCACTCACTGTCTTATTCTTACTTCCTAAAGGGCTCTCATATACTAAGCCCATGGTTATCAGAGCCTGGCCCTGATATGAAGATAATTTTCCGGTTCTGATCCTGTATCTCATAAGTGCTGGGATTAGCACTGTATCAAGAGAACAAAGTGGAGTAGAGCATATTAGTGGAACATGCAAGAATAGGGAACTGTTTTGTTCAAAATTTTAAGAACTACCATAAAGATTTAAAAAAATGGATTTGCCTCTCAATATGAGATATGGTGATATATTTTGGGACTAGATAAATGTCAGAAATGAGTAAAAAAAAGTAAGGAAAATCATAGTGATTTTAAAAGCTCTTTGGAATCATAAATAAATAAATATCAGGATAAAACAATCTGAAATTTGAATAAAAGCAAAGTACCTTGTACTTCCTCTGTTGTAAACCACCTCAGAATCCACTCATTTAATTGGTTCTGTTCAATACTCCATCGCCAGCTTCATGAGAACAGAAACCCTGTGTGTAATGCATTGCTGCATCTCCAGGCTCTGGCACTGCGTTCAACACGTGGTGGACACTCAATAAATATTTGCAAATTAATGAGTATTTATCTTTAATGTCATATAAAGAAAACTGAGTGGCGACTACAGAAATATTAATAGGTTCTAAAAGCAATAATAATGCAGCATTATTGTATTGAAGTAAATATTTAAAGAAAAAACTTAGGGAATACCTTGACAGTATAAAAACATAAGTATAATATACAAAATAGAAAATCTTCATGTGCCACTTGGGACTCCTACTTGTCTTCCCCCCTCTTCTTACTGTTGTTATAAAAACTCTGTTTTAACTAAGCTGCTCAATTTTTATTCCAGATTTCCTTTGTTGCTGCTTTACCTTTGAACATATTCTCCGAACAGTGGCAATTTGGCCCCACCCCCTGTGTCAATCATGATTGATTGATGTTGGCTGTATCGAGGATGGCAGGGACTATCTGAGCTTAGAGGGGACAGATGCTGGGCTATGTTGGCAGTACCTGCCGTAGGTTGGCCTTAGCGCAGTGTACTTGGTGTCCTGCAATCTCCTTTGTCTGCGGTTGTTTCTCCTCTCTTTATACCTGTCCAAAGCCACCAGATCTCTAAGGTCTAGATCACATGATATCTCTCCTGTAGTAGCTTTCTTAACCATTAATCCTCAAGGATCACCCTTTTGTGAAGTCCCGTGGTGTATATTTGCCTAATTTTGTTGTTGATGTTATCTTGATAGACCTGAATGTCTTTTCTGAACCATGAGAATGTAATCTCTCGAAGAACAAACCACATTTTTATCTGTTTTTTCCATATTACTTAGAATACTATCTCACTACATCCTAATTGAAAGATGGATTATTTAATGTGTAGAATTAATCAAGGCCACTTTCCACAACAGTGCATTATCACTACTGAATTTTTTAAATGAGTACGTAAATTCATACAATTTTACGTATTGCTATAGTATTCCAATATAAATATGTTTTATTTTGTAAAACTAGTTTCAACTTAAAACTTTTCAAAATTAAAATTTTTCATAAAATTCTCATCTGTATCTTGATTCTTCTACTATTTTTTATTGACATCAATCTGAAGAATTTTTCCCAGTCCCTGTTTTCTAAATATAACATTTAAAAACATTATATCACAAAATTTCATTACTTTGAAACTCTGGTAAGTTTAGAACAGTCCTTTACACTGTGAACATTTTTCCCTATTCCTAAATTTGTTGTTGATAGAACCAGTCTCTTTTTATAGTCACAGAAAAAGTTCTGTGACTAAATGCAAAAATACTAAATGCAAAATTAACTTTCTGGTATTTAGAGTTCAATACACACATTCAAACTTCTTCATTCTTAATTCTTAATATTTATCCAATTTTAAGGCTTGGGATTGAGATACCCTTCTGCGTATGCATCATCTTTAACCTGACGCTCTCATCCTTATCTTAAGGTTTAGCTTCAGCTTCAGCTTCAGCTTCTTCTGGGATGCCTTCTGTAATCATCCAGATCTTCGTCTGGATCCCTAACCAAAAGGAGGTGGAGCCATCCCTCCCCGTAGCCCTATAGCATATTCTCGGTCCTCTGGTTAATTCTGTCAGAGTCTTTGTCCCCCACATTGTACTCGTCTGTTTACAAGTGTTTCTCCAGTCTCAAGTTGGACCTTTTCTGGAAAGCTATCATTTATTTTTCTCTTTATATCCACAGTGTGGAATACTGAATAAATCATGAATAGGATAAATAAATAAACAGAAAATCGATTCGCTGGGCAGTAGTAGAATTTGTAATGCATAATAGTGATTAAGGACAATACTGAGTTAACAAATCGAAATTCAGAACTGTCACTGACACTTGAGAGCCTTGGGAAGTTACTTAATGCATCTGTGCCTCAGACACCTCTTTGTGGAATGGAAGAAGTAGGGTGTGAAGGCGAAGTTGAGAAATGCACAAAAATCTGTAGGCACATAGTATGCCTGGCAAAGATGATGCTGTAAATAGACAACTTGGGTTGGTTTTGCCTCGCTATGCCAACTTCATAGATAGTCTCTCCTTTGACTTTCAGAAATCTTTTCCTTTTTTGGATTTCTTATTATTTGGTTTCCAGATAGTTGAGCTTGTCTGATAAATTGTATGCCTGAGAGTAAGTGACATGTACACAATTAAAGTGTATGATTAAGTGCAACACTATTTGATACAAATCAACTTAATTCCAAGACGGAGAGCATCTAGGAAGTCTGCATAGTGAGGAAACCCAGTCAGAGTCAGCAGTTCCTGTTCCTTCTGGGCAGGACTGGGACCCAGGAGAGCCTGAAATGCGCACTTAACGGAAAGAAATCTGTGCAGCACAGACGTAGGTAAAAGGCATTTCAGGCGACTAAACTGCATGCACTAAAGCATAGATTCAGGGGGGAAAAACTTGAAGAATTCAAGAGAAGGCAAGGAATTTGGTTTGGTTGCAATAGAGGTTACATGAAGGGAAATAGAAGATAGGACAGAGATGAGGGGTTGGAGGTGAGATGCATCCAAATGGCTAAGAACACGGAATGCCCAGCTCAGCTTGGGCTGTGGAAGTCACTCCTGAGAGCAGCTGCACTTAAACATCAGTGCGTTTCAGAATCACCTGGAGGAGCTCATTAAAAACATCCCCTTCCAGAAGCATCAAGTTGAACAACTATTCATGGGCAAAAATACCTTCGTGAGATCTAAAGGTTCCAAGTGAGGGACCTGGGTGGAGCAGAGAAATAAGAAAAATGCATTGAAGAGGGTAGGAAAGCAGTTTCATATTTTCCCTATCACCCCTCCTCCAAGCCTAGGCAGCCCCCCCACCCTGCCTCAGCCTCCTACTTCCTCTCCTACCCCACCAATCGAGGAGTGAGAACACGAGCACGCAGCTTCCCCCTCACAGCACCAGGCCTGTGCCAGTGCCATCCTGGCTCCCATGGATCTAAAATCCAGAACGGCCCTGTAGACCCAGGTTCCCGGCCTGACCCAGTGACAAGCAAGCCTCCAATGCTTTATGCCCAGGTGGGCTCCTGTGGGCCCAGGCTCCAGGCTCCCATCAGTTTCAGAAGGCCTTCCACAGCCCCAGGCTCCAAGCTAGCTCCCATGTGAACATCACAAAAGGAAGAAATGTCACAATTTTACAGGAAAAATATTACTGTTCTTCTGTGGTAATATTGCAATCTGTCTCCTCATGTTCCACAATTCACTGCTAGCACTGAGAGCAGACATCACAGAAAACAAGTACGGTGTTTTTCCATGTGAAGAAGTGCCCCATCGTTCCTTTATTCATTCTTTATTTATTCTGTGGCAATTTACTGAGGAGCTACTGCATGAAGGCATTTTACTAGGTGCAGAGGTTCAGTGTGCACAAAACTAGATACATTTCCTTGTAAAGTCTTTGTCTGGTTTAGGTATTAGGATAATGCTGGCCTCATGGAATGAGTTAGGAAGAATCTTTCTGCCTAATCCTCTGAAAGAGATCATAGAAAATTGGTATAATATCTCTTCCTTAAATGTTCGGTAGAATTCACCAGTGAGCACTTTCTGTTTCTGGGCCTGCTACTTTCTGTTTTGGAAGGTTATTAATTATTGATTCAGTTTCTTTAATAGGTATAGCCATATTCAGATGGTCTGTATCTTCTTGTAAGTTTTGGCAGATTGTGTCTTTCAAAGAATTGGTTCATTTCATCTAGGTTATCAAATTTGTGGGCATAGAGTTATTCATAATATCCCTTTATTAACCGTTTAATATCCATATGATCTATAACGATGTCCCCTTTTTCATTTAACGACTCGATGTTAGTAACTTGCATCCCCTTTCGTTTCTTCTTAGCTGGTTGGAGGCTTATAATTTTATTGATCCTTTTAAAGAACCAGCTTTTCGCTTTAGTTGATTTTCTCTGTTAACTTTCTGTTTTCAATTTCATTGATCTTTGCTCTAATGATTTCTTTTCCTCTTCTCACTTTGAATTTAATTTGCTCTTCTTTTTCTGGTTTCCAAGTTGGAAATTATATTATTGACTTTAAATTTTAAAAATGTTCTAATGTGTGCATTAAATGCTATAAATTTCTCTCTAACTACTACTTATACTGCAACCCAAAATTTTAATCTATTTCATTTGCATTCAGTTAAAAAATTTTTAAACTTTCTCTTGAGGTATGTTTTCTCTGACCCACGTATTATTTAGAAATGTGTTGGTTAAACACATACATTTTCGTAATTTTCAGTTATCTTTCTATTATTACTTTCTAGTTTAATTCCATTGTGGTCTGACAGCAGACATCATATGATTCCTAATTTTTAATTTGTTAAAATATGTTTTATGGCCCAAAGTGTTGTCTGTCTGGTGACTATCCCACGCGAGTTTGAGAAGAATGCATATTCTCCTGTTGTTGGTTGAAGGAGTCTATAGATGTCAGTTATATCCAATTGATTGATGGTGTTATCGAGTTCAACTATGTCCTTACTGAATTTTTGCCTGCCAGATCTATCCATTTGTGATAGAGGCGTTTGGAAGTCTCCAGCCATGATTCCAGTGGATTCCTCAGTTTTTCCCTCACATATTTTGATGCTCTATATAAGTAGACATATTAAGGATTATTATATCTTCTTAGAGAATTGAAACTTTTATCATTATTTTAATGCCCTTCTTTATATCTGATCATTTTCTTTGCTTTGAAGTCTCTTCTGCCTGAATTTAATATACCTATTAGTGTTAGCATGGTATATATTTTTTTCTATCCATTTACTTTTAATCTATATGTCTTTATATTTAAAGAGAGTTTCTTGTAAAAATTCACATAGCACATAGTTGGGTCTTTTTTGATCCACTCTGACAATCTGTCTTTTAATTGGTACATTTAGAATATTGACATTTCAAGTGATTATTGATACAGTTGGATTAATAGTTACCATATTTGTTACTGTTTCTATTTGTGGCCCTTGTTTTTTGTTCCTCTTTTGGACTTCCACTCTTTTTCTGCCTTTTGTGATTTTAACTGAGAATTTTATATGATTCTGTTTTTTTCTCCTTAACGTGTCAGTAATACTTCTTTATTTTTTTACATTTTTATTGGTTTCTCTAGAGTTTATGATATACATTTACAACTAATCCAAGTCCACTTTGAAATAACAATACCACTTCACAAGAATTGTACTTTATTATTATAAAATAATCCTAGTTTCTGTTTCCTGTTTTTTGTAGCATTGTTGTCATTTATTTCAGTGATATGTAAACTGAACATAAATATACATTTATACAAAAGATATACACATAAGCATATATAATAGAAATGATTGTTGTTAATATTATCTTGAATGAAGTGCTATGTTAAATAGATTAAGAATAAGAAAAATAAAAGTTTTTATTTTACCTTTATTACTTCTCTGATGTTCTTCCTTTATGTAGATTCAAGTTTCTCATCTGTACTATAGATTTTCTTTCTAAAGAACTTCTTTTAACATTTCTTGCAAGGTAGGTAAGGTCTACTTGCAACAGATTGTCTCAATTTTCCTTTCTCTAAGCAAGTCTTTAGTTTTCAGGTTGGGAGGATAATTTCACAGGGTACAGATTCTAGGTTGGTGGGTTTTTCTCTCAATACTTTAAATATTTCTCTCTACCTTCTTCTTGCTTGAATGGTTTCTATGGAGAAGTCAGATATAATTCTTATCTTTGTTCCTCTGTAGGTAAGGAGATTTTTTTTTTTCCTTCTGGCTTTACTCAGGATTTTTTTCTTATCTTTGACTTCCTGTAGTTTGAAAATGCCTTGGTGCAGTTTTCTTTGCATTTATTCTGCTTGGTTCTCCTTCAGCTTCTTGAATCTGTGGTATGGTGTCTGACATTAATTTGGGAACATTTTCAGTCATTGTTATTTCGAATATATCTTCTGTTTTTTCTCTTTTCTCCTTCTGGCGTTCCCACTGTGTGTATGTTATACCGATTGTGGTTTTCCCTCAGCTCTCGGATATTCTGTTTTTTTGTGTGTGTTTTCATTCAGGCTTTGTTCTCTTTGCTTTTCAGTTTTGGGGGTTTCTGTTGAGATTATCTCAAGCTCAGAGATTCTTTCCTCAGCTGTGTCAAACCTACTAACAAGCCTATCAAAAGCATTCTTCATTTTTGGTAAGCCGTTTTTGATTTCTAACACTTACTTTTGGTTCTTTCTTAAGATTCCCATATCTCCGCTCACACTGCCCACCTGTTCTTGCAAACTTTCTGCTTTATCTGTTAGAGCTCTTAGTATATACATCCTAACCGTTTGATATTCCAGTCTGATCATTTCAACATTCCTGTCATATTTGGTTCTGATGCTTATTCTGTCTCTTCAAATTGTTTTTTTTTTTTTTTTTGCCTTAGTATGTCTTGTAATTTTTTCTTGTTAGACACACCTGATGCGCCTGGTAAAATGAGCAGTGTTAAATTAGCCTTTAGTGATGTGGTGATAGGGTGTGGTGGGGCGAACATTCTATAGTCCTTTGAGTAGTCTTAATCTCTTAGATTCTGTGCTTCTAAAGTTCACCTGTTGCTCCCTCTCCCCGCTCCCGCCAACGCCACTGGCCCCCACACACACCCCTTATGTAAAATAGGAGGGCTAGAGTGAGCTGGAGTTGGGACCATCCTTTCCCCCAGGCAGTCAGGCTCTGAAAATATCTCAGAGGATTAGGCTCAGGCTGACTAGTCGCCCCTAAGGGAAGAGACTGATAAGAACATAGTGCTCTGGCAAGTAACCAAATGATTCCTCTTTCCCTCCCCCATCCTAAAGCGGGTGAGGTGGCAGGGTAGATTTTTCTCTGATAACCACCAGGAACCTGGTCAGGCTCCAGTATAGTTCAAACATACAAAAGTGTGATTCCCCTCTCCCCAACTGGGCCCCCCTGGAGATTTTAACTGTAAGAGTTGTCCACATTGAGCCTCTAGCAATTTGTCAACTATAGTTTGTTATTTTTTTCCCCCGGCACTGGTGCAGGCGGCAGCTTCTGCTGGCGAGTCTCTACTCCGATAGGCCGTGACTCCCCTTGTCCACTTGTCTGTCTCTCCAGCGTTTGCCCTGTACCCTCCATTCTCTTATGGATCAAGATGAGTTGTTAATTTTTCATCCTGTTCAGCTTTTTACTTATTTTTAGGATGGAGTGGTGACTTCTAAGCTCCTTACATACAGAACAGAAACCAGAAATCTTCTAGACACGTTTCCTATCTTCTATACCTAGAGATGACATTTATGAGAGAGACTAATTGGAGATGAATGGGAGTGGTTAAGCGCTAAGAAGAGGCACATTAAACACAACTAAACTATTCACACCATGTGACCTCTTGGTGTTGTAATATTGAGTAGGAAGAAAAAGGACACATTTGTAAATAAGAGTGGTGTGTTTATAACGAAGGAAAAATTAAGTACTTGCAAAAAATTTTTGAAATCAGAAATCCTGTATTTGGGTGTATCCTGGTTCTTCTACTGTTTAGTTACATCTTTTTCCAGGTACTCAATTCTTGTGATTTACTTAAAAAGACCAGCCAGCCTACAACATCATAAGAAGACCAGATAAGATAAAATGCATAAAGTAGTTTTGTCAATTATAGAGGGCATGGGGATATTATATGACATTATTGAACAGAGTACCAGGTGAGGGGCTGCTTACATCTTGTGAGCTTTATTTATAAACACTCACTGGTGATGTTGAAGTGTTTATTGTGGCAAGAAGTACACCTATAAATTGCCCATTTTTTTGACTTTTAATTATCACAAGAAAATGAAAAATGGTTGAAAGATTAGAGTCCGCATTTTTCAAATAGATTTTTTGGTGATTGTCGAAATTCCTTCTATTCCTTCTTATCACTGTAGAAGTTTTAGAAACTACTGAGTTTGAAATTCCTATCCAAACAAACTAACCTTTAATACAGTCACATTTAATACATTTAATGTGTTAATACATTTAACAGTATAGTTCTATACGTTAAGTTATAGAGATAAACTCAGGTTTCCAAAGAAATCTTCCTTAACTAAAGAGTAAATACTCTGACTTTCCAACTTTTACAAACTGGGTCAAAATTAAATTTCAAGAGTAAGATGCTTCTTTAACGTTTCCTTAAATGAACTGTTGACAACTTTTTGGAACATTTCAGTTTTAAATTTGGCTTTCCTCACAATACGGTTTCTTCTGTACAGATTGTTAAAACCTAGTCACCACACAACCATAGATCCAGAATCTTCATTTTTGTTCCAGAATGTCACTGGATGGGATTTTGCCCTTGAAAACTGCATAAAATTTACAGTAGAATATTTGTAAAAACAAGATGCCGAAATAGATCTACTCTGATTCCTGGGTAAAGAGGAAAGAAGGGCGAGGAGCTTCAGCTTCTGTTTACCGTGGCATTAACTCAAGATAAGCCTTAAAATTGCTTTTTGGTGCACAAACAGTGTGGTTTCTCCATCAAAAGGGTATTTGTTATAAAAGGGATTTATTCTGTAAGATATTGGGTACAGTCATTATTTAATTAGAGCTGCCACACTAGGCCAACATGAGGTCAAAATCATGTCTTTTTATGATGCTCTCTTTTTTTTTTTGACCGTAACAGTAACGACAAGTGCAACAGAACCAGTTTCTTTCCCAGAGGATTCTCTCAGGTTAACTGCATCACGAAAAAATTAACCGTAAACCGAAGCCCCGATTTTCCTCTTTTAATGTCTTGAAAACTTCTTTAAACGCCACAGTGTGGTACCAAAGTGGGGTTGTGTTGTTATTTTTGTTGTTTTTTTCATCGTCATCTGGCGGTTGACGAATGAATGAACACGTGAATGTATGTGAATGAGCTTTTACATGAGACCTGCTTTTATTTTCTCATGGCCTGCCAGATGGGCAGGCAGCAAAGTCCAGTGGCAATCAAATGCAAATTTTATGCCACTTCAGCGCTTATTCCTGAGAATTATGGCAAAATATCAGGAACACATTGACGATGTGTGAGAATTTTTACCACTTAGTCTTAATAATGAAACAGTAACAGTATATTTGAGATATTGAATCAATCTTTTTTTCCACTACAGATTCTGGTTTTCCATGTCTCCCTATTGATTTGATTAATTCTTTATGTCACAGAGGTAAGGTGAACAGAGACAAAATAAAGTGCTTATTCCTAAACTTTGAGTCTCATACTTTTAAAATATACTTTCATAGAGAAATGAAAGTTTTGACCATTAGGCTTTGTTGAAAGAAAAATTATTTTTTAAAAAATGAGAGGAAAGGCGAGAGAGAGAAAGAGAGAGAGAGAAAGAGAGAAAGAGAGAGAGAGAGAGAGATTGAGATAGAGATTAAAGGAAGGAGAAAGAAAGAGAAAAACATTTTTTCAGTTCACAAACTTTTCCATTGCAAAGGTAGAGCAAAGCTTGAGAGTCTGAGCATAGGGTTTTCCTATAAAACCATAGAAGAGAGGATGGAATAATCTAAGAAAAGTTCTTGCAGTTCAAAGGGACAAGAACAATTCCTTGGTCTTGGGGTGAGGTAGGAGGACTTGGAGGAGATGACATCAGGTTGCATAAACAACTTTCCCTTCTTTCAACCACTCAACCCTGAAAGAGGAGATAGGACTTTCCGGAAGGTGATGGAGAAGCTGAACGTAGGGACATTCTTTGTGCTTGGCTTCCTGTTTGGAAAGCTGAGAGGAGACTGCATCACAGGCTCCTCACGACATCATGATTCAGCAAAGCAGTGACAGAGATTTCAAGTCACTGAGCAGTGCGGGCCAGTTCCCCACAGTCTGTGTGGCACATAGTAGAGATTCCCCAGGGCTTAACTAGGGGGCACAGAGAGGATGAGAAGCCTGGTGGACCAGGGTCCTCGGTGACACTATCGCAGGATACCCAGGGACACGAAAGCACCAAAGACACCGCCGTGGACTGAGAAAACAGTAGTCCGGCCAAAAAACTTTCCTCCGCAACCACGAGGATAGGTACCCTTTGTTCTGCATTGTATCATAACCTTTTGATAAAGAAAAGGGAGAGCGAAGACCGTTCTAGATGCGAAGAAATTTGAAATGGCCATGTAAACGTCACTAACAGCGGGAATAAATATGGGCGTACCAAGATTAAGATTTTCTTTGGTTTTGCTCTTCCTCATCTCAATCAATGAGAAAGGGTGTTTGATAGCGAGGTGAGATGGGATATGGAAATTGAATCATACCACATTTTAATGTAAATTCTACCCCTGCCAAAGTGGCAGCCCCCAGACATTCCTTGGCACCCCCAAGCTCTGCGTCCGTTCTTTGCTGTGGGACTGTAGCAAGGTAGTATTAACGGTCCCAGGCAAACAGTCACAGTTTTGGAGGGACAAGGCAACTTGTCTGTTCCGAGTAAAATCTCATAACTCTGAGCATGCACAACTCTGCTCTCTCACAGGAAGGAGGGTAAAGGTCAGTCATGCTAAGTCATTTCAGTATCGTTGGTTACAACGTTAAACACAGTTTTATAAAAATGTAAAGATATACCCAAAACCATAAGCAAAACTAATGAAAATGTTTTGGGAATAGTTCAGAAAAATTCTATCAAATGAATGTTATTTTTGGAAAATAAAGATGTGATAAATTAATGTATATCATAAAACACTTTTTAAGAATTGATTGTGTTAAATACTAATTCTTGACAGAGTTGCATTACCCTTCTTTTAATTATTTTTATGTTGGCATAAAACTAATTATTTTTAGGACAATTGTGTTCCAGAGCAAAATATGCTGATAAGATTTAATCATTTAAAAATGTTTTAGACTTTCTTTTATTTTGCCATTTTTTTTCTATAAATGTACTGACGAAATAAAAGCAAAGTGAAATTTTCAGCATTTGAATAAATATAATTTTATGAGTAATTTAAAGGAATAAACCTCTTATTTTTTATTGCCCTTTTACAGTAATTTTTCTGTTCTTTTTCCAATCCCACGTTTGAATTAGGCTTTAATTTACTTCGCAAGATGGAGAAATGCGTATCTTTTAGATCTCAAGATACTAACCTGTAAAATTAAGACTTTAGTCTAGAAGATAGCTAAATATTTAAATATTTAAAGTTCTGCTATTTGGAATTCATCATATTTGAATTCTTTAAAATTCATCATATGTGTCTTGAATTCTTATACTAAAATCAGAAGAAATAATCATACACACATCACTGCATTTATATCCATTATATCATCACATTTCAGTTATTTCAAAACTCCCTAAAAGTTATGTAAGGAGTTGCTTAAATCTTTACTTCTGTAGGGGAGGGGGGGAAACCCCAAAACTAATATTCAAAATATTCAAGAAAAGGCCCATATAGCCATCTGGTGGCTATTTAGGGAAATACATCTGAATCTTATCAATATTATTTGAACATTGGTATATTAGAGAAATAATTCTTATACTAAGTTAATATTTGTATGACTCTAAAGATTATCTAAAATGTTTTTATTCCTTCTGAATTTAGATTTGCTTTTATGTTTTTCTTTAAAGTATAAAGCTTTTCCCATTCTGATGCTAGTAAATATATCATTTCCCTTTGCTATTTATTGTAAATCATGTTTTCATTACATTTTCTAGATAACAGCTTTTCTAAAATATCAGCCCCACGTAGAGTAAGCACTTAAAGTTGGATAATTATGGGTGATCTTTGTATAAATACCCATATATATTATTCATACATATATAGGACATTTTAACCAATATACATATTTAACTAATATATATATAATATGTATACTGTATATAAAATTATATATATTATTAAATGCCAGGCTTTGTAATCATATGAAAAGCACAGCCCAAGTTTTATAATAACAAAAAGTATCTGATTAATAATACATAAGCATATGCTAACATTGTTAAACTTCACTAACATATAAAAAAATTAGAGAAAAATCATATAGTTTTAAAGGGTTTCTTTTCAATGTAGCTGTTTCTAAGCAGTAATATAAAAACAAGTTTATAATCTGATATGACCATGATGGAAGGAAAAATGTCATAGATACTCTTAGTGAGGTTTCGTAGGCAGAGACAAAATCAATGTGTAAATTTGCAAGAGGATTGTTTTTGCTACATGTCTATATAAAAAAAAAAAAGAAAGAAAGAAATATAAATTAAAAGCTATGAAAAATAGTCCCTGTGGTATATTTTTCCCAAAAGGCGACAATATTCTTACGTTCATATAGAGAAATGTAAGCATTTTTCAGAAGGCAAATATGTGAGGTTAGCAGTGCGTTCGTATAACACGATGCTGTTATCGGTAACAGAGCGTTTTGCTAGGCTTTTGTGGCATCATTGCATATGAGATTTGACTTAACGTTCGCTTAAGTACTGAGGCTTGTCTACACATATTACCCAGGTGAAGAGCCTGCTTAGAATTGATTTTTAAATGTGTAATATTTTCATCCTGTACGAGTTCATTGCCAATTTTATGAACAGTGAATTTTTCAGTCAATAAAGCTTATAGAAGCAATATACAAAGTTTTTGTTAGGTGAGGATGTCGTTTCCGAAGATAGTCAATCTGATAACCAAGGAAAACATTAAAACAATAGACACTTATTTTTCAACTTCAGCATTTCGGTCTAGAAATGTTAATGCAAATAAGTTCTCATTAAAACTCAGGACTTTTAAAATCATTCTGGTAGAAGTAACAGAGCTAAAATGATCAAGACTGGTTTCCTCAATTCCTGACTTCTAAGTGAAAATTTGTTCCCTGAAAGTTGAGAAAAATATGGAAACATTATTTTTTAAGGACTATATTTTTACGGCAGTTGATAAAACGCTCACGATAAAATCCGTGAGAGGAAGGCACAGAGATTTCCTGTGTACCCCTTGCCCACACACGTGCATCTCTTCCCCACGATCAGCACCCACCACCCCAGAGCGTGACGTTCGTCGTAATTGACCTACCTGCACTGCCGCGTCATGATCACCCCAAGTCTGTAGTTTATGTTAGGGTTCGCTCCTGGCGTTGTACATTCTGTGAGTTCCAACAAGTGTGTGATGACGTGTATCCATCGTTACAGTATCATACTGAGTATTTTCACTGCCCTTAAAGTCTTCTGTGCTTTACATATTCACCCCTCACCTCCCCACCCTCACCACTGGCAACCACTGATCTGACTGTCTCCGATTTTGTCTCTTCTGGAATGGTTGGAATCATATCGTATCAGGCTGGCTTCTTGCACTCAATTGTTCATGGCTTGATAGTTCATTGCTTTTTAGAGCTGAATACTGTTCTATTGTCTGAATGTATAACAGTTTATTAATTCTCCAACTGAAGGGCATCTTGGTTGCTTCCAAATTTAGACAATTATGAATAAAGCTGCTGTAAACATAAGTTTTCAGCTTCTTTGGAAGTTGCGATTGCTGGATCCCATGTAAGAGTATGGTTAATTTTGTGAGAAACTGTCCAACTGCCTTCCAAAGTGGACGCACCATTTTTCATTCCCATCAGCAGCAAACGAATGTTTCCTTTGCGCCACATCCGTGTTGACATTTGATGTTGTCAGTTTGATTTTGGCCGTTCTAATAGGTATGTCGTAGTATCTCATTGTTGTTTTAATTTGCGTTTCCCCGATGACATGACGTGGAGCATTTTATCATGTGCATATATGCCATCTGTACATCTTCCTTGGTGATGTGTCCATTAAGGTGTCTGGCCCATTTTTTAATTGGGTGTTTGATTTCTTATTGTTGAGTTCTAAGGATTCTTTGTATTTTTTCGATAATAGTCCTTTATCAAATGTGTCTTTTGCAAATATTTTCTCACATCTGCAGCTCATCTTCTCATTCTCTTGAACGTGTCTTTTACACAGCAGAAGTTTTTAATTTCAGTGAAGTCCAGCCACTCTGTGTGTGTGTGTGTGTGTGTGTGTGTGTGTGTGTGTGTGTGTGTGTGTGTGTGTGTGTGTCGGGGGGTGGGGTGGGGTAAAATTCAGGTTTGCATTGGGAGGAGGCAGGGGAGAATTGTCAGAGCAACTTGTTTCAATTCTATTTCATGTCTCCAGTCCACCCTGTAGTCTAAGGCCTAAATGATTACTTTTTATTCTCTTCCTGTGGCCGACCTTTTCTCTGTCCACCCCTCTTCCCAGTAATGGGAGCTGACACCATGGTTCTCTGCTCATGTTGGGGCTTATTCTGTCTGGAATTCATTGAGCCTTCCTCATGGCCACTGTGCCTTGCCTGTGGCTTAGAAAATCGTGATTTTTATTTTGTTAGTGTTTTTTGTTGTTACCGTGGAAGCAAGAGTCACATTCGCTCTACGCCCTAAGAAGAATGCCATTTATCTGCATCTGTAATAGACATAACATAATGTTGATTCAATCAAGGAAGTGAAGTGCAGTAAAACAATGGAGAGAATTCAATTTATCGAAAGTTTAAAAAGATTAATATGTTTAACTCAATGGATAATGCCAAGTGTGAGTGCCTATTTTTCCGTCTTTGTACAAATCCTTCACTCTCAATTAATGCAGCTTTAGCATAAGTATTGATAATTGTTAGGGCAAGTTCTCCATTCTTTTTCTTCTTCAAGAATGGTATGGTTTTTCTTGGCTTCTTGCCTCTTTCTGAAAAACACCCATTCCTTCAACTTAATTGATGTCAATTGTATCTTAAGAGGAACTTATATAATCACATTAATTTATACCATAGTACAATGATTAATATAACCTTCTAAAAGCCTGACTATTTTTAAAAGACTTATTATCCCAAATTAGACTCAAATTAATGGATTTCCAGGTAATATGACAAAATGAACGAACACTTCTTAGTCAAAGATTATGTGTATAGTTGAAATGTGTGTGTGTGTGTGTATTTCAGATAGTCTTTCTATCTCAACATCTTTGGTTATGCATTTACATATAAGAGAGAATTTTTTCTTTCCTCTTTACCAATAAGAACTTTTCTCCCATTCAGAATCCTGATTAAGATTTAGTGCTCCACGATTCCTCCTTTTATCACTCGATCTAACACATATCTATCATTTCTATGAACACTTATTGACTTTTAATTATATAATTTTGTTACGTATGTTATCTTGTTCTGTAACTCTCACATATCTTGAATCCTGTATTAGGAAATTTTCAGGTGCAAGTAATAGAAATCCAACTGAGAATAACCAAACTGTAGAAAGACAGGACTGGGGTGTATTTCAGTAACAGAAGCTGGAGTCTGGAATTCAAACAGCATTAACACTCTCTCTTAATTTTTCTCTCCAGCACTCTCTGTGTATCCACCGCCATCACTAGTATAGACTTCTATTTTTGTATTTGTGACTCAGGTACCTATATGTAGTGGGGAACTTGTCTGGATTTATATCTTAACAGCTTATGATCCTGGAGGAAAGAGCTGTTTCAACTGCAATATATAAATTCAAGGAAGGAAGGACTCTCTGATTGTTCCGGTTTGGGTCCCATCTCCACCTCTTGGACATTATGGCCAAGAGGGTACAAGAGCCTCAGATGTGCTCCTCTCTTTGGCTGGAGAACGAGATAGACAGGCGCTGAATACTTGGATTGGCAAGCCATCTTCCCCTATCAGAACCCTCAGGGTTCTGGGAAGTAGGCCCCAAATGTGTGTGGGGGGGAGTTGGAGGTGAGAATGTTCTGATATCACCCAGAAAAGATGAACTCTGGGCACGATGATGTAAAACTATTGAATCGAAACAATTTATATCAATTAGTGACAGAGAAGAGGAAAATACATTTATGTCGGTGCTTGAGCCGGAATTACTTTTCTTTCCTCCGTCTCCCCTAAACTTCAGCATAACTCCGGGCGTCAGTTGTGCGCCTCCCTTTCGGTCTTGACGATCTGTGGGGTATCCGTCTCCCCTTTCACCGGTCCTACTCTGCTTATTTGTTTTTGTACCGCCACAAAGCAGAAATGTGATCATTCCTTTGAAATCACAGAATAATGGAATGTTTATTTCCTTAATCAGTGCTTATAAATATGTCTAGGCTGTCTCAGTTAGGTTCTAGATTTTTCCACCGAAAGTGATATGCCTTCTACTTCTCTTTAAATCTATATAGTACTTACTGATCCTACTTCTGAACAGCACACTCTTTTAGCTAATGTTTGTGGCCAGTAAAGACTCAGAAAGGGGGCTTAAGAACTTCCAGCAGGACAGATCTTGTTAATGCTTTGAAGGTAGTTTATGAAAAAGGCATAATGTCTGCTAAATATGCATTCTTATGTGTCCTGTTATAGATGTCAGGTCTCTACCATCTTCCTTGATGTCTGGAAAGATGAAGGTTAATGTCTGAGCCCTGGGCCCTCAACAGACGGGTGACTCTATGCCACTAGAAGTGTATAATTCGCGGAGAGGAAAGAATGGGTACTCTGCTCGCTTCCGCAGAGATATCTTGAAGATAATCAGGGGGCCAGATATTTCTCTTCTTACACCATTCAGGCTGGAACAGTTTAGATCCTCTTAGAGTTTATCTTAAATTCTTTGGAGAAAATGGCAGGATATAATTATATCCTCTGTACTCACCCACTGGGCCTGCATCTGTAAATTGAACCAATTGCAGATTGAAATAGTCAAAAAGAAAAAAAAAAAATTTTTCATACAATTTATGGGATCGATGTAGAGCTTTGAAGGTTTTATTTGTTCTGAAGTGAAACATTTGATGTTAAGAATGCTACCGTGAATTCAATGAAGGTCAGAATTGAAGATCTTTTTGTTCATATTGCTGTTTCAAAATAGTATATTTTTATGAGACTCAGCATCATGGTAAAACAAGGTAATTCCTAAATTAGAAACCTATGGACCAGAGATATACCTGGAGTTAGTTGTCATACAGCGTAATTCATAATTGCATCTGTTGCCACAAACACTAGCTTAAAACAACACACATTTATTTTCTTATAGTTCAGCAGGTCAGAAGGCTCACACAGTCTCACTGGGCTAAAATCAAGGGGCACCAGGGCTGTGTTCCTTTCCAGCTTCTCGAGGCTGCCGACATTCTTGGCTTTTGTCCCTCTTCATCAATCAGTGACGTAGAATCTCCTTGACCGTGCTCCTTTCGCCACCTCTCTGACCACAACTAGAAAAGTTTATCCACTTTTAGGACCCATGACTTTCTACGGAGTCAGAATCCGGGATTATCTCCCCATTTCAAGGTCCCGAACTTAATCCGATCAGCCAAATTCTTTTTTGCTAAACCATGATATCCTACCAACCCTTCAAAGAAAAGCTTCCATAAAGACTTAAAAAGAAAAGTTTAAGAGCTGGGAGAACATATCGGAGAAAGACTTCCCTGAAGGAGCCTGAGCTGATAGCCGAAGGATGAGTAGAAGTCAGATACGCTGAGATGGTTGAGCATGTGGGCTGCGGACCATGGTGCTTTCGAGAAGCAGAAAGGCCAGTGTAAAGGAGGTGTAATGAACAAGAGGAGGCGCCTCAGAATCTAATACCAACAGAAGAAGCAGGGACCTGGTCAGGCAGGTTTTTAAGATTCTTTCTTTATTTTTTAAATCTTAAGTGCACTAAGAAGTCATTTAAGGATTTTAAGCTCGGGAAAAGTGTCATCAAATTTGGGTTTTTGTAAGATGACTCTGACTTCACTGTGGAAAATGGGCGGGAAGGGGCAAAGTGGATACAAGTTACTAAAAATAGTGGACACAAGATGCCTTGGGCTTGTGGTCTACTCTCAGAGATCTCAAGATCACCTTGATAAATTTCAGACCTTCTCACACAAACCTGTTTTTCTTTAGCATCCTTCATGTGAGTAAATAACCATCTAGTTCTATAAGCCAAAACCTGGCGTCACCCATGACCTTCCCTCACCTCACTTCCCAATATCCCGTCCCATCAGTTTGCCTCCTAAATAGCTCTCGAAGCTGTACCCATCTTTCCATCTCCACTGCCGGCACTGAGTAAAGACTACTCTCATTTCTTGCCTAAAATCTTGAAGTAGCCTTTTAACTGATCTGCCACATAGATTCTCATCCTCTCTGTAAACTATAATGCAACTGGCATAATTTGTCAAAAGCACAAATTTTATTCAAGTCCTTTGACATTCCCCACCTCTCCCTGTTCACATTTGCACACACACACACACACACACGTGTACAGGCACACATTTGTACACTTAGAAACCATGGGTGTGCTGAGCAGCCCCTTACAATAAGGCCTTTTCACATGCCAGTTTCCTAGTCTGTCTGCCCAGACTGTTGTTCTCTGTGCCTGGTGACTCGAATTCTCCTTCGTCTCACAGATAAAAGAGTATTCCTCAGGGAAGCACTGTCTAACACCTCCGTCTCCCTACTGTGATACTATGAAACACAGTGTGAGCACCAGGCCCCGAATCCAGGCGAATCTGATTTTCGAGCCCCTGCTTTTAATCAGTAAGTTGCCCACCATTCTCCAACTTGTTTCCTCGCCCACCGTCTATCTTTCAAGAAAGGCTACACCATTGAATATATAGTTTTCAATGTTATTTTCAGCAAGAACACAAACCTAAAGAGCAGAAACCTGACCAAGTTAAATGTCTGAAAGAGTTTTCTGTGAAAGTAATTTAACACTTTGTAGTTTTTGTTTATATCCCAAGTAGACTCTTAATAAATGAGAACCCATAAGGATTCCAAAAGTCGTGCTTTAGGGACAGACACACCAAGTGTATTCGTGAGCAAAAGTCCTGTCTGGAAGGGGGACAAGTGACCCAGGGACAATGGGAGGGCTTTCACGGCCACTAACCTTCCTGGGGAAAATCACAAACGCAATGGGTAGCTTTGCAAGTCATCTTAGCAAGTAAAAGAATAAGTAAGACATCTTCTGTGCTTGGAGAAAAGAGGTGAGATGTACTAATGAGGCGGCTTAGAGAGGCTCTTGCTTTTTCGCTGTTTGTGCCCTGCGAGATGAGAAGGGCTTCCGTCTCCAAGGCTGTCACTCCATCACCCTTCGCAGTACTGAATTCACTTAATTTTTTTTTTCACTTTAACAGCTAAGGATGTTATCACTTATGCTGAGGTCACCGAGAGGGTAATGCTACTCTTAGTGACGCTAATGAAAAGGTACAGTAGTGACATGAGTTAATTGCATGGTTACCACACAATTACCAATTTATGCTCTAGCGATGTTCACAGAGAAACGAAGAGATATCTGTACTGAATAGTGCCTGATACAAGGACAGTGCTTGGTAGGATGTGACGCTTCCATGAACAGGTTTACTCATATAAATAAAGAGGATTAAGAAAATGTATGCTTTCCCACATTTATTGGTTTAGTGCTATTTAAAAATGGACCTAATAACAATGATACTGCTTTTAACTCTTTCCCCCTTAATCATTTATGTTCCCAATACCTGGTTGCTAGAGTTTTTTTAAAAATTAATGTTCAGCTATAAAAAGAGCTGTTATACTTTACTCCTGAATACAAGCTGAAATCTGACTTTGTCCTTCGTTAAGTGAAGTATCATATGATCACAAGAATTACACAGGGGAGAAGGAGATTAGGCCACATTATGGGACTCAGCTCCCATAACAGAAAAAATTCTATTACAAAGTTTTTGTTGGATGAATATAAATCTCTTTTCCTAGTATCTGATTAGTTCTTTACTTCCACTTAATTTTCAGGATCTCCCTGGAAAAACAAAAAGGCCAATATCTTTGTACTTTTTGAATCAACTTCATTGATGTATAATTGACAATAATTTATTTGAGGGGTACAGTTCGACAGAAATACACCAGTTTTAAAACATGGCTTATTTGGTGGCTCTGAAGGGTGGCTCCAGATAAATCTAGGAATTGATCGCTTCTGTAGAGTCATCCATGATCTCTCTCAACTCACACCTCAGTGATTTCACGTGAACACCAAGGAGCCCGTCATAACTCACCTATCGCCCTCACAGATACAGAGTGAATATAAGAGCGACCTCTGCCCAAAAAACTTCATGCTGAACAGTTGTCAGTTATACCCAAATATAACCTACACGCGTTTGCTGATAATGACAGTGAGCAGAGTGAGAAGAATTCTTGGCCTTGTTCAATCAAAAATATGCGTTAAGTACAAGTCACTTGTTGAGAGCAGAGACACAGTAGTGATAGCGTGGACGCAGTCCCTAACGCCTTTCTTAACATTTTTATTAGCTATTTAATACGGCGTGCTGAATTAACTCACACTTAAACTAACCGGAGTAGATTCTGTTCTCCGAATGCTGACATAGCTATTAACGCTTTCTTTTTTATTTGCATGGTCCCAAAGTATTGTCTTTCACTGAATATGCCTTGACTGCTGACTCAGTATATCGTCCACTCTTTAGAGCACATATGGGAATGTTTCCCATTTCCATTGATGAGAAAAGCAATTCTCCAGTTGTTTAGAAGCTGAATAGATGAGCCATTGTGCAGAAAGTGACCTCTGTTATGCTTGTCTTTAAACCGTTTCATGCTCATAGTTACATAGGCTGCAAAGAATATTAGAGTTAATACTGGTACAGGTCAGAGTTGTTTAGATCAGGTTCTCAAAGTGCGGTCAGCGGAGCAGCAGCGTCGGCATCACCTGGGAACTTCGTGGAAATGCACATTCTCGGGTACCACCCCAGACCTGCTGAGTAGGAAGCTCAAAGCGCGAGGCCCCCAATCTGGTTTAACAAATCTTCCAGGTAATCCTTATGCACAGTTTGTTCAAAAAACTCTAGGCTGAATTATGCTCAGATGATAAACTTCTTAGGACTTAAAGCAGAGTTTATTTCTTGTCCACTCAGGATACTTTTTGCGTGTCACCAGCTGCTCGCTTCGGAACCCAGGCTGAAGGAACACTGCTGCCACTATTTTAGAGGGGAAAATATATATATATATGGCAATTAAATGTCCTGGCCTAGAAATACACAGGTCCCTTCCACGGATTATCTCTACTTCCTCTGCCAGCCAGGATGATGTCCTGCTCACCTGCCAGGCACCGAGTGAGCTAGTAGTTAGGAAATATTTTAATAAGTCTCCTAAATTTTTCTATTCCTCTTCACTTCTACATGTAAATCGGTTTTAAAAAATCATCTTTTTTTTTGTCTTATCTTGTCAAATATAGCCAAGAGCAAAATGTTGTTTGTAACAGCTGCTTTCTGAATGTGTTTCCTGGTACTCAGGGTAGCTCGGTATGGAATCTGACTGCCAAGCGACTATAACCAACAGCTTACCAAATGCTTCCCTGACGCCTTTCACTGGGGACGTGTTTCTGTCTGCTGTCTGCACCCTGCCCTGGGGACAGTAGCCTGCCAAGGACTCTCTCTCCCATTGTTCCGATCCCATGGGGCCCAGAAATGCAAGTCCCTCCAGCCACCAGGTGCTCAAACTGCATCCTCTGTATGGACTGTGAGCACCCGCTGGCTTCAGCAGAGCCTTAGGGGAGCAGAGGACTGGGGTGCACCTGCCAGTGATAGCAAGGTAGATGGCGAGAGTAAGCAAAAAACGGTGCCCACCTGCGCCTCCATTCCTAGAGAGCGTCCCAGCAGCCCCCTGTGTGGCCTGAAGAACCTAGAAAAAGAACAAAATGCCAAGTTAGCAAGGGGAAGGAAATCCTAAAGATCAGAGTGGAAATAAATGAAATAGAGATTAAAAGACAACTGAAAAGATCAGTGAAACTAAGAGCTGTTTTTTTTGGAAAGATAAACAAATTGGCAAACCTTTCGCTAGACCCACTAAGGAAAAAGAGAGAGGGCTCAAATAAATAAAATCAGAAATGAAAGAGAAGTTACAAGTAATACCTGAGAAATACAAAGGATCATAAGAGAGTATTATGAACAATTATATGCCAGCAAATTTGACAACCTAGAAGAAATAGATACGTTTCTAGAAATGTCCAGCCTTCCAAGACGGAAACATGAGGAAATAGAAAATCCGAGCACACCAGTTAATGGTGAGCAGATTGAAACCTCACAACGAATAAAAGCCCAAGACGAGACGGCTTCACAGGTGAAATCTACTCAACATTCAAAGATTTAATATCTGTCCTCCTCAAATTCTTCCAAAATATTAAAGAGGAAGTAATGCTTTCAGACTCATTTTAGAAAGCCAACATTCCCCTGATGCCAAAACCAAGCCAGGACACACCAAAAAAGGAAAGTTACAGGCCAGTATCCCCGACAAACACAGTTACACAAATCCTCAGCAGCACAATAGCAAACCAAGTTCAACAGCACATTAAAAGCATCATACGCCGCGGTCAAGTGGGATTCCGGGGGTGCAATGGGGGTCCAGCACCTGCAAATCAGTCAGCACGATACACCGCATTAACAAAGTGAAGGATAAAAATCAGATGATCATATCAATAGATACAGAAAAAAGCATTTGAAAAGATATGACATTCAATGATTATAAAAACTCTCAATAAAATGGGTATCGAAGGAAAGCACCTCTATATAATAAAGTCCGTATATGACTGACTCAAAGATAACATCACACTCAGTGGTGAAAAACCAAAAGCTTTTCCTCCAAAATGCCCCCGCTCCTGCCACTTTTATTCAAGATAGTGTGGGCCGTCCTAGCCAGAGCAATGAGGTAGACAAAAGGCTATCACATTGGAAAGGAAGAGTAAAATGGTCTCTATTTGTAGACAACATGATTTTATGTTTGGAAAATCCTAAAAGCTTCACTAAAAACTGTTAGAAATAAAAAGTGAATATAATAAAGTTGCAGGATGCAAAATCAATATGCAAAACACTGTTGCATTTCTACACGCGAACAATGAACTATCAGAAAGACAAATTAAGAAAACGATCCTATTTAGAATTGCACCAAAAATAATTAAATACCTCAGAAAACATTTAACCGAGTAGTTGAAAGACATATTCACTGAAAACTACAAGACATCGTTGAAAGAAATTGAAGAAGACACGAATAAATGGAAAGATAATCCATGCGCATGGATTAGAAGAATTAGTATTGTTAAAATATTCATACGACCCAAAGATATTTATAGATTTAATGCAATCTCTAGCAAGATTCCAATGGCTTTTTTCAGAGAAATAGAACAAAAAGCTCTAAAATTTGTATGGAACTACAGAAGAACGCGAAAAGCCAAAGCCATCTTGAGAAAGAAGAATAAAGTTGAAGGCCTCATGCTTCCTGATTTCAAAGTAGCTTACCCAGCTAAAGGAATCATAAAAATGATGATATTGGCCTAAAAACCAACACACAGATCAAGGGGATAGAATAGAGGGCCCGGAACTAAACCCATGAACACATGGTTAATTAATTTATGTCACTGGAGGGAAGAAAATACGGGGGAGAAAAGACAGTCTTTTCAATAAATGTTGTTGGGGAAACTGGACGGCCACATGCAAAAGAATGAAATTAGGCTCCTGTCTTACAACGTGCATAAAAATCAAAGACTCGAATGTAAGACCCGAAATCATAAAACTAGAAGAAAACGTAGGTGGGAAGGGCCTTGACTCTCTTGGTGATAATTTTGGGATCTGACTCCAAAGAAAAGGGCGACAAAAGCAAAAATAAACAAGGAGGGCTACATCCAACCAGTAAGCTTTTGCACAGCGAAGGAAGCCATCAGCGAGATGAAAAGGCCACCTTCCGAATAGAAGGTGTTTGCAGCGCCCCCCCTTCTTCACCTGTTTGGTTAGGAGTTAAATCCCTGTCCTCTCTGCCCCTTCCCAGCAGTTAGTCACCGTCACGTCTGTGTGTCCTTCCAGCAGCGCTCACCCTAAACGCTAACGAGGCCACCTCTTCGTCCGTGAACACACACCTCTGTCTGCACGCTGAGAAGCCCAGCTCAGGCTGTCACTGAAAAGCCACTGAACTCCTCAGGCTCGTTTGTGAGGAAAGGGTCATTGGAGTACTCCGTGTCAAGCACCTGGAGGCAGAAACAGAGCCAGCCTCTCGTTTCATAAATGGAGCTGGGGTCCAGAATACAGAAAAATGAGCAGTTCCTGCAGAAGCCGGGCAGAAAGACTGCCAGCAAGTGTCCAGATCTGAATAACCTCAGATTAACAACTGCGGACATCAAGGAAATGGTTGCTTTGCTGCCGTATAGCTCCAGGACCTGGAAAAACTGGATGGTTCCTGGAGTGATTTCATGGCTGGAACCCTCCATTCACTCACCCAGCGGATGCATCTTGTCAGCGAGCTGAACATCCCGAGGCTGGGTAGTTGCAGCTTGCCTTCGATGATGCTGGAGCGCTGGGTCCTTCCTCCCAGGTAAAGCAGCGCCTGAACTTGAAGAGCTGAAATTGTCCCGGAACAGTGACGTGGGTGGGAGGAAACGTGCCTCTGTTCCTCCAGAAGTTCCGAGAAGCAAGCAGGAGCCAACTCTTGTGGTTGTGGATGGCGCCCTCACATCAGAAGATGGGGTGTTTGTGGTCAGTTGCTAAGTATGCCACAAAATCTTGAAGTACTTGATCTTTGCATTAACAGAAACATTGGTGACAGTCTAAACAGTATCACTCGGGGATTAGAAAGTACCTCAGATCTGCAAGTGCTGGACTTACAATCACGTGCATTATCACGAGAGTCAAACTGTTGGATGCAGGTTTTAGATACCTGCTTGCGATGAGGAAACTAGACCTTGCCTGCAGCAAGGAGCTGGGAGGAGGTTTTGAAGACTCACCCGCTCCGTTGACCACACCGAAGCCTCAGGAAGTCCTGGACCTTAACCAGCGCTCCGTGACAGCACGCAGTGTGGGCTCGCTGACCCAGGTTAGCCCTTCACTCTTGAGTCTTCCAGAACTGGATTTATCCTCCAACAAGATGGTGGGCAGCTCTTCTGAAACCTACTAAGCGGACTCCGACTTTTACCAGCAGTGGAGTTATTACTAATTAACAACTGTGCTTTTGAGAGTGAGACTTCCTGCTCCTGAGCGACAGAGGACAAGGCCCTCCTGGCATCAGTAATACAGACAGGTCATCTGTCCCAGGTGCAGAAGCTCTCCCTGGGCTATAACAGCAGCTGTGATGAGAGATGGGCCATCGTCATGAGGTGTGGTTCTTCCTGTGGATAACTAATATCCAGGCTAACCAAACTGGATATTAGTCTTGGGCCATCGGCTTTTCAGCATTGTGAACAATGGTTTAAACACTCGTTACGTGCTGTGACCAAACTTCCCGAGATCACTGAGGTAGGAATGGAAATGACGGCTGCCCCGGCCTCACAGGAGGAAGAACTGGGGTGCTCTGACCGAGGTCACAGAAGCGGCGTTCGCTTTGACCGTGCTGGATTTCAGGAAGCTGATTTCCCAACACTTCACTAAGCTACAAACCCTTCTCCAAAGGAAGAAAAGAACAGGAATGAGTCCCAGTGTCATCAAAGGAGCATCGCTGTCTGGCCATTTAGTGGGAGGGGTGGGCACTGTGCTCAGGAAAAGAAGCCAGTTCACTACTGTAATTTGGCTGGAGGAGAAGGAAGCTTGGAGTGGCCGTGACAGTCGTTGGCACCAGGGAAGCATTGGGGCATACATTGGGAAGGACCTTGCAGGCCACGTTAAGCCCTTTGCAGCTGAAGAGAAGACACTAAAAGTTTTAAAATAAGTGACCATGGAGACGATTGTCTGTTTCGAAAGCTGTCTCCGAGCAGGGATTTGTAACCTGGAGCATAAATACCTCAGCAGTTCTTAGGTAGCTTGTAGGTGTCCAGAGTCACTCTGACATTACGTATACAGTTCTGTGTGTCGTGCAGTTGCTTGTCTCTTCTGAGAGAGAGACCACATACTAGTCTGCTCGGGGTACTGTGACAGAGTGCCACAGACCGAGTGGCTTAAGGAACAGAAAATGACCTTCTCACAGTTCTGGAGGCTGGAAGTCATGATCAGAGTGTCAGCAAACTTCGTTTCTGGTGAGAGCTCCCTTCCTCGCTTGCTAGACGACCAGATTCTTGCTCTGTTCTCATCAAGAAATGCCATGTGAGAACAGCGTCTCATCCCATAAGGACATTAACCCTTTTGGGTCAGAGCCCCACCCTTGTGACCTCCTTTAATCTTATTTGCTCCTTAGAGGTCCCCTCTCCAAATGCCATCACACTGGGGGTTAAGGGTTCAACATGTGAATTTTGATGGGACACAAATTATCCATAAGAGACCATAATTTTGATCAGATTTTCAAAGTGATTCAAACCTGAGAAAGTTTAACCGTCCTGGATGTGAAAAGTTAATTAAGGATCGGAGCCAGGGAGCTAGAAAGTTAAGGGGGGTACTTAGAATGGACAAACTTTTCTTTTTTAAGTATGATTAAAGAATACACCGACAGGTTAAATAGGGTTAAATTCACGCGATTAGGGAGTCACAGTTGTCACCCACCCAACACCTGTTCTCCCGCCCTTTCTTAATGTAATAGATTGGGGAAAAATGGCATAAGTTCCTCCCATCCTTATACGCATTGCGGCACCCTCCCACCAGGAAGTAAAATCTCTCTCTCCACTCGAATCTTGGCTTGGCCACGTGAATGTTCTGACGGAGGGGACATTGACAAACGTCAGATAAACAGATGCTTAAAAAGTACTCGTGCATCGAGGCTTGCCTTCTCTTGCTTCTGGGAAGCCCGAGACCGCCATGGGAAGAAGCCCTAGCTTCTCAGAGGATGAGAAGTCATGTGGGAAGAGAGGGAAGCCCAGCCATCTCAGCTGAGGGCCCAGACATGAGCATGACGCCATCGCAGCTCATCTAACCTCAGCCAAGCCATTTCAGGACTACCCCCACGAAGAACCGAGAGACATAATAATTGTTGTCTTAAACCACTGAGTTTTGAGGCAGCTTGTTATACAGCGAAATCCAATTTACTAATATGTTCTTATTAACAAGACCCCAAATATACCTGGCTACCTAAGACGCCTTCCTATTATGCGTAGCTGTAAACGGCATCTTCGTGATCCAGTTCTGGCCGACGCGGCATAAACATGAATTGCTGATTGGCGTTTGAGAGTAAGGGAGTCCAAAGGGAGGTGATTCCGACCATTGGCACGATCCTTTGGCCCTTTGCTCTTCCTTCTCATTCCTGCCTGGAACGCGGATCAAATAAAGAAAGCCTCCTGTGACAGGGATGAGAATCCCACACAAAGGATGCAGGACAGAGGCAGAAAGAGCTTGAACCCTGATGGCACTGCTAGGCTGCCCTACTGGGTGGGAACTACTTCCCTCCAGGCTTTTTGTTCTGTGAGAAAAATAAAACCCTTTCTTTAACCCACGGGAGCAGATGAACTGAAATACTCACTCAGGGTAATGGAAAAAGTGCCGTCGCTGACGGTTTCTGTGTTGCTGGTTTAGGCACCGGGTGAATTGTCGTGCCATTAATTAATGTAAAAAGAAGAGCAGGCTGGGGAGGAATATTGAACTTGAAGTGCATGTGAAGAGACACACTGTTTAGAAGGTGGCTGGCACGCCCAGCTCCTGCAGTTCTGATACTTAAGAGAAAGGTCTGGGTCTGAATATAATTTAAGGAAGCGACAGCCAGCGCTGCAGTGGGGAATGTTGTTAGTGTTCCCAGGATCACCCACGAAGAGCACACAGAGCGACAAGGAAAATGTCGAAGAGGAAATGCGTGGAGAATATCATCAATCCTTACAGGATGGTTGGAGCAAAGTGGTGAGAAATCCGGATCAAGTAACGTTTAAGAGGGTTAGACGTAGACTTGATACAAGGACCGGACCTGGGCTCATTGGATCGCCAACCAGGAAGCCACTGAGGCCCTTCCCAAGAGCAGAGTTTGGAAAAGAAACAAAGCTCGGGATAGGCAGAGGAGGGATGGAGGCGTTGCCACAGAGACTGGAAATTGCCTCGGCTCTTGACTCTTGGCTGCAAAGGAGAAAAAATAGGGTAACACCAGAAGGAGATGGGGTAGAGAGAGCAAATTCAGTTGCTTTAAAAATATATAGTTTTTTAGTTTGTTGGTAAGACTTGAATGTTCTTCTAGCCTGCAGGGAGGAAGCCACTGGAGAGGGAAAGTTTGAAGATACAAGAAAAATAAATAATTGATAGAACGAGGCCAGGCATAGGAAAGAAGGGTGGGATCAAGAACACAGGTGGAGGGATTTACCTTAAACGGGAGTTGAATCTCCGCTTCCGGTGAGAGCATCAATATTTCTTCCTGAGAAGGGAAGATGCACTTGGTTCTCCGTGGATACACAGAGATACAGAGGGCCTGACCACCGCAGTCGGGAGCTTTTATCTGATGTCTGATCTCGATTGGAGATGTGTGCGTGATCAGGCAGGCAGAACTGGTGACATCACTTGTCAGGATTAAACCGTGGCAGAAATCCTCATCCAGCTGCTGTCAGCTTTTGCAAGCATTCGCTGCTCTTAAATTCATACATACATAATACAGTGCTACTTCATGATTAATATTTCAAAATGTTATGGATTAAAAAAAAACCCAAAACACCTTAGGTCAAAGACTGATTATTTCTCTGTAGTTTCTGAAATTATCAATATGCTTCTAGAAGTGAACACTTGTTCTCATGGCACAGCAGTATGGAGAGAATTCGAATACATTTAATTGTGATGAATTAAAATTATTGTCTCTTGAACGAGCTCAGATTTATAAACTAGCTGCCCTGAAAAAAGAATAATATTTTGTGTAAATAGAGAAGAGAAAAATATATTCAGAACGTATATGCATATTGTTTACGAAATGACATTTGAATTTAGAATGAAGGAAGGAGGAAAGATCATTGAGCTTATGGGCCAGTTCAATTCAGGGATTAATCTACGGCAGTATTTTGGAGGGCTTTTCAAGGACCATTTGACTTAGCATTTTAGTTACTTGAAATTAAAATACAAGTGGGCAAAGACTAGGAGAAATCTATAGTAACAGTTTGCCTGATATCTGTCAAAAATTGTACTAAATAGATGAGGTAAATGAATGTATTTACTTATGACTGCATATTTTTCTTAGTGCTTGATTTTTACAATGAGTGGAATTAAGTGGTTTTTATTGGGCTGTCTGATATTTTGCAGACCAGATTCAAACATTCAAACAAATGTTTCTTGTGGATATATCTCATATCTATTTCATCCCGTGACATGAATTGCAATGGTCACTTTTTGCCTCTTTTCTCTGCACTTACTAGCTCCATAATTCTAATCCTCAGCTTCTCCACTTGTGAAATGGTATTAATAATACAAATCTCCTAAGGTTTCTGTAAATACTCGATGTATTAACTGACTGAAAGTCCTTAAAACAATGCCTGGCACATTGTAAGCAAGCCCCCCAAAAGTCAGCTATCATTAAAATATGGCAATGATTTTTTGATGACTGTTTCATTCATCAAATACTTTATAATTATAGTTTGAGTTGCCATAACCAAGCAGATTTGAACCTACTTGTTTTTTGATATTTGATGAAGTCAGTTTTTGGAGGATGATGTGTGTAACAAGTCATCAAAAGTAGGTGTATAATTAACTCCATCTTCTCCTTTTCTCTTTTTCTCTTCCTTTCTTCTCTCTCTCTTTCTGTCTTGAAAAATGGAGGATGGCTTTTTGTGGCTATTTTAAGAGTCCAAATAGGAAGTGGACACTTATTAGCTTCCTTTAAAATTTTTTAAAATTTGAATATTAACTGGTTCTAAAACTGATAATGAGTTTAATCCAAAAGAAAACAAACAGCATAAAATCAATGTGAAGATTATATGTAGAAGAACAAGTATAATGATAAATGGATTATCTCAAGCAAAGATCAGTAACCGTAATTATTGAAAACAAAAATAAATGGAGTAAATGTGAATGATTACATCATAAAGTCCCTGATGTAACTGTTTATTTCCTTTCCTTTAGCTTTAAAGCTACATTTTCTTTTCCATTTCTTAAACTCATCTTGGTTTGTAAATAAGAAAACAGCTTAAGACTCAGTCTTTTAAGGACATCTAGAATCAGCATTTTCTCTTATGCCCACTAGATGGCAGGTATAGGATTCTGAATGCCTTTCAGAAGCGATGTGTAGCCTATTCTTACTTGGCAGCACTAGATGAGAAAACCGATTTGGTTCAAATTAGAACATTTTAGGTATGAGTCTCTTTCTCATTCTTCCCTCTCAATCTTCTACATGTAACCTTAAAAAAAAAGAATAACTAGTAAAACTGGTCAAGGGTATAGGGTTTCTCATAAGGCTTTTGGGTCCTGTCTACGATTACAGAGTAAAACAACAGCCCGCTTGCGTATTTTCTTTATTGAAATATTGTAAAAAAAAAAAAAATCTAGCAACAAACCTGTACTTAACTAGCCATGTGTTTTCCTGTAAAAGGTTAAAGATAGTTTTTCCTCCCCTTTGAGAACTTATGATCTGAAATGGTGCGTTGCCTCTGTGAAATCTCGGCCTTTTAATTTTCTCACAGTGGAAGGTCCTGTGGCTCCCTGTTATGCAAGGAGCAGTTAGAGATTACACTGTAACTTGGTAATCAATTTCCTTTTTTTTTCTCTTTACGATAGGAGATAGTAGGGAAATAGGAAACTTTCAAAAGGTTCTATTTCCTTTTTTTTTCCCTCTGCAGTTTGGATTAGAATTTTTTTTTCCTCCTGATTTCAAATGAGGTTGAAAAAACTCAATTTTCTGGTTTGAACACTTGTGCTTTTGCACTGAGGGGCCAAGGCTCTGAAATGTAAAGGGTCAATCTTTGTTACAGAGGGGTTCATTGCAGAGAAGGGCGTGCTCTGCAAAGACAAACAGGTCCCACAGATAGTTGCCAAGGGCACCAGATACATCTTTGCATTCTACCTTGAACTAGCATACTCATATCACCTCTTTTTTATTGCACGCACCATAAATGACTGTAAAAGTTTGCAAATCTTGCATAGACCTTGACAATCAATACTTTAGCAGGAAATCTACAAAGAGAGGGGGATGGGGGAAAAGAAATCCAGCCCAGCAGTTTGCTTTTTTGGCACAGGAACCTTAACGTTGACATTGAGAATTACTGAATGTTCCGTGTGGTGTGTGTGTGTGTGTGTGTGTGTGTGTGTGTGTAGGCCAGATGCATAACATACGCCAAGCAATTTCAATTTAAACGCTCAATCTGCAATCTTGGCTTTACATTTATATTAATAGGTAACATAGTTTGGGGACATTGCTGTGGCCTTATTCACATGGGCTTACTCTGGGTGTTCCTGATGTGACTTTAGCATAAAATAAAGACTAATTTTTATCTGGGTCAGTGTGTGGCCAGCAGGGTGCCTAGTCCTGCCGGCCATGTCTGCAGGTTTTCACAAGTGTTTTTAAGCCCCTGACTCCCCAAAAGATACAGACAAGAGTCTGGATGTTGCTGTATAGAATCTACACAGCGTTGCTGCTGCTGGGGGGGGCGGGGGTCCAGTCAATCCCTCCCGCGCAGTCGATCTGCCTGTTCTTCCACTATGTGTTTGTCCACGTGAAATTCAAGGCATTAAAGGTGGACGCCGCGTGACAAGTGTGGCAGATCAGGCCACACTTTTGGCAGACGAGGGTACCAAAGCCCCGGGATCCGAGGGGCAGACCTCGCTGGAAGCTCTGTAAAGGGGCTGAGGAGACGCGCCGGCTCGGCGGCCCCTTCCCAGGGGCTGGAGCCCGCAGCCCCGAACCCCGGCAGTCTGCGCCCCGCTTTGGGCAGCGCTAGGGAGCGAAAGCCCGCGGCCCGCAGGCCGTTCCTGCCTCGCCTCCGCCCCACCCAGCTGGCAGAGTCCTTCCCCCGCCCGCAGCCCCGGGGCCTGAACCCCGGTCTGCCCTCCTGATGCATAAAACATTCAGCGGCCTCCAGGGAGTTTTTGAAATTCTGGCGGAGGCTGCTTTACCTAGGCTGCTTCGCCCCCAGGGTCAAACACAGCCCCAAAGGTTGAGTTGGGGGGCGCGCTCAGCGCAGCTCCAGATTCTTAATTTCACCCGAGTCCCAGGGGCCGCTTCCCGCCTGAGGCCCTTTACACCCGAGTGGCTTGGACGAGGTCACTGGGCTTTTACCCAAATCCAGAAAGGACCGGCAGGTGGAGAACTGCATGAGATTTTCTTCCTTTTTTATTATTTTTTTCCTCGCGCGTTGTGAAGGTGCGTGAGGTGAGCGGTAATCCCCACCGATCGCGCCCGCGCCCAGCGGTGGCCGGTCGGGTGTGGGCGCGACCGCGACGCCAGGTCCCCGAGCTCCGCAGGTGAGCAGAGGTGGCGCGCCTCCGCAGGAAGAGGGCGGTTGCCGCTCGTGTCTCGGGATGGTTTTGCGGACGGGGCGAGGGACGTGGCGTTGCCGTCGCAAACGCGGTCCTGGACGCTGAAGTCAGGGAGACCTTTTCCCTCGAGGTTCCGCGCGCCTGCCCGCGTCCACCCCACCTCCGGGGCGACCCGAGGCCACTGCTGGTCACGGATAGCATCAGCACCGTTCGTGGAAAAACCTCGAGTCCCATCAAGACGATCTACTGGCCCTGGGAAGAGGGAGGGATCAAACGATGCGGAATAGGCGGTCGACGCGGAAAGGAAAAGCACAGGCTAAATCAGACGCGCCACAGGAGGATGAAGTCAAGGGGTTTTTATCGATGCCACGTTTGCGAATTAGGTTGCAAGACCAGATGCGACGTAAGTGCATCTGTGTATAATTCCCCCTAAACGCCAACTCTTGAAACAGAACTTTATAGGTCTTGAGAACCTTTCCCCCCAAATTATCCCAGTGTCTTTCCTTCTCGTGGTCCCCTCGCCCCAGCCCCACGCATCAGGGGCCACAGCACTTCTCATTTCCGGAGTCATCAGCTCACGCCATGAAGAATCGTAATGAATTAGTATCAAGAGCGATATAAGGGATGCTGTGAAGCTTGGTCACTGGGTGCTGGCTGATCTAGTAAAAACTGCCGAGCCGGAGCCCAGCTATTTCCTCTTGATGCCGCTTGTTTGTTTATTTCGTCAGTTGAAACCACTCCCTTCGTGCTGCGTACCGGGGAAGGTGGGTAGATTACGTAAACTCTTGGAGATTTTCCTGAATTCGACAAATGCAGTGCTTCTTTTACATAATAACTAAGCCTCAACAGAATTTAACTGCTTCCTTGAAGGTACTGCCATCGTTAGTCAAAATCCTTGTGGTGATACAATTCTCTGGCAAAGGTTCTATCTCTGGTGTCAAAATAGTTTTGAACCCAGAACATGTGTTGATAATTTCCTCGTAGATCAGCGAATCTACCGTACGGTGATGATGAATCCATCATGCGAAACCGAACCCATTGACATCGCGGATTAACAGTGAAACAGACCGTTGAATTAAAACATCTGGCGGGAAGAGCAGATGTCAGGTGGCGTGAAAGCTTCTGCGAATAGGGGATGCAGAATCTATCCTCAGATTTTCGGCGTTTTATGGGAACTATATACTTATATTTGGGCATGTGATAAGACAACCTTCACTGTCCACGTATCAGGAAATATATTTAGAGAATGTGCACGGGTGATCTTTAAACAATACAGCTATGAAAGATTTGCATAATAAACACGACCCGTTAATTCTTACGCTTCCGCCTCAGCTCGGTCTGGACAGTTCCCGACGTAGACAGAGGCCGCTTTGGTGACACGGTGTGCGGAGCACGTGGGCACCGAGGACCCGAAGAATGTTCTGTTTAAGAAGGTCGATTCAAAGAAAATAGTATATGATCTCTCCTCTTTGTTCTGTTTTCTAAAAGAACCAACTACTTGTTTTTAAAAGAGCCTTTCAGCAAGAGATTCAGGAGGAAACAAAGTTTAGTAAACTCGATCTGAAAAGAAAAAGGAAAAAAATAAAAAAATAAAACCTAGTCCTTTGATCTCCCTGGCATTGTTTATTACAGCCTTAAGGTAACCGCCAATCCCCCCCGGTCTGAAAAGAAAAACCTTACGGATTAAGTAACTGTCTGTCTCATGAAGGTAATTGTTTGACCTAAAGTCATCCATTCCTGAAACCACGAAGTTAAATTGTTGAGATGTTTCGAAGAGCCACAGCTTCTGACCGTACTGCTTGGTTAACAAAAAGCCTGACCCAGGTGGCCAGCCCAGCTCGAAGAATCTGAGCATCGTTTCTCCAAACGAGAAGGTGCCCGGGGTTTGGGAGCGAGAGAGGAAGCGTCCTATCAGATGCATATGTAAATGGATGCTCAATGACCGGGAAGCTCCATGACAGAAGCCACAGGTGGCTCCCTGGGCCGGGATGGAGGACTGGTCTCCCTCTTCTTCCCGGCACTCTCTTGGAGAGAAAGGCGGTCACGAGCATCGGGACAGAAGTTAACCCCAGTGGCCCAAGGTGCGCTTTAATGAAGTGGTCGCGGCTTCCCCTCGTGTCGCGGCCGCTGCGCTGTGCCTAGTAACCGGTTTAATTCCCTTTAATAACACTTCCGGCCCTTTGCTGGACCCCACCGGCTCGGAACCGTGTGTGCGTCCTGGGGTCCGCAGGCCCCCGCTCGCCCACACGCACGGCCCCAGGGCGGACACCGATCCGGTCGCGGCGCGCCCCGGGCGGGGGAGGCACCGGTGTCGCGTCTCGGGGACCGCGCTGGGCTACAGGTCGCGGGGCGGCACCGGGCGGGGCTCCCCCGGGGGCGGGAGAGCGGCGAGTCCGGTGGTCAGGCCGCGGGGCGCCTCGCCCTGGCGGTGACATTCAGGCGTGTGGCGCGTGGCAGTCATCGCCTTGCGACCTCTGGGAGGCCCCGAGAGCCCACGGTCGGCCGGGGCTGGGGCTGGGCTGCCGGTCGCCCGGCCCCGCCGCTTTCGGTTCCATCCAGGCTGCTGGTTACTGTTTAACGTCCCCACCCACGTTTCAGTTTGTTTAGTAAATCGATCCCGCCGTGAGAGTCAGGCCGCTGTCTTGTCGCCATTGGGCAAAGCCACTATTCTCCCAGCCCAGCATATGGTCTAAGGTCTTTGCGAGAGATCGGGGGAAACAAACAAACAAACAAACAACCTGCAGGGCCCTGGGCCTCCCCGCCCGGCGCGCCCGGCCGCACGTCCGCCGCCCGCCGACTTCCCGGGCCGGAGTCGTGAGCCGCAGCCCGGGACGCGGCCGCGGGGCGGGCGGGGGACCCGCGGCCCCGAGATGCGGCGGCCGCCGCGCCGCTGACTGCCACGCGGGAGCCGTCGCGCGCAGGTGAGTGTCCCCGCGGCGGAAGGAGGGGCGCCCGCGCGGGACGCGCCCAGCCCAAGGCCCCCCTAGGCCGGGCGGGTCGAAAGCAGATACCCCGAGGCCTCCCGCAGCCCGCAGAGGGAAGGAGAAAGGGCTGCGGGGCATGCGCGAGCCTCTCGCCGGCGATGAGTGAAATAAAAGTTGGATTTGTTTGGGAGGGAAAGCTTTGGTGTGTGTCGGCGGGTCACGTGGTTGCCAGGTCTCGGGGGAGGGGGGGGCTTTGCTGCAGTTTTCTGTGGCCTGGGGCAAGGCTAGGGCGTCTGGATGTCTGTGGACCACGGAGTGTTTGTGGCCAGGGGTTTGGTCCTGGAGCATCACCCCGAGGCCTTCGCTTCATCGCAGCTTCTGTCGGTTCCCTCACAAAAAAATTTGGGGAGCGGGCGTCTCCTGTGGCTGGGGAGGTTATATGAAAAACTAAATATTACATATATATTTACTTATGTACATAAATATATATAATTAAACCACTTAGCTTCCTTTTGGGAGAAATGTCCTTTGAAAGCTTATTTAAACAACGTGCTCGTTAAGCAGCCATCATCCCAGGTCTAACGGGATGAGCCGGCACGTGATAAGGTCTTTGACTTCACACCTGATAGACAATAGACACTCCGAGCTTCTAAGGCTTGCTCAAAACCGTCAGCGGCCATCTCCAGTCAGTCTTCAGATGACACGGGGCTAGGCAGTGTGGGGCACAGAGGCCTACCTTAGTGGGACACCTCACTGAGCGTTGTTTCCTGTTTTTGTTGTTACTTCCTCCCGCTTTTCTGCTCATTTTGCTTATATGGTTCTCTCTCTTCACAAGCAGTTGTTCACCATTAAAATATTCTTCCTCTCCAGCTATCACCATTTTTGCGTAATAATCCCGCTGTCCCCACCCTCTTGCCACGCCTCTTTCTGTTTTCATCTTCTGTGCACCCGCTATCAATCAAGTCTTGTTAATGTGCCTTTGAAGTGGCCAAGCTGTAGGGTCGGGCGGCTCCCTGCTACCATTTGGGGGACAGAAGGTGGAGGGTGGTGGTAAATACTCATTTTGCACTTTTCGAAGTGGAGTTTGGAAATCAGTTCTCTTCTTCCCATTTCTCCTAAGCTCCACTTACAGGCCTACGGGTGTGGAATTTTTCTCAGCAAGCTTCATGAAGGCAGTGCAACCCTTCTAAAGTGTGTCTATTAACATCTCACAAAGCATTTTATTCTGGAGATTGTGATTATAAGCATATGGGCAGTGTAAATTAACTTTGAGGGTTGCTAATTTTTCTTAGCACCTGCATGCCCATAATAATTATTTATTTTTGAGTTCCCTGTTTCTTTTGAAGATTTCTGTTATTCCTATGAATTCTAAAAGTACTACTTGCTTATAAAGCAACATGAAAATTATAGTAAAGTGAGCCCCTTCCCAAGTCCACTGCATAGGTGTAAACCACCATCACTGATGGGGTTTGAGTCACTCCACGTTTATAACCACAGGGATTTTTCTTTAATTGTTTCAAAAAATTGGGTAATGTCCATAGACCAGCATTCTAAAATTTGTATTTTTTTAGAAGCTTTCAAACATTTCTCTGTCGATATATGAAGATTCTTTTTTTCAGTGTAATTACCCAATGTGGCCAGCCAGTATTCCCGAGGATATTCAGGTGGACTTTCCAGTTTCTTATTGTTACAAGCAGTGATACTGTGAATATATGTGGACATTACCTTTGCAGGGGTACTGCAGAATATTTGTTCTCAGAGGAGAATTGCTATCTTCAGGGGGTTTTCACTTTAAGTTTGAAAAATTTCGCCAAGTTCCTTCCTAAGTCTCCACAGTATGCTGACCATGCTCCTGTCGACACTAGACCATAATGACGCGATTAAGGTGTCACCCATCCGAATGTCGCAAATCGGATTTTTCATTGTCGGAGTTTAATATTTGGAAATTATATAAACCAGTCCTGGAATATCTGACTTGGAGAGTTTGAGAATTTCGCTTTAAAAATATAATAAAGTAGAAAAGGAATTAACTGTATTTCAAAATACCGTCTTATTTTGAGCTTGTAAAAGACACCACTCGTTAGTTGATATCTATCCATTTACTGAACAGCTGGAGATACTGGTACATACGTGAGAATGCCTGCGTCGCAGCACGCGTGAGTGTGGTGTGTCTGCTGGCTGCTGTTGTGATTTCGTGGCTCTCGACTCACACGTTTGCCATGTTTATGAAAAAGGAGGCACTTCCCTGGGAATGAAAGCATGGTTTTAAATGAGATATCCTAGTTTGGGATCATTAAGAAGCTATAGATGCAAACAAAACAACTGAGTATACAGTGATCCATCCCCACAGAATCACTTCTCTCCACCCTCCCGGTGGGAGCTTTCACCCATTGATATTGATCGGCTCATAGACACAAGGAATGGTTTCCTCCTACAGCTGAACAAGCTATTTAGGGATATTATTAATTACATACATATACTTCAGCTAGTACTTACTGAATTCTTAGTATGCGCTCCATACTGTTCTAAGCCATTTACATGCATTTTATTCCTTTTAGAGTCTTTAAACCAATCTTCGCAGGTCATACTACGTCTCCCCATATTCAGGTGGGAAAAACGAAGCAGAAAGAACTTTGAAAACCTGACTAAGGTCGTGCACCTACAAGGGATAAAACTGGAGAGTCAAATCCAGGCTCTAGGCCATGGGAGTAACGTGGTAATGGTGGCTTGCTGCACAGGGGTGCCTAGCAAGCGGGAAGTGAGGACCAAAACCTTCACCCAACCCCGCGGGCCAAGCCATGTCTTCCCACTCTTAGCTGGGTATTCCTGGGACTTGGCACTTGCCTAGGTCACAGCATGTCCGTAAGGGCCAGCAGCGCCCTGCTCTTACTGTGTCAGGAGCTACAGCTGTGCACACTTGGATGCTCACATAAGTACCTTTAGAACTCAGTACAGCCTTGCCCATGTGTCATGGGTTCTAAAGAACAGCCCTGCCTTCCTGCCATGTTCCTGGCCTTGCATTTAACACAGGATGACACAGATGCTCTCTTTGTGGGAGAATTAGCTCAGAGCCTCTGACGCGTTGCTGTGAAAACCTTCGGTTTTATCTAGATGATTTTCTAGAAAATGTATAAGAAGTTCACGTTTTATTTATGTGTTTTGTGATTCTCTTAACCTTTTTGGGGGACTTGAAGGTCTTTGAGGATGACCCACTCATGGCACATAAGCCAAGAGAAGGCTTTGTTGTCACATAGGGAGATTTATATCCTTGTCCAGCTATTTATTCAAAAGTGTGGGAGACTTAAGCAAGTTAACCCCTTTGAGGCCCAGATTCCTCAATTTTGAGGCATATGTGATTATAATTCTATCTCATAGGAATTGGATTGGTGATTATACATGTTAATATATGAAAACCATTAGAAAAATCCCTAGCGTTTATTGGGTACCCGCTATGTGTTCTGTGTTGCTGTTACGATAGAATAAAATAAAGCATCTAAAACACTGCTCGATTTATAGTAAATTCTTAATAAGTGTCACCTGTTTTTATTGAAACTCTCTCTAGAGAAATTATATTTATATACACAAACAGATTGCATATGACTTCAGGAGTTTATGGATCCCTCGAGACCTGGCCTTGGAGGTACGTGATGAATCAGGTGGACATCGTCCCCGCCTTCACGGGGCATTTAGCTAAGCAGTGTAGACAAGGGTCGCACGTAGTCCCATGGTTCGCACATGGGCTTTGCAGTCATTCAGACCTGTGTGTGAATGTCAGCCCCGCCCTCTGCCAGCTGTGTGTCCTGAGCAAGTCACTTAATATTTCTGTGCCTCGCTCTACAGTTGTAAAATGAGAATCACAGTCCTTACTCTCAAAGCGTATGTGTGTTCATTCTTGTGCTATTTAAACCAAGCATTTTATTTGTTGAATGTTTGATATCCCCTCTATACTCTTTTCGATATAGAAGAATCACATTTATCACACGACGGCAAAGCATTGACACAGACATCTAAGCGGTGTGTCTCATCACTTAAAAATGTTGGCTGATAATATCTTTTGGGCCTGGTATGATTTAGTTATATTATTAATATTTTGAATCTTTGTCCTTCCTATATACTTGCTTTGCTTGTGTTCTTGGCTTCCTGAAGATTATATAATCTCACCCGCTAATTTTTTTTCTTGCATTTTCTTGTTTCAGACATCATGGCTATCGGTTGCAAATGAAGTTAATATATATTTACTTAGCATGAATTAAGTTATAGACACTGTACACATGCATCTAACTTAGGTGCCTGGAATAGAAATATAAATAAGCAGTCTCCCCACCCTGAAACACAAATAAGCTACTTGGAAGGCAAACACATATTACCATCTATACCATGACGTGATAACTATTGCATCAGTACAATAGATAGAAGTACCGTGGAGAACAGAAGCAGAAAGGATATATTTAGTTTGAAGAGCCTGGAGAGATGTCATGGAGGAGACGATGACTTCCTGATTAGAATTCGCTAGGTAGAGAGGAATCGTAAAGATGTTTAGAGCAGAGGCTATTACATATAGAATAGGGGAAGCGGCAAGAGGTGAAGTAGAGAAGGAACTGGGCCGGATTCTGACAATCTTAAATATGGGCGACGAAGATTAGAGCTATGTCATAGAGGCAGTGGGGAGCCATCAAAAGTCTGTAAGTAGATTGGGTTATGAAAGCTTTCTCTCTTTTTTTTGTCTTACGGTTAATTGGCAGCATTTCGGAGGACGGATTAAAGAGGGAGGGACAAAAGACAGGGCAATAGTAGGAAGCTTTCATGGCAGTCCAGTGGCAGTGAAGATGTGAGGAGGATGGGTCAGAATCTAGAGATGCTCGGAAGGTCTTTAAACTGAATTTAAGAGCTGCAGAGTATGGAAGAGGAGAGAAAATGAGGGATGGAAGCTGACCCTAAATCCACATGCTCCGGGATTGTACAGGAACCTTTGATTTGATCGTGACCGTTATATGTAGTTTTTTAACTATTCCTAAAAGTCGCTCATGTTTTAAAACTTAGTTTGTATGGCAAAAGTAAACCTTACTCGGTCATTTAAGCAAGGTTGTTAGGTACTTAGGAAGACTATTGTTTCCTTAATTTGGGCTAATTTTCAGCAAAGTAATTATTTCTAAGCTGAATTTTTACAACAACTGACTGTTCTCCCATCCTAGTCTTACTGGCCTCCAGTCAGTTCCCTTGGATCCAGTGAGAGATGGAGAGAGAGCAATTCTGATCGTTTTCTTTTTTCCTCCATTTAAAACAATTTCTTAACCACTTAACACCCTTATCGTGAAGTCCAAGTGTCTTCGCATCACTGGGCTCCATGTGACTTGGTCTTGATTTCTACTCCAGGCTCCACCTTTCCCTGCTCGAGACCCCTCACTCAAATCTTCAGCCGGAATGAATCTCTTTTAGTTCCTCAAATGCTCTGTGCTCTGTTCTGGCAAAAGTGCCGTTTCTGTTGTTTGGAACACTCGGCCACCACCTCAGTCAGTTTGCCCTTATCATTCTAGCCAACTGCCACTTATCTTGAGATCTTTGCTCAGATGTCACCTTTGAAATCTTTCCTGATCTCCTGACCCAGTGTAACAATTTAATTGTATCTTGACCTTTCTCTGTCTTGATACTTACCGACTTCATCACACATTGTGGTCACATCATCAGATTGTTCTCCCAGGCTTAACTGTTAGCCCCCTGAGGGTACGGACTTTATTATTCCTGCCCACTTCTTTAGTTGGGCTTTTAGCTGAAATTGAATAAGTTCTACTTCACCGAATGAATAAGTAATTGTAATGAAGAAGGATAGTGAAATACCAATAATACAATAAAAACATTTGTTGAGAACCTAATTTTCAAGAACTACATTCTGTGTTGGGGATGATGAGAAGCAATTCTCTCAAGGTTTTCATGTCTGGTTGGGGATATGAATAAAATAATTATTACCCACTGTGATAAGTACAAATGCTGAGTACTGGAGAAAGATTATAGAAACCTAGCAGAGGGTTACACGAGAGATGACATATGAATTCTTTATTTTTAATTCAGCGGTGTTATAATTTATTGATATGGAGATATAATGACACCGAGATCATTATATTGAGTTATAATTTGCATTGAGTAAAATCCACTCGATAAGCATCCACTTCAGTGAGTTTGACAGATGTGTGCAGGTGTGTGAGCATTTCCACATGAGGACAGAGCACGTATTCGCACCCCTGCCAAGCCTCCTCACACCCTTCATCCATCCGCCAGCCCCTCCGCGGCTCCCCAGACCGCCGCCGATGTGGTT